>NC_133545.1:79207142-79513839 GCF_048773025.1 Camelus bactrianus
AAGGCACATAGCGTGCATCACACCCTCTCGGCGATGGGAATTTCCAAGGTAAGTGTTAGTTTCCAAAGTAGCCACAAAAGACAGCCCCAACGAGGGCTGCAAATAGCTCGTTAAAGAGGTTGTTTAAGGAAAATGCCTTTACTGCACAGTAACCATTTCACCCGGCCTAGCTATGGTATCTTTGAGCATTTGCTGCCACTGCTCAAACTGCCTTCTTGTGAGGAGGCTGGGCTGGGGCTGGCAGAAGGCAGAGGCGGGGCTGCCAGACACATCCAGAGACTAGACCAAAAGACGGCGATCAGCAGATCACCTAAATCTCAGCACGCTCTACTTGCCAAACTCCCAAGCCAGAGCCTGCCGACAACCACACTGACCTCCCTGGGCAGCCTGGGACGCAGCCGGACGCAGCCAGACGGCAGTCAGGGGGCCTGAGTCTTGAGGAAGGGGAGGCAGCTGACAGTCACACTTGGAAGACCCAACTGCCAACCTTTTTACAGCTTTGACTCGTCCCTGGCGTTGGTAAGCAAAACCTCCTCCAGGATGATCTGTCACCCCACTTGCCCGGCAAATAGAAGCTGGGAGAGAAGACTTGAATAAAGGGTGTTCTCATCACCCAAGGGTCTTGGGAATCCTTAACTGTCTGATGCAGTAAGCTGCAGAATTTGGGGACCAGGAAGCGAACATATTGTTTATCAAGCACAATCCTCTTAAAGGAGAAATGAGAAAATTGGCAGAGAAGGGTAAAATGATTTCCCCAAGACCACCTCACTGGTTAGCCACCGAGCCAATTCTCCAGACTCTTGATTCAGGGAGCTTTCTTTTCTTTTTAGCTTCCAACACCTTTTATATTTGATTTTTCTTTTTGTGGGGGAGGTAATTAAGTTTATTTGTTTTATTATTATTATTTTAATGGAGGTCCTGGGGATTGAACCCAGGACCTTGTGCATGCTAAGCAGGCACTTTACCACTGAGCTACACCCTCCCCCACAATGCCTTTTATTTATTTGTTTATGTATTTATGTTTAAAAAGCACTAGGAAAAAATCAATAAAACCAAGAGCTGGTTTCTTGAAAGAGTAAACAAAATCGACAAACCCCTGGCTAAGCTCACCAAGAAGAACAGAGAAAGGACCCAAATAAAATAAGAAATGAAAGAGGAGACATTACAACCAACACCGCAGAAATACAAAAAAAGAAAAAAAGAGAGAGAGAATACTGTGAACAACTATATGCCAACAAACTGGACAACCTAGAAGAAATGGACATGTTTCTAGAAACAGACGGCCCACCAAAACTGAATCAAGAAGAAATAGATCATTTGAACAGACTCACAGACAAAGATTCAGGGATCTTTCTAATACATGTTAGATCCTTGCTTTGCAGTCAAAGTGGAGGATTAGGACCCATGTTGCCTCTGAGAAGCTCAAGGCTGGGGCTACACAAGTATTTCTGTTTCATTTTGACACGTCATCACCTTCTGGGTTTGTGATCTTGGTTAAACTCTCTGTGTCTCAGTTTCCTTAATCTGCAAAATGGGGCGATGATACCTGAATGGCGCCTTTTTCTCAGGACTGCTGAGAGAGAAAGCACGTCAGACATCAGCGCTCAGTAATGTCTGTTGTTAGAGAGCGGCCCTGTTGACTCTACCTTATTTCTATTGGTGTTTTCATCAGTAACATTGCTTTTCACTACAGGCCACACTCAGTAATTCTCAAAGGCAGTGTTTGGGTTGCTTGAGACTCAATATTGGAACAATATTTGCCAGAGAAAAGGAAGGGATCTCTGATCTCAAGTCGAGCACTTTTTCCTGATCACACTTGCGATTCCAGCTCATGTCCACCAAGGAGGAGAGGTCCACATGAAGGGCCTTCTACCCTGGAGGCGTTGGGAGGATGGACAGAACAAGAAACGGCACGAGCAGGTGCAGAGCCTGCAACACACGCTGGCCTGGATGCCTGCTTCCCTGTTACCCAGGGACCAAACGGACCTCAGGGAGGGCTGAGCCGCTAAACACATCTCTAAGCCTCTGCCAGGTCTGAATTCCGACTTATGGGGTAGGACTGGGGTTGATGCTGGGGGGGGGGGGGGTTCGGGGGGGCATTATTGTCGAAGTGGAGCTGTCTCTTTAGCATTTGATGAGTCTGGTCTTACTCGGTTGGGCCAGGAGTGGTATCAGTGTGGGCTTATGAATTGAGCCCTGTACACACTAAGAAGAGAGAATAAAGCAGACTTTATCCTGAAATTAATTACAACCAAAACCATGTTAAAAACAGCAAGTTAAAGCACTAAATTTAGTATAGGCTCAAACGTATACACCAAGCTAGACCCCAAAGGCCACATATTGTGTGATTCGATTTCTATGGATATCCAGAGTAGATAAATCCATGGAGACAGAAAGCAGAGGGCTGGGGTGGGGGCGAAGGGTACCAGGCTCTACCTTGGGGTGATGAAAAATGTTTTGGAACCAAACAGAGACAGTGGCTGTAGAACATTAGGAATGTCCTAAAGCCACTGAATTTTTCACTTTAAATCGATTAATTTTAAGTTAAGTGAATTGCATCTCGATTAAAAAAGATGTCTATGCCAAAAGTAACACGCGGAAAATCACTAGGCATCTGTCCTCTCCGTGTGGCTCCTGGGTCATGAAGAACAATCTGAAATCTGATGCTCACGTTCACCTATCGTCATCACACTCTGAACAAATAATCACATTACACCATCCTCCCATGGGTCTGTTCAAGGAGGGGCTTTGGAATCTGAGACCCCAGAAAGCAGGCAAGATGGCTCATGTCGGCCGCTTAGCAGCTGATGAATACTTAAGGTCCGCTACCTCTCGGAATGACAACGGCCCCACCTTCCAGAGAAGGAAACTGACAAACCCATGTCAACCGGCTCTGCGAGACGTGAGGGGTGTGCGCGGAGTTGCCCACCATCTTGTGACCTGCATTTGACCCCCAACCAACTTCATCTCTTCCCTGTGACTTGGGGCAATGGTAGAGAGAAAGGAAGATGTCAGCGGGCCACTTGGGTCAACTTTGTTATGTATTTGTGTTGTTCACCTGCCCTTTCGCTCCTCTACCAGCCCCTGAAGGAGGCTGCACGCCTCTGAGTGCCCACATCTTCCTGGCAGTGAAGGTTGGAAAATTTCAATACAAAGGTCCCGAGAAGAAAGGAAGTCTTCTTACAAAGGGCAAAGAACTTTGATGGGAAGCAGATTCTTTAGGAACCAAGAGAAAACTTGTGTTGATGGGAACCCAAACGAGATGGAGTCCCTTAAAACTTCTGACACACGGCAGGATGAAAAGAGGGGCTGGCATCCTCCACATCTGTGGCCTTCTCCTTTCCAAGTAGAGCTTTCACCCACTTCTGCTCGTCTTGGGGGAAACCACTTTTCACAGAGATGACAATAATGATGTCATGCAACAATCATTGACTGAGGAACCTCTATGGGCCAGACAATTCCAAGCCCTCGGAGGAAACTTTGAAGGTTATCATTACTAACCCCATTTGGTATTTGGGGCGGCTGGGGATTCGCTGGCGCAGAGCTACTACGCAGCATAATGAGACAGCCGGCGCTGCTGCCGATCACAATAGGCAGCTTCCTTTCCCCAAATATAAAAATTGAATTATCTGAATGGAAGCAGAGAGAAAGAAGATGACCGTCTAAACATTTGTCTTTTAATGGATTTGGCTGTGGTTTCTTTCAGGACTTGCAGATTATAGTGTCAATCCATCTACAAATCAATGACTCATAATTTCCTGGGCGTACATTAGACAGCCAGTCCTGTGCTGGGTGCCACGGGGCACAAAAGAAACAGCTATTTGTCAGGCCTGAGGGGCATTGAGAATGTAATTAGCTGCTAATAGGGATGCAGTCAAACTCAGAGAAAATAACCATTCCTGTGATCTTTTTTTTTCTTCTGAGAAAGGCAAAAATGTACATCCATCTCCAAAGTGTGCGCGCACACACACACGCACACACACACACCCATACATATATATATGATTTAAGGCATGCTTCAGAGTGAGCACTTTGCGTTTGGATCTCCTTCTATGATAATGAAGGGCAGACAAGAAATCAGCCACCCCCAGCCTCCTCTGGTCTTCAGCATCTTCCTCTGACTTTGCGGAGCTCACATCTAGAGGCACAGTGAAGCCCGAGCTCTCGTGTTCACGCTTCACGTGACCTCAGTGCTGTTTCCCACGCACATGCCCGTCCCAGAAGGATGCCCGACCGCTGTGTCCTGTCTGCCTCCTCCGGCTCCAGCCTGTGTGAACCAAGATGGCGGGAGCCAGGCCCACTCCCTGCACCACCGTATCCCCCACATCCAGACCACAGCCTGACGCCAGCAGGGGATGCACACGTACCATAAGCTGAATGCAGGTGGGAGTCTAGCACGTGCATTCTACTCACACAGAGACAAATACCCCTTCCTGGCAAGATGAGGTCCACAGACTGCAGCCTGTATGTTTATTTGTATATATTTGTTGGTTTAAACTGGTCTTGATGAGTCAACTTAAGTTTGCGGAAATGTTTGAAAAACGAAACACAGCAAAACCAAAAGTCATCCCCAAGACAATGGGTCAGCATTTCACCCTTTCTGGATTCTAAAATTATTCTTAAAATTCTAAGAATATCCACCTCGATCTTTTCCCCATTTATATCTTTGGGAAACAATGTTAACCTTAAATTTAATTACACTGCATTGCTTCTTTAAAACTTATAGCAGGAAAAAGGCATTGGTCCACTGCACATCATTTGAGTAAAATACTGGAGCTGACAGAAATCTAGAGAAAAGCTCAAAGGGGATCTCTGCAAGAAAATGAAGTAAATGGAGGTAAAAATCATCTTTATCTGCGTTTTTAACCTAATTCTCTGATACGTATCTAAACAAATATTGATTTGTTTTTCCTAAAGAAAATTTTCATTATTTATATAACATGGAAACATCTGGAGAAGTAGCGAGTGTCTGCTTTTAAAATGCTTCCTGCAGATAGACTAGCACAAATGTGGTGCTGCAGGGCAAAGCTAAAGACAGTATTAACTATATGAGGAATAAAACAACGAACAAAAATGTAATAATTAAACTTTTCTTGAAAGCCCCAGGTTTCTTTGTGCGCTGCTGCTTAAATTTCCGGTTTTTGAAATTACATTTGACTCTTTTCTTTTTCTTTTTTTCTTTTTTTTTTAGCAAAACAACCATCAATTTCACCTCATATGAAATGCACTCTGTCAAGACGGGAAATAATAACCATGTGGTGACATTTCGATAGCGAAAATGATGACCTCAAAAGGTCGCGTCAGCCCCATCCTGACTGATGGCAACCACAGCCAGCCTGTTAATTAATGCCCGGGACACAGTGTGGGTTTTTCAATCTTTACAACTAAATATCACCCATCTTGCAAGAGAAAAGACCTTTCTATAGAAAAAACTAACCCTAATATTTTATCTTAACCATGACCAGACGAAAGAGGCTAGAAACCTAGGTTAGAGAACAAAAATACATTTTATATGATGTTATTTTCTTAAGTGGAAGAGAGACCAGGGGGAAGAACTGACTTCATCCAAGTGTGTTGATTCTAAAACACATGAAAGTAGCCACTTTTGATGAGCATCAGGCAAACCGAACTGCTGCAAGCTGCCCTCCCTTACTGTTATTTTCAGTCCATTGGAGGATGGAGTAATGAGCTGCTCAAACTTTTTCTTTTCAGAGAGGGTGACGCACATGGTGAGCTCCGCACCTGCTGTTCATACATCACCTCTGCAGCTCCGCAGATGCCTGCATCCTTCGTAAGACTCTCCAAATCACCTCACATTTCACTTCTAAATTTTCTACTCTCTAAACTTCACTAACAAGCTTTAGGAGATAAGTATTTTCAGAATGAAGAATTCTTCCAAATAGCTCCTTCCTCAACATTAGGGAAGCTGGCATTAGTGGTGGCTGGTGCTTGTACCATGCAGTTTGTTAAATATTCTTAACATCACCTTTGATTAAAAAGAGTATAAATCATTACGGATGTAGTAGGTATGACATAGTTGGGACTTGATAACTAGTAGCTACTAAGATTGTTCATTGGAAGACCGATGGACTTAGATTTTGAAAAAACAAAAGCCTACCTATCTAAGTGTGTTAAAGTGGAGATGGGTGTGAGAGGAATGTGGGTATGGCCCTAAGATGGGAGATGGAGGGTTAACATCGGAGCCTTTAACACGTTAGCTTGTCTATTTCACATCTTTAACCTACGGCACAACCTCCAAACGTCCTTGCTCAAACCCACGGGCATTCCGACAGTAAGCCTTCCACTGAATAGTCTGGGGCAATGAATCAGTGCAGTTTAAAAGCACTGGTAAAGATGGAGTTTGTGCTGCTATTAAAAATAGGAATTCAGTGAGAACTTTGCAGAATTGAAGCAATTTCTAAATCAATATCTGAACCTAATCAATACCTTTCTAACCCTCTGGCATCGTCCATATTCTTTTAAAAATCAGTTCTCTGCTTAATTATAAGAGTAGTCAAAAGTTCAATTGGATCTTTCCCTTCCTTTGTTTTTTAAGCCATCTTAAAGCTAAGTTTGGTGGACAGATCACAATCTGATGCCAAAAGAAAATGGTCCATCTGCATGGCGTTACTGAGATCCCTGGGAATCTAGGAATGAGGGTTAGGAAGAAAAATTCTGGACACTGCAGCACAGAGCCTCAGCACTCCCCAGCCTAAATTCTGTGCAGGCAATGCTCCTAGGAGGAACACATTTCTTGTTTTCCTTACAGGACTTGGTCCCAATCTGTATCTTTACATGGCAAATATGACCGTTTTCTTGAGTTACTCTTAATTTGTATTTTGCATCACTGTCTTGCCCTATTACTTATTTTCTCTACTCTATTAATAAATGATAGATTTGACAGATGACCTTCCCTTTTCCCAGCAAAATAACCTAGGGCATCAACAGCAAGAAATAAAACTTTCATTTTTCTAGTTACCTAATCTAGGCGATGTTATTTTGGGGAATAGAGAGATTGATTTTCCTCTTGGTACAGATTCTACGAAGGCTGTAGGAAGTGGTACCCTGATTGAAATTCTTGGGAGACATTTTAACCTCATTTCATAAGTAAACTAGTTTTCACTCTCCATGGGTATTTCGGATTAAATTTTCCTGGTATCATTCCACACTTTCATGAGTGTTACGCTAGCCAGTTCAATGTGGTGCATATAGAGCCCATCCCAGTTTGAATGTGGTGTGAGACATGGCTATGTGGGGCAAGGTAAGGGCAGGTTTCCAGGTAGACAAATGGGTGCCCATCCTTGCATAAAATACATCTTTGGAGTCCCTCTCATTATAAGAGCCAGCACCAGACTTGATTTTGAGCAAATGGTTGTACGCATAGGAATCCTTATAGATTCATAGATTTTTCATGTGGGATTTCAATCCCTCATTGGGCCTTAACCAACCTACAAAATTCCCATGGTAAGAAATCAGCATTTAGACTCAGCCAACAAAGTTGTTATCCTTCTGTTTATCACCCACAGGTTGGTCCCTCGTTGAAGGCCCACCTCCAGCCATCACAGGTGGACTACAGCATTAACAAGTCCGGTCATTTGCGAGTTCTTACAACCTGTCTACCATGCACAGGAGAGTACCAGGAAAAATCAAGGCACCCTTTTTTCCTTTTTGAGAACCAAGCCTGTGGCTACACGACAGCATCAGATCAGGTCTCTGAATAGCTTCCTTTTTTAAAAAAGTAAGAGAATGAACTGTCACTGTCAAAGGAGTAATGGTCATTTGAACCTGGGGGAGCCATGACAGACATGGAGGTGATCTCGCCCAAGTGAAGCATGAATGAGGAGGGAGACGGGATCTGGAGGTGAGCAGGGCTGTGGCAGGGGAGGCAGGTGGAGGGTGGGAGGGAGGTGGCACTCACCACTGCCGCCTCCACTGGCTCCTCAGCCCGCGTGTCCAGTCCGAGGTCCGGCCCGGCAGCAGGGGGCGCAGGCGGCTCCTCGACTCTCGGCTCGGTGGGCGGAGCCTGTTCAGATTCAGCCTTCGATGGTTTGATTCGAGGGTTAGAGGAAAAAGATTCAGCATGTGAATAGATTACAGAACGCTGGACAAGCAAGATTTTCTTCGTCAACATACAAGCAATTCGCTTCATTAAATCTGTGCTGGAAAAAAGCCCACACTTGGCATCACGGGCTTTATTAGAACTGAAAAGTCTAGGAATAAACTCTGACTAAGCTTCGTGTTACCACCATCAAGCACTGTTATTTTCCTTGAAGTTGGACAAAGACGTACCATTTTGGCTATTTATTTTACTTACTTTCAACATTTCAGCATCTCCTTATGATGTCTATAAGAGATCTTAAAACAGTATTTTCTGCTACTGAGCAGAGAGAGGAGAGCTTAGAAGATCCCACCTTTGGAAGTTGCAGGGAGTAAGGAAGAGTCCCCAGGGAACACAGTTCTGGGACCCGCCCCTCCACCAACCTCCGTTGATATGCATCGCAACCAAAAACTTGAGGGGTCATCCCAATATTCAGATCAAAATGCATTCTCCTGCGTGGTCACTATGAAGCCACTGTGCCCCGGCCCCAGCCAGGAGGAGCAGACCCAGCTACGTGGCAAGGAGCCACCACAACCTCAGACACTTGGCTGCCTGGTGCCTTCCTGTTCAGTCCCTTATTCCACTTCTCCCTCCGATAAAATCCTTGGCCAGCGGTTTTTTTCATATAATAAACTAATTAAGGAAACACATGGCAGGATTCTCTGTGGTACCAATCAGACTCTTCAACGTGCGCGGACAAGACGGAGATCTTTTCCTCCCACTGCGACCTCTGTGCACAGACACCCTCCTGATTCCAATGATATGCTGAACCAAGCCTCTGGAATCTCTTAGCTCCAGACTTTTTCCAGTTTTAAAGTGAGCAGTAATAAATAACAAGAGGCTATTAAAATTACCACAGCTGATGCCTGTTACCATGGCTACTACCGAAACTGTTACCTCTCTTTCGACTTAGGTTAATGTTACATATTTATTTAGCATGACTATTTCACAAAATGAATGGCCATTGGAGGGCACGTTAAGATCCTTTTCCATCAAAGTATTTAAATACTTTGGAGAAATTAGGAACTTTCGCCATAAGCAATCAAAAGCCACCTTGAGTTCCACTGAACTTGATGCATGTGCTAAGTCCCACAGGGAAGTGATGGAGAAGTTATGCTGTGACTATAAAAAATAGATAATGAATAGCCTTTTGATGGAAAAATACACAAAATATTTGCCTTGGGCCCTCCCACCAAATCCTCCATTGTGACACATGCCAGGAGCATGCCACTCTTTTCTTCAAAAGGCATAATAATATGAAAGAACACTTGGGTAGATAAGTGTACAGAGATTTGATATTTTTACGGGTTTTTGTAACCTTTAAAGGGTGATCTGACATGATTTTTAAGAAAGAACGAGATAAAATTCACTCTAATAGACTCTCAGGAGTTCTTTATGGGAAATGGTTTCACTTGTATTGTTCAAAAGGAATTATCTTCATAATGGAACGAGTTTTCATAGCAGCGAAGAGATACTGTCAGCTCTCAGGGTGTGATCTTACCATTTCGGAAGTCAAGGTGATTTGCTATGAAAGGATGGTGTCAAATGACCTACACAGCAAGGACAGGAAGGGTAATTTGAGAAGACCAAGACACCCACGAGCAGATGGCTGGGCCCCCCGTGAGCTGAGTCTGCAGTGGAGAATGAGGAGCCCAGGGAATTTTCAAGACAGGAATCCAATAAATCTAACTTTGTACATTAAGAAAAAAACAAACACAAAGGTAACTTAAAATGAAAAGAATATTTGCATCAGAGTCTGGGTTTCTTGGAAGTCTGAAGAAATTTTGAAGTTTTATATATATGCCAAGAATAAGTAGGGTGATTTCATAAATGAGTCCAACTGCCTTGGTTGCTGAAGCCAGACAATAACTCAATGAAAACAAAGTACGAAGAGGAGGAGAGATTCATTATGTCCCGTAAAGCACAACACTTTCCTCTCTGCTATAACATCAAACCGAATATTACAATATAACATTGCAGTTTAACGCTTGAATTTCCAGGGGGTCAAACAGGACCCACTGAATGCATGACTGTACATAAAATCAGCCTCTCAAATTTGGAAATAGAAGTCACCTTTCTAGTCCTTCTAAGATGATGTAAAATTGTAAATACTTTGTCAAGTTAGAAAGAACAACAGAGGAAAAATGCAAACAACATCTCCTGGAATGATCTTAAAGTAGCCCTGTGCCCTGCTTCGATCACTTCTTTTCTACCAGAAGCCTCCGGTGCAGACACTGCAAATGGGTTGATATCATGCCGTCCCCACCTGGGAGCCCTGGCAACGATCTCCTACTGTGTGCTGGAGGAGTGACCGTTGTGCATTCAGAGGAGAGGTATATTATATATATATTAGTGGTAGCAGGAAGCCACAACGGTTTAATTCTGAGATTTAGAAATGGAATTCTTGTTTTAGGATAAAAGGAGTAACGTAGCTTTGGTGCACATTTTCCAGCATCCTCTGTGATAAGCGGGAAGGTAGGTCAAAGCAGAGGAAAAGGAGATGGGCTGGGAGAGTGCGGTTAAGAGTCCAGTCTCATTCCAACATGGTGACTGCTTTACTGCCCTGCTTCTCCAAACCTGGGGAAGCTAATTTGGTGAGAATTTCAAAGGCCATGGAGGCAATCCTGAGCCCAGAGCAAGGTCTGCCAATTCAAAAGGGTTTAAACTTGTACCCAAGGGATGTCCTGTGAGGTCATAAGGTGCAGACTGGGGAGAGGTGCAGCCTCCATGTTGCTCAAACCAGTCAACGAACCAATGCTGGGGAATGGTCCCACCCCTGGGAAAATGTCACATAATCACAACTCAGCGGGAGACGTAGGTTCACTATGATCTTCTAGCTCCTCACGGGGCAGAGCTGAAACTAGCAGCATCTGCAGTGCTGGGCGTGACAAAGCTAAGTTCCCCAGTGGAAAGAAAGTGAAGAAGTCGGCTTCAGAGAACGTACAGAAAGAGAAGGGAAGAGCAGGCAATAGAAGCCCCTAGGACCAGCTGCGGGGGTAGGGAGATGCTCAGAGAAATTAAAACCCACTGAATTCTATGCCAGGACGTTTGCAACAGTAATAGGTGCGAATTTTTTTTAACGGAGAGACCAGGGATTGAACCCCGGACCCTGTGCGTGTTAAACACGTGCTCTACCACTGAGCTACACCCACCCCCACCAGGTGTGAATTCTGACCCATTGCCTTTCTTTTTATATCAGTATGTCTCCTTCTTTCTTAACCCATTCACAGCCGATAATTAAAAATCTCATCCTCCAGCATCAGTATAACCCTTACTCCATCACCCAGGCTGAAAACCACCAACGAACGTGAAACAGAAGTCCCTCTGGCTCCAACACTAACACCAGCATAATCGGAATTTTAAACATGTAAATCTTTATTTGCAGTCCTCACAGACCCTGCCTTTCACCTGGTTACCCCAAAAGACAAAAGTACAGCAATCTATGGACAAGGTGTTAGAGAAACACTTTCTTTTGAAAAATATCAAATTAATCTTAAAGACAAATTAACCTTTCCAGAGCAGAATTCCTTACTGAGAAGTAAAATCATCTAAAAAGAAAAATCCGTTCTGCTTGAACCCAATTCTAAGTTTCCAAAGTGCAAGCCAGGAGCTGGGACAATCCTATACCATTCCCAGGGGAAACCAGGAAGCTACAAATAACCCTCATGAACTAATCCTCAGAGAGCCTGAATCCTCTGCAGTGTGTCACTGACAACGCTCACAGTGATGACATCCCTCAGGGTCTCTCCATCCAACTTTGCTAGTGAGCTGGTGCCAAAAACGTTTCCCACGATAAACGTAAGAATCTCCTCTAACACCGAGAGTAAGCTTTCTGCTTCCTACTCGTTCCCCAGCTAAGCTTTTCTCTCATCTCACTTGTCAGCAGAGTAGAAACTGCATCTCTGCTGTGCGCCACTACCACTCGCAAAATAGAGGGAGGAGATGAGACACGAGGTAGCTTCAGGTTCAAGGAAAAGCAAGGATCTGTTCTGAAAAATGAATTCTTGAGGTAATTTCATTTCCAATCCTGTAGCCTAAGTTATAGTCATGCCCTTGATGGATATACTGTGTCCCATGGAAGCCCGTAATTAGGAAACTTTTATTTTTTCTGGGATCACGGTGCCTTTATAAAATAGAAGCAACCCCATTCAAAGTCACGGTGAGCTCTTTCAGAAGCTTTGCTTCCTACATTCTAGAAAAGAGGGGGGCTACGGAAACCACACTCTGGATATTCAAGCTCTGGATAACCCACAACGATCAACCTCGGAACATTCAGCCAACTAACAACGTCCCCAAGATACAAACCAAATTGACTTACCAAGTCACAGATCATACTCTGGTCTGTCTGTATTGTGAATAATGAAGTGTCCTGGGGCTGAAAGTTGGGGATAAAGCACACAATTAAAAATTTTTAGGGTTTCAGTTACTTTGCCAGAAAAGCAGCAACAAAGATATCAGTTAAATTAGCTCCCACCAATTGTGTCAATGAATACATTATAAAGTGTTTTTTTGTCTCTTTTTATTTTTAATCAGAAAAGCAAAAAAATGCAAAGCTAATTTTTGACGGTAGTTATTCTAGATATAAATCTGAGCTGGCAGAATTCGATGATCCCATGAGCGACATGAAATAAAGGGCCGAATTTTCAGAGGCATCTTTGGTCCTCAGCTTCCCTTCTGGGCATGAACACTGAGTTAGAAGTTGGTGGGTCTAAGCTACAAATTGAAACGTTTTAAATGTTGAAACCTTAATCATACTGCTATCGCCTCTATGAGTAAGTCAGGAACTGTAATTTAAAAGCTGTGAACAATATATTCATTCAGGATATGAATCCTAAAAAAATCAAGCTGGAGGAAATCTAAGGGAACAGTGATCTCTAGGAAAATCCATCTCTCATCATGCTGGGAGCCAGGCTCATAAACTCCAGACAGGAGACCAGAAGAGCCTTTCCTGTGTAATCTGACCAGTTCACAGAGAGAAAAAAACAGCCCCTAGAGAATTTAACATCAAGACGTCACCAACAGAAAGATGAGCCAGAAAATCCTATAGCAATACCGAGTCAATGAACTCTACCTACTTTTACAAGTCTCTCAGCTTTTTGGTGTCCTAGTCCTAAATACGAATAGACAGCCAAGATCACCAGGCACTTAAGAAAAATCTCAAATATTAAAGGGAGAAATGAAATAGTTTTTAAAAAGTGGAAGAAATGAAGACTTTGCAGGGGGTAAAAACCTTCAAAAATGATTATTATTAACGCCCTTGGAGATACAATGAAGATGCTGTATTCATAAGAGGACACTATTAAAAAACAAATATTCAATAAACAAAAAGAGCCCTTGGAAATTAAAAATATATATATAGAAGTGAAAAATCTGTTAGAAGAGTTGGAAAGCAGAGAAAGAGAAAAGGAAAAAGTGGGGGAAAAAAAGTCAAGTGGAAGACTAGCTTAAGAAGCCAACATACGAAAAAGAAGTGTCACAGAGTGAGAAAACAAAAGAAAAGAAATCATCAGTGAAAAAAAGATCCCCCAAACTGGAAGACGTAATCTTTAGATTAAAAGGGCCTAGTGTAATATATGAAAAAGACCCAGACCATAGGACATCACTGTCAAACTTCAGAGACACTACGGTATAAGGAAGATGGCACAAACTTTCGGATAGAAAGAGAAAAAGAAGGTGGGAAGGGCATAAAATAGGGCAGAGAAAGGGCTGGGGTGCAGGAGGTGGTTCTTACAAAATATCAAGAATCAAAATGACAGTTTCCCAGTGGCAACACCAGGAGGTAGAATTGAGCGGAGCAATGGTTTCAAAATTCTAAAGGAAAATGGTTTACAACGTGCAATATAATATCCAAACCAACAGTCCATTATATACGTGGGAATAAAGATATTTTCAAATGGAGAAGGTCCCAAGTACGTGTTTCTTGTGCACATTTTCCTCAGGAAACCAGAAGGGGATGCTCTGTACCCAAATGAGGGGTTTAACCACAGATGAGGAAGATCTGTGTCCCGAAAAGAGAGGAGGGACAGACAAGAGAAGTCAGGGCAGTCCCCGCGGCAGATGTGATGGGAGACCCTGCGATGACAGCCGTGGCAGCAAGTCACAGCCACAGCGTCCCCAGGTCAGACGGGAGCAGTCCAGGACTGACAGGCAAGTTCTTCAGGAGGACGAAACTTACAGACTCATGTTTTAAACAAAACAGGAGGTGATTTTTGTAACTACTGAGTTTGGGGTTGAATTCGTAGGAGGTCCCTAGAAAACAAAGCAAATGAACTCAGAAGCTCACAAACAAGGCCCTACAGTTATTGCCTCAAAGGAAAACAGAAAATTGGCAGAAAAGGAAATGCAAGCTTTGTGACGTGAGCACTAATCACATTTATAGCATCAGGATAACACTACCACCGATTGGCCGGGTGGCTGGGATGAAGCTGCACAGCGGAAGGACAGGAAGCCGGGGAGAGATGTGAATGGTAGGAGGTTGACAGTGCTGTAAGCCCCACCTCCCAGACAGAGGAGTCAACAGCTAACGCTCTAGAAATCAAGAAGTCACGCACGCTCATGGCGGTGAAACCAGAGAATCTGCTACAAGGAGTGAAAGTCTTTTTCTCCAAGAAATGAGAAATGGAGGAGGGTGGGTTAAGTTTTCAAGTTAAAAAACTCTTATAAAATTGTGTTACTCTTTAAATTACATGCCTTTATAACTGATAAAAATAAGTCATAAAAAATGAGAAATGAATAACAATTCTTAGGACCTTATCTTTTGAAGGCGTCCTGTGCAGATGGGAGAGACACATTATCGTCTCTCTGCATTTTTGTGTGTCACTGTACTTGGGTGTGGGTGTATGAGTGGGTTTTATCTTTTTATAGGTAACATGGGGGAAAGTAATCAAACTTTTAAATGGAAAAATTCTCAATGTTAAAATTCAAAATTGTTCGTGTCTGATATTCCGAAACAAAGCATTCATCACAGACACGCGTATATTTGAAGTCTCCCTTGAAGAGGTGTTCAGAACTTATGCCGTGAACTTGACAGCCATGGGGCCTGCCTTTTGCTTGGGTTACAACTGTCCATCTGTTGGGATATATATGGGACTGCGACAGTCCATTGGTGGCTCCTCTTCCACAGACTCCCAAGAAAATACTGTCTTACTGGCTTGAGGCAACCAGTGGTTTCTGATCTCCCGACAGCTCCTTCCTGAAGAACCACCGAAGATGTAAGGTTCTGTGTAGTACGGCTCCTGTGTGACTCTTTAGAAGGAAGCACCTAAAAATCTCTTATATTTTGTAAAGACCCATCTCATTAGTTCAAAACAATCTTACCTCCTCTTTTCCGACAGCTGAGTCTAATAGATCCCTCAGATAAGGACAACTTCTACTTCCTAATTCCTTCAACAGAATTCCATGGACTATCTAATAATATTAGCAACAGCTAACTATAGTTATGGAGCGCTTAGTATGAGCTAGGCTGCCAGGATAAGTGCTCTGCATTCATGTCTCGTTTAACCTTCACAACAGCCCTGCAACGTTGCTGCTACTACTGTTTCCATTACTGAAGTCACCAGAAGTGGGGTCAAGCTTTGTGTCGACATGCTCAAACACGATGCTTTCCAGTGACTTAGAGGTCCACACTTTAAAACTTTGCATCCTTCTCAACAGATGGATTTTGCCAGCAAATCGATTTCTTACCTGGGCAAATCCATTAAATGAACCACCAGAAGCCTAAACAGAAATGGAAATCAAAGTAATGTTAATTTTTTCATTACTTTTGTAGGGTCAGTAAATATCTCTAAGAGAAGGTGGAAAATAAAGACCACCACGAATTTAAAAATTATACAAAAGGTTGCTGTGCATGAAGGTGCTTAGGAAATGGAAATGTTTTATTTCAAATAGGCTGACAAGAAAAGAAAGATTATTTTTACAGTCATTACTGGTACGGGGCTCAGTGCTAACCAAAGCCCACTTTCTCAATAATGAGAAGATGATTTCAGAGAAGAGCCGTGAGGGGTTAAATAGCTCTTTTTAAGCCATCGATAGACTCTAGAAGCATTTCCAGGATTTCTCTAATACATCATTTCAATGAACAACTATTATGAGATTTCACAGTTTCAGCGGGCCTGTGTAAAAGCATTTCATGTGTTTTTATTGGTGGTGGAACCACTCTAGGAACAGTAAATTAGTCTGGTCTATATATATTTCAGTGTTCGAACAGTAAAAACGAAAGTAGAAAGAAAAAAGCTCAGTAAATGGGATGGTAAAATAGCTTCTTATTAGTTCCCAACACAGTCATTCTGCTCTTTGTGTTGTTGTCATTGTTTTATCTTTTCGATTGTTTTTGGTTTTGTTTTTTTGTCAACCTATTTGTGTTTGGTGTGCACAGATTTCAAGAGGTACAGGACAATCTGCCAAGGAGATGAGGCAGACCTTAGAGAAGATAGTGATGGATAATGAAGTAGGTGAGAAACACTAGGAAAAACAGAACCTACAGAAGTCTTTGGCTAGTCTATACTACATACTGGGGTAAGTACCTCTTCTTTATCAGCCTCTATTTCTTGGTACAACAATCCATATCTCTGGTTAGCAATTTCATCTTCAGACAAATCTGAGTTGTTGGTGTCACTGTCTTGGGGACACTCGATGCTAGCATTCTGGGAGGCTCCCAGAACCAAAGGTCTAATTATCTCTTGGTTTTGTTCCCAGCAGCTAGCAGTGGCTTGTTCCCCACCTACATCCCCTAGTAAGTCCACCTCCATCCCTTTCTTGCTCCCAAATGTATCCAAATGTTCCCAGCAATTATCTAAGCCTCTCGTATCCCTGATAGGCCAGTGGTTAATAGAATCAAGGCAACTGGCAAATCCACTTGCTTGGCTATCTGGTATACCAGAGCATTCCAATGTATCTATATTAGTTGCTCCTGAATCCAAGCTTGGCTGCCAGATTTGACCTGGATCTGTCCCCCAAGAGTCCGTTTTTGCAATTCTTGGCAAGTTAATGGTGTGGCTACAGTTCCCAGTCATTGTATTTTCAGCTCCCTCTATGAACGGATCTCCAGCCTGACACAAACACCAATCTCTTCTGTTTGCATTAGTTCCCAGAGCACAGCTAAGATTTGTCCTAGTCTGAGCTGTCGCTTCATGCTTTACTGATAAAACAACAGCCTGATTTTCATCCTGGTCACCCCCAGGAGCATGTAACACAGCCTCCCACTGAATCTCTTCAGCGTCTGCACTGCCTTGTGCTGAAGGATACGTTACATCGTGGTCAGGAGGGTCTAGCAAATTTTTCTCTCTGTCTTTTCCAGCTAAACCCCATCCCTCAGAGCTGGCATCTTCAGTATTAGATACAGAGTCAGTCTGGAGAGGCAGATTCAAAACACCTGTGTGAATGGCAGGTCTAGCTCCAGAACCCCCTGTAACCATACAATTATTTATTACTACTTGAATCCTGTCACCCAGCCCTTGGTCTCTGTCACTAAACTCATCTATCATATCTACACTTTCCATTTCTTTTTCTAATATGTCAGTTTCCTCAAGACACTCTTCACTGGTCTTTAGGCTTTCCTCACACCCAGCACTTAGATCTTTCCTAGTTCCCTCTTCACTGATTTTTAAGGTCTCCTGGTCTTGCTTGCCTGTTGTCTTACAAAGATCTACTACCCTGTTTCCTGTACTTTCATGCACTTTCTCTTCAAATTCCTCTGTACCTTCTAGTGCCTTGATACCAACAGCTCCAGTGTCTACCTTTTCACATGTCTCCACACCTGCCCAGATAGAATCTTGGATCTTCTGTTGGTCTTCCTCTTCCTCTGACTTCTTAACAGCTTCTTGACTTTCTTGGACCAGGCCACCAGTCTCCATGGCTGGGATCTCTGAATCAGGTAAATCATAAGGCTGCTCCAACTCCACAGAAGCAGCCATGGCAAATTCAGCCCCCGGCACGGGCTCCGGGAGCAGCTGTTCACTTCTACATAGAGGGGCTGGCCCCAGGACATGCTCACCCTCTTCAGCTACCGTGTGCCAGTCAGCAGAAGGAAGCATCCCAGTGGATAATCCCACGTCTCGCTCTGCTTCAGAGACACATGCAGAGTCTTCCTGCGACCCACCTTGGGGAAGTTCCTGGCTGACACTCTCTGTACTAGCATCAGGGCCCCACATAAGTGCACCTAAATCAATTTGAGATCTTTGAATTTCTTCGGCCAACCCACTGTCTGGAGTTTCCTCCATGATCAGGTTACACAGGGAAAGACTTTTTGAAGAATCAGTCTTTAGAGTATGCAGAAGAGCAAAGGAAGAAAAAAACAAAAACAAAAACGTAAGATGAAATAGACCATGGTAAGCGCTGATGAGAAACACAAAGCTCTTCAGTAGGGTAGCAACAGTTAAACAAAGCTAGAGCGTATTTAAATTAAATGGTTTAAGGCTAAATCTGTGACTAGCAATGCCATGAGAAGAAAAGCTCATTCTAGATAATATGTTATGTAAACAATGCATATTAAATACCAAAAAAATCCAGAATTTTCTGGACATTTACCTACCGGCTGTACCAGATCGGTGCTCGTCTGTGTGAGTAAAATAATAATAATAAATAATCATAATCACAATCATAAGACATGAAAAGAAAATTCCCCCAGCATATTAAAATCCCATCAGTCCAAAGTCAACATACTGCTGAAGCCTTTGGCTTTTACAGGGTTGATATTAAATTTTGCAACTTGTTACGGAAGAGGAATGAGTTTTGTTCCAATATTGTTTAAGACCACCCCACTGAAACATGAAGAAAGCCTCTGTCATTTTCTAGTATCAAAAAGGGGTTTTATGGCTATTATATGCCGTTTGCTTTAGCACTCTGGAGTGCCAAGTTTCAAATAAATAAGTAAGCTTGAGAACAGCACAATAAGATCAAGCATTCGCAGCCACAAAATTACACAGTATCGCACGCTCTGATTTAAGAGCAGAATAAAATCTTTCCCCAACTCATCCTGCCCTTGGTTCTGCCTTTGGGGTGGTGCTTGGATGGAGGCAGATCTGACGTACTAACCACTCTGACTGCCTGGAGGGCTTGCCTCTTGTTCTCCTCCCCACCTAGAAGGCTCGTCTGCACACAGGGAAATAACACTGGGCAGCTGAGAAGATCCAGAAGTGTGAGTGACTATATCCAGGGGGCTGCTGCTTTACAGTCTTGTCATTGTTACCATTCCCAGGTCTGTCCTCTGAACTAGTCAACCCTCCTTCTAAATGACACCTCCAGCCTCTCCCAGCTAGGGAAGGAAAAGTGTGCTAAAAAAAAGAATTAACACAAAGTTGAGGCTAGAATTCAAATGTTCTCAATATCAATCCACGTATCCCTTCTTGGGAACATACAAGTAAAACCAGCTTCCTATAAAAAATGTTTCCGTTCAACATTTTTCAGCTCTTCTCTTGAGAGCTCTCCACGATGCTTCAAGCTCCCATGGAAGGGAAGGGAAGGGGACGTCACCTTTCCATTCTAAGGGAAGAAGGCAGCAATGTCACCTCAGAAGATCAGGCTGTTAAAAAGCTAGATCTACCAAACGTTCCTGCTGCTGTCTCACTAACACAGACGGAGACATGGAACTCGGGTTGAGCTGTTAAGACCACGTGAGCTCGGGCTCTTCTAAGACAGGCAGACAAAGGCTCTACCCAGGGCTGTGAGGCTCCATCTGGGTGCGGCCACTTCCTTAATTCCAAAGCACAGGCGTGGCCACCACGAAGCTCTGTTTGCATTTTATTCTCAGCTCTAAATTCTGGAAATACTCATCCTTGCACATCAAATTAGCTGAACAAATAACATTAGCAGTCGCATCGACCTTTCACTGATCCACGCCGGACACTGGGCTGCCTGCCCTGCCCACGCCATCTCATTTCAGCCTCACACCACCCTCTGAGGTGGGTGTCATTACCCTTCTATTACAGATGAGAAAAACTGAGGCTTAAAGAGTTTTAGAAGTTGCCCAAAGTCATATGGGTATAAGAAGTAGAGTCTGGACTCAAATCCAGGACTATCTGGCTCTAAAGCTCAAATTCTTATGAACGAGGCTTCACTGACAATAATAATGGAAGAAATGGTTCCCCGCGTAGAGTGGCCCGTCCTTTACATTTTTTCATCCACACGTTCCACGTGCTCCATTTAAAGGCAATAGCAAATATGCTGCCCTTCGCTACAGCAGTTCCTCCAGCCCCCAGTAATGACAGGAGGAGGCACAAAGGGCACGACACTGCATTCCTGCTCACCCAGGAGTCTGGCACCGACACGCTTCCCTCGCCATCGTCTCCACCTGCAGGGAACGCTTAGACCCATCAGGGAGCTGATGGCTGCCCTAGGGGACCATATTATCATCAGAAACGTCTGCGTCTTCTTTCCATCACAGATGGAGTAAAATATAGCGAGGTTCCCAAATGTTTAGCCATCCAGAGACGTTAAAAGACAGCGTTCTTAGTTCTCTTACCGTCCATAGGTCCCAGGGCAATGTCTGCAAGCAAACAGAGAAACAAAAATACCATTAGCAGGCAAATCCCGAGCATGTAAACAATGCGGGGGTGATGAAAGTTCTTGAAATAAAATCATAAGTATTTTCGAAACATCTAGTCAGCACTTGTTCAACAGAACTTTCTCTGGGGATGAGAATGTCCCACATGTGTTCTGCCCAACGTGGCAGCCACGGCTCGCGTGGGCTACTGAGCACTGGGAATGTGCAAGTGTAACAGAATCGAACTTTAAATTTTACATCCTAACATTTCAGTCTGATGTAAAGTACCCAAATGCGGCTAGTGGCTACCATTATCGGACAGCACAGGGCTAGTCAATCTGCTTTTGCTCTATGAGTGAAAAACTATGTCTGAACCATGAATAAACTTTAACACACACACACACACACACAATTAAAATGAAGTAGACAAGGGGCCCCAATATTAGAGTTTATCACACTTTGAGGAAATGCCGATCCTAATCATTGCTAACGCTATTTTCTCTCCCCTCCTCTCGTACCAAATTCAAGAGGATGACCCGCTTGATGGTAAATGAACTTCAGAAAGGTAGATCTTCAATATGCTGCATTGGGTGGTAACGCACAGCTCATCTAATTGGCAGTCATGTAAATTAGCAGGGTGCCTCCTAAGACATGTGGGTGAATTGCACTTAACCACCAGCATTTTAATTGTGAAGTTTATTGATCCTGGGGAATGAATCCAGATGGTTCAAATGACTCCCACCGTGTGCAGGGAGAGTGGGGGACACGTCTCTTTCTTATTCCCTTTGTGACTGAGAATTTCTGCTAAAGCCACATGCTTCTCTGCTCGTGCCTCTGTGACTAGAAGGGATCCATGTTTATGCAGTCGTTTGAATCTCCAAATGTAAACAGAGAATTAGGGAGCCTGGCACTCTCATCCTAAGAATATGTCAGTTTCCAGATGGGATTACAGCTGTCTTGTTCAGGCTCCATAGTACAGAAGGTGGACCTGTGGTTCCGACTGAACCCCCCGCCCCCCACGTTGGTCTGGGCTTCCTCTAACGGCCCCACCCTGCAGCTCCGGGCAGCCTGGCTGGTCTCTGGGTTAGCACCTACTTGCAAATGGCTAAGTGTAAAACAGTTCGACTGTTTTTTGTACATGGACTCCTTCTGCACCTTATATGCACTTTCTGATTATCCAGATGGTTTATGTTTTCTTGCTTCACAGTCCCTTAAGAATCGTAGCCCCTAAAAGCTACTGCACATCCTGGCATCATGCAGACAGCACAGGTGTTTTCCTCAAAGGAAGGCAGCAACGTGAGGCAGTGTGCTTATCACTCCTTGCGGTCAGGAAAGGACGTGTCCGCGCACATGGACACTGCAGGGATCACAGGGGAAGGTGTTCTGTGAGCCGCGGGACCATCAATTTAAAACATGGGGTCAGGCAGTCGGTAAGGGATATGATCTTGAGTGAAGGGGAAAGACGTTTGCAGAATCTAACAGCTCTGTGCTCCTTGTTACCTCAGCCTAAGACTTTTCCTCTTAGCACAAGAGAAGAGACGTGATGAGCGCTGGACCACAGGACTCTGCAGTGAGGTGACTCAATTACGGCCACTGGGAAGCCAGAGCAATTTATTACCAGGCCCGAGTGAAGAGCAGGGGGACACACACAATGGCAGTGATGCATTTTCTTCAGAAACTAAGACTTTTGAAGATTTAACCAAGGACTTTTTTTTTTAATTCTTATTTTTTGTTGAAGTGGAGTCAATTTACAATGTTAGTTTCAGGAGCACAGCAAAGCTTCCTGTAACGAGCCGGCATGGGCAAGGTCATTTTGTTGTTGTTCTTTAAATTCTGAAAGGCTTTCTTAGTCTTAAATCCACACAAAGTTGCGTGATTCATGGATTAATGTAATCATGAGTTCATATCAGAGGGTTCTTTCTTGATTCAAACTTGCAGACAGAAATGCCGTGGCATCTGACCCCCTGAGCATCACAGCATCCACTGTGGAAACTCTTCTCCTGCCACTAAAGTGATGACTGTTGGACGGTAAGGCAGAGGAAGTCCCACGAACCCTGCTGGTTGTCTGCACAATGAGACAGCTCTGAAAAGGAGACGTTCCGAATGATATGTCCATTCATTTTTCTGCTTTGTGTGGCCACCAAGATAGAACCCTCAGACTTGCTGACAGTGACTGCGCTAGCGTTTCCCAGCATGAGCTTCAGAGACCATTCCCACGAATGTTGAGAATGTTTCATTAAAACAGACTTCCGTGGTCAAGCCAATTTGGGCAACTCTAAGTTAAACAAATCTGAACTTTGTTTGTTTTGATTGCAGGGCTTCTTGGAGGCGTTAATATGCTAAAGGCACATCGTGAATATTTTAAAAGGGAGTTAACAGAACTTCTTGAAGCATTCATCTAAGAGATGCCTTTATGTTTTTTGTAAAGTACCTTTCAGACTAGTGTCTAATCTACTGAGTTGCCTGCTTTATTGACATCTCAGTTTTTATTGTTCCAATGTCCCAGCATGGAGGTCTGTAGAAACTCAATCACATTCCGGAACAAAATATGGATTAAAGTGAAGCTTTATTTATTGAGGGCCACACTGAGCTGTCTATGCCCCCGTGGTTTATTATAAGGTACCAGGAAGGCTTCCGGACCAGAAGTTGAGCTGGGTCTCAATTCCTAAGTTGAGTTTTACAATACACCTTGATTAATTAACTTGAAGTATACTCTAGCATCCTTGGGTTTGCCCCAACCACATCAAAAACTCTGACGTAAAAATCTGGTTAGCAAAAATTTTCATTTAACTTCCTTCTGTGAGCACAGACAACTGTAAGGTAACTATACTCTGGAACAATCACCCACAGGTCATTACAGCACCCACCACCAGTATCCCTCTGCTAGACAATGCTATCACAACCACCACTGAAGGGGAAAATGCTGAGAGCGAGGAAGTCATTAGCAGGGTAAGCCTGGATAAGCAAGACCTACTCTGCATTGGGGGCACGTAAGGGTAAGTTTCTGTAATGTGGAGGATGAGGACATCAACTTCAAGTTCAGAATGATCAAGACCAAAAAAGATTCCCATTGGAGCAAAATCTCATGGTTATTTCAAATATGCCTTAATTTGCAAAGTATGAAGAAGGAAAGTAGAGAAAAAAAATTAAGAAGAGAAAACCCCAAACCAAAATAAAGAGTTTTCCTTAGAGAAGCCATGAAATGTGTCACCCAAACCTGGACACTTCTGCGTGCAAAGGGGCCACTATGGATAACCACTCTGAGACGGATGCTCCCCGGCACAGTGGAAGTGTGGCTCCCTGGGCAGAGAAAACTAATGGTAGGGGAGGTTGAGAACAACTGCCATCGATAAAGTCCTCGTTCCACCTTTCCTAAATATCTGTCAACCGAAAAGAGTCACATGAAAGGGAGAGGAGTCAGGGAAAGGCACCTGTCGCCTTACTGAGCTTATTAAAGTGTATCAACTCTCATCCCCAAACGTCCAAAAACCCACTTGATACCTGAGACATGGGTGAGTGGGTGACTCCAGCAGAACCCGCAGGTGCTACTTCAGGCTTGAAAGGGTCGAAGTCCAGATCCAACAAAGTCTCCTCTTTCTTCACCTCGGGGACTTCGTTCTGCTAAAGCAAAACATGCATTAGCTTGAATCCGGTAAGACTTCACGATCTAACCCACGTGCAAGCCTCTAATTTCAGTTCATATCCCCCAAGCATGCTTTGATAATTTACCACTGAGGTGGCTCATGCATGGGAGAGGGAATAACCCACACAGGCCAAGTGTAATGTAAGACACTCCGGAACACGGCCCAGGACCTGGTTTCTATCCTTTGTGCAGCTCCAAGTCCAGGCAACAAAGAGGATGTCTGAGAGATGAACCCTAAGGCCACCAAGATCTAAGGAATGTCCTTCTCTTCCAGCTCAGAAAACTCAGGTCAAGAATTACAGAGGACCGGATGAATGAAATGGGCTAAGGTGTGCACCTGTTAACAGTCACCCGCTGCTGTCATGTCCCCTGTGAAACTAAAAGTTAAAAAGGAAGGGGTCGTTGTGACTGTGACCACATCCCACCTGCCTCTTCCCCTCAGAGGTACCCTGTCCCTGGATTCAGTTATCCTATGATCCATTCTTCATCCATAATACTGTTTGTCCCAACTGTGTTTATGAGGGAGCAAAAGAGAGAAAAACATGCCCTGTTTCACTGCAAAATGAGCTCCCACCCCAATAATATTCTTAGATTAGAAAGAAAGTAAGAATGAGAGAAAAAATAGAGAATGAGAATCCTGCTATAATAATAACAAAAAAGTTTATACTACTAAGCATTAATATTAGTTCATTTATTGCGGGATCATGACAGGAAAGGAAAGGGCGTGGACTTGACGTTGGTCTAACCCAGGCTCAGGTTACACGGTCAAGGGCAGAGCTGACATAAAGCCCTCTTAAACTGTACCACAGTGGAGAGAAGTGGGGTCAGTTTTCACACAGTTCGAGTTACATGTGTCTGGTTTTTGAAATACTCTTCGATTTTGACCATCTGTTGCCTAGAAACTGACAGTTCACAACAATAGATAAAATATTATATAAGAATAGAGACGTTTAGGGAAAAATTTTAAAGAACAGGAGTTATTTTAATTAACACTGATTATGGACTTAAATTTTAAAATTTAGAAATATATGACTACAGATACTTTTTTTTTTCAGTATATCCACACGGATTACAGAAGGAAATCTGCTACTATATCCTGCTATTGGTCTTGAGTTATCTATTTTGCGGCATGTTTATTCCTCATTTAAATTTTTTAAGTTTCACAAGGATAATGCTCTTCTGAGATCCCTCTGTCTTTAATAATTGCAGTCACAAAACTGTCAACTGATTCCCTCAGCCGCTATTCAAAATCTGCATGAATTTTGTTTTTCATCAACTTTTATGCTGGTACAAATTATACTTAACATTTCGCAAACACTTCTGTTACACTTAGAATGTGCTAGGCATTCTTCGAAGAACTTGATACATATGAACATTAACTCTTGTTAATGCACTTTGCTGCCTTGAAAGAATTACTTTATCCCCCAACAGCATTTTACCTGCACTGCGAATCTTTAAAACAAAATTGAAGGGCAGATGCATCACTTCCCCACTTGGGGATGAGAAGATTGGGCTGATCGAGGTTATCAGCTGCCCTTTGACTCCAGTGCTATTCCAGGCTGCTGCAGAGACCCGGTCCCACATCTCAGGGAACCCTAAGATCTGCAAAGGAATTCCTGACATTCTGCAAGTGCTCCGTAAAAATTTAGCCCACGCAAATATGTCCCTTAGTCCCTTATGAACCTAATGGATCCCTTTAAGGACGCTCTGATGGGAAGTTAGAGATCAAGGCTAAAAAGAAAACCAGCCTATAACGAGCTATGCTTTGACCACGATTGAACTAAATCTGGGTTTGCACCCAGTTTTGCCACTTGCTAGCTGTCTCTCTGGGCAGTCAGTTCAGCTTGAGACTCCGTTTTTCATGCATAAAATGAGAGTAATAATACCTGGTAAGATGAGCGTGAGTAATAAAGACAAGGAAGCTACTAAACAAAATATATTGGATACTCAAAATGCAAGTGGACATTATGCTGTTAGTAATTACCATTAGTAATGATGTGTATCTGTGTAAAATTACTGTCATCGAGTATCCGTCAGACCAGTTTGGTTGCCTTCAAAACGTGTAACTGGCTTCTTCAGGCTCCATTTCTATATGATTTTGTTCTCCCTTAATCTTGAGTTACCCCTTAAGGCACTCATATCAAAGAGTAATTTGAGAGAGCTGCCCGTTAATGTAGTAGCCCTTTATAAAAGGGCACAGAAGTACTCACATGCTGAAACATAGTGACATGTAACTTCCCCTAACATAGCAAAAGAAAAGTAATCTTTTCTCACTCTTTACACGTCCATCACCAATGGAGTAGATCAGATGTGGTCCCAACATTCTTAAGCTTTGTGGAAGCTTGAGCTCACCTACTGTTTTATAAACAAAAGTCTGGAAAAGGTGACCTGGGATGTGTACCTAAAATAGGAGGTTAGATGTGGAAACCATCGTGGGGGACCATCCAGTGGGAAATATTGCCAATTATAAGAATCTTCTGTGCCGTATTTCATGAAGTGTCTTCTGTTAGGGGCATCTTAAATTTACTAGTAAGGTACTGGACTTCTCCCAGGATAGGTGTACAATTTGAGCATAATCCTTCTGGCTAGCCTTGCCCTGGCCTCATGATAGAAAGAGTTTACTTCCTCAGTCCTTGACTTGGGGTTGACCATGCGTCGTGCTTTGGCCAAGGGATGTATCAGGGCACAAATTCAAGTAAAGGCTTGAAATGTGCTTGCATGGTTGACTTGTTTTTTCTATCTTCCTGCCATTCACCGTGAAAAGGACAAGCTTTGGGCAGCCACTGGCCAAAGTGGATCAGAGACATGAGGAGTACACTGAGGCCCATCACGACTAATTTCTCAAAACCAGTGTTAAAAGAGAAATCATTAAAAGTCGCCAGAGGAAAAAGACATGTCGCTCACAGAGGAACGACCTAAGGATGAAAACAGATTTTTTAAAAAGTTTCTGCTCTTTGGCACAGGGTACTATGTTCAATATCTTGTAATAACCTTTGAATATGAAAATGAATATATGTATGTATATGCATGACTGGGACACTGTGCTGTACACCAGAAATTGACACATTATAACTGACAGTACTTTAATTAAAAAAAAAAAGAATAAAAGCAGAGTTATCACCAGAAATAATGCGAGCAACATGCTGAAGCAATATCTTTGAAGGATTCTGCTCAAACTGTACACCTATACTGGGAGACGTCCAGTACCTTAATTGTAAACTTAAGACGTCCCCAGCAGAAGTAAGTAGGAAAATTAGAGTAAGGCAAGGAAGAGTCCTCCCCTAGAGCTTTCAGAGGGAACACGGCCCTGCTGACACCTTGACCTTGGACTTCTGGCCTCAGAACTGTGAGAGAATAAATGCATGTGGTTTTAAGCCAACCAGTTTGTGGTGCTTTATGACCACAGCCCTAGAAATCTGACACAAAATCCCAGGAGTTTACAGAAACTTACAAATTGGTTCTCAAATTCATCTGGAAATTCAAAGAAGCTAGAATAGCTGAAATACTGAAAAAGAAAAACAAAGTTGAAGGACTAACCCTAACCGATTCCAAGATAGTATAAGGGGATAGTCAAGATAGCGCGGCACTGTCTTGACATAAAGGTGGGCCAACGGATCAGTGGAAAACCATCGAGTCCTGAAACAGAACCATACACGCACAGACAACTAATTTTCCACACAGATACAAGAACAGTTCAGCGGAATAAAGCTAAACTTTTCAACTAGTGCCCACCCACATGTAAAGAAATAAACTTCAACCCATTCTGATTGACTGTGGGCTTGAAATGCACTATTTCTCCTCCTGCCAATTTTCATCTTCATTCTTTCTGTCTTAAAAGAATGCTAACATGTTTACTTTGAATAAAAATATCAACTCAAAGAAGAGGCAGCTGGTCCAGATAGATGCCTCATGGGAGAGAGACGCCAAGGCGGTACTGAAACCCAGGTGATGGACACGGGGAAGAGAGTGGTGCACACAGAGGTGACTGCAGGCTGGCCTCATCAGGACTGAGGGGATGAAAAGAGCCATCTCCTGAACCTATTTTGCAAGTTGAAAAATCTATTTCGGTTTGATTGGCTAGGAGAAAACAGGATGACCTCATGAACTTAAAACGTAAGACGCAGCCTCGGGCTGGAGAACAGAGATCTAAGAGGAGCGAAGTAAATAGTGCTGACTTGGTCCTGACAGTTACAGGATTTAAAGGCTTTCAGACGTCTTGCCCTCCAGCACATCAGGGTGACAGGAGGGCCTGGAGGAATAATCTGGGACGTTCAAAAGATAACCCCTCTGGATTTGTAAATGGGACAGCAACAATATCCAAGAGAGGAAATATGCAACATCATTGTTGAGAAAAGATCTAGGCAAAATAGTTGAGGTAAAAAATCCTAAAACCAGCAGTCTTCTCTTCCCACTGCCGCCTGACAGGGGAACAGGCAAGCAGAGATCCCACCCCCAGCCCTGCATCCCAAAGTATCCCTGCGCTTTTCATCACCTTTCTTGAAATTTTCAAGGTCACCCTCTGGTTGTGGGGACCAGTGACAGCTGGCAGGGCCATCCAGGCAGGACACCCCAAGTCTGCAGCAGGACCTGCATGGGTCCAGCCCCCCCCCTCCTCTTTGGAGCATTATCCCACCCTACTCACTACGGAGGCTCCGTCATGTGCCCCAGGAACCTGGGACTCATATCCACCAGGTTGTCCTGGAACATGGTGGCCAGGTGCTTCCAAGAGGGCGGCTGGTGAGCAGATTGTTCCCACCAGGCAGCACTGCATCTCACCCACAGAACCCAGGGGACCGGCCACCAGGATGCTGCTGTGCTGGTGTTAAGTGACTCAGATTGCTCATATGGAGGCCCCTGCACCGCCCCTCACCAAATATTTGCTCAGGGCCACAATCGCTAAGGAAAGGCCTGGCGGGAGAGGAGGGTGAGCGTCTGAATTAAAGTTAAGTCATCCAGTCAGCACAGAAAGCAGTGAAACATTTTTTCAAAGAGAAAGAAGGAAACAACCTTGGACGTACACAAGTGTCTATGTGTATATATCCGTGATTTTTTTTTTTTTTTTTGGTCTTGATCTCCTGTTAAAATTCTATTTGTCACAATTAGGTTTCCAGGGACATAATATCTTTCTAAATCTTCCTTTTTAAAATGTTTACCAAAACTCCATTTCCCAGGAACAAGGTATTTTGAGGGGAATGGGAGACTGAGAAACCCTGATTTAAACAAAGTAATCAGGGCTTCGGTTGCAGGACCTCTAAGAGCCTTGAACATGCCGACAGGAGCTTATGAAAAGCAAAAGGAAGTGCAGCCCCTCCCAGCCTCCCATGACCAAGGACCCCCCTTTTCACAGCATCTCACGGGACTACGTGGAAAATGCTATTTTAAAAGAATAAGGCAGTTGTGTGCATGCAGACACACACACACACACACACACACAGAGCTTCTTTCTATTTCAGTTCCTGGGAGGAAAAAATAGGGAGGGATGGGTTTGTCCTTCTGCAGGTCCATTTCTGTAAACACAGCCAGAAAAGCAAAATCAGCCCTGTGGTCTTGACAATCAGGCATCTCCCTGTAAGCAGATAAGGATACTTCCCAGAGAAGATTCTTGGAACTACCTATTTCCAGAATACATATGCTACATTTATGGTTTGGGCCATTAGAGGGCTCTGTAGGCCCGATGGATTTCTGTTTCCAACCCCAGGACACACACAAGAGAGAATTACCATGGTGACAAGACTTGGGGTACAAAACACCCAAATCCACCAGAGATGAGGAATGTTTCACTCTTCACATCTTGAGCTTCTGGGTGGGATTAACACAAATGCTTTTTTTCCCCATTAAGCACATGATAAAAATAGCAAACTGGGGATATCAGCCTCTTTGTTAAATGTAAAATGACTCATTAGATGTTTTTCAAATATTAAAATAAAATTCAAGTGGACAACTCTATATTACTATAAATATCCGTATCTGTAAGAAAATCTTTTCAAATACATCTCAGCTTTTGAGTCTCCAATATTCTGCCTTCTTGCAACTGGCATCTCATTTGCTCCTGGCATTTCTATTTCTGGTTTTCATCATTTCTCTGTGCATGTCCAGGAGCATTATTGTCCAGATGAGACAATCCGATCACTTGTAATATGTGGATTGACATGTCACCTGATCAACACACCTAAAAGTAGAAGCATACATGGACACGTGTGTTAAATCCACCAATCCTAAATATGGAACAGTGTAAGTCACGCTGTTTTTAAATGAAGCAGTTACAAACGGTCAATCACGACATACGTTTGACTCAGCTGGATATTTTCCTGGAAGAAATCTGTGACTGCTCTGTGGTATTCTGTCCGTGGCCACAAATGTGTACCACATGGAACTCCTGGTGGCCTCGAACAGTGGTTCTCTTGGTGTGATCTCAAGACCTGCAGGGTTAGCATTCCCTGGGGGCCGGGCAGAAATACAGACTCTTGGTCCCCACCCCAGCTCTGCAGAATCAGAACCTCTGCTGGATGAGACCCAAGAGGGCGGAAGTAACGTCGACATTTACAGAAGCACAGCTACGAGGAAATTGTCAAGATGCTCCAGGAAAAGACAGCATCCAGCACTGATGAGTTTTTAAATAAAACTAGATTATGTCACTCAATAAGGGAGGAAGTAGACTGAAATACAAATCCTTGCTTCATCCCCAAGTGCTTCAAGTTATGCACTGGGGTCCACCTGCCATGTTTCCTCTCATATGTAGACAAAAAATGATAGAAATTCCCTTCTATCTCCTCCCCAAATTAAAAGAAAATAATGCAAATGAAGCTGAACCTGAAAAATGCACCCCATAATGTCTCTGGTGGTCAGTTCTTTCTGAATCGCCCGGCAGGCTGACCGTAAGCTGTAAAAGGTACCAGTGGGGAGGTGCTTGTCCTTGGAGTCGGGCATGCGGACTAGCCATGCCGGGGCCAGCAGCTCCACCAGCAGATCGTGTCAGCGTGGCAGCCACTGCTGCTCCAGCCGCGGCTGGAGACGCTTCTGCTTTAAAAGGCATGTCCTCCTCTCTCTCTCTGCCCTCCAGCCCTTGGCCTTGCCTGTCACTCCCACTCAGCAATACCAGCAGAAGTGAATGCTCTTAAAAGGACTCAGGGGGCCTCTTCTGGCATCTGTAACTTTAAAAAGTGCTTTGATTCTTTTTCCCCCTCCACTGTGAAGGACCCTCATGTGAGCCAGCAAACCGCAAAGAAAAACGTTTTAAGAGACGGAACACTTTGGAAGCCCATCTTTACTTTGGAACTAGTCACATTTTCTCTACTTCAGTGGCCTCTGCTGCTGAATAGAGAGGTGTCCTCAGCTAAGTACACACGGCTTCGAGGTGACCACGTTCTCTATTGGTGATGACATTGAAAGGATGTTCCTGGAGGGTCCAGGTGAAAGCCACTTGAGTGAGGGTATTATCACCCTAAAACACTCTCACTTACAAATCTGATGTAGCAAAAAAGAGAACGAGCCACCAGAAATACTAACGTGGAAATGGAAACGTCTCAAGTTGGTGTTGGGGCCACGGCGGATGCTGGGTAAGTTCATTTGGCTCAAAGACAGTTATCCCTGATGGCATCTGCGTATCCACAGATACAGTGTGTCCATGCACTGATAGACACCCAGTTCCCCCTCCTCAAAGGAGCCGTTAAACACATTCCAAGCCCTAGTTAGTTTCCCAAACTTAGCATCTCATACAAACCAAAGAAGGAAAACTATCTAAAAGCACTGTGTCTGTCCATAAACACCCTCAAAAGGGGCGAGAAATTACCATCTGCCACTGCACTGCTTCTGAGATTTTATTTGCTGAGCTCCCTGTTTTTAGAACATTATTTCTCTTATTACCAACAGGATGCAATTGCAACTGGGATGCTGTATGTAGTGTTGTTACTGACATACTCAGTGATTACACCCCTTGAAAAATGTTAATATTATTTCTGACCCTGAGAATACTGGGAGGAAATGGTACTGGCATATGTGACTTCTCTGGGGATGTTCCCTCTTAATAAAGAGATGGTTTTGACGGCATTAGGAGCAACTCTTGAAGTCAAGGCTCTTCTTGAGGCAATGGGACAACCAAGCTGGGACAGGTGTGCAGCCCACTGAGGGCAGCTGGAGGAGGAACAGCACAGTCAGGTGTCTCTGAAAGCAGGGGGACTGCTGACGGCTCCATTTGCCAAGTGATGTGCATGGATACATTTGCTCCTGCTGGAGGTCAAAAGACTTAATGTTCACCTCGTTGAATTTCGTTTTCCTATTCTTGACTAGGGAGCAACACGAAAGAAAGAATAAAAGGTGCAAACGTGAATTAGTATGAATTGACGTTCACCCAAGAGCCGGTGAAGTCGCAGAAAAAGTGGGAGTAACTTCTGGCCACAATCAGGGGTTGGTTTCATCTATCAGACAGAATACTCCAGTCGATATTATGACCTGAAAAAAATGCTCAATAAGCCTAAGAAGAAAAGTCAGGAATACCTAACAATACAATCTGAGTTTTGTGCTGCAGAATTGATAAATATCTAGAAAAAAAAAAAACTAAGAAAATCAAAGGGCATTAGTAGCTATGTCAGAGTGATAGGATTTAAGTGATTATTAAAATTCTTCACTTTACACATTTCAGTATCTTCCCAACTTCCTAAACTAAGTATGTACAACTCTTTAACAATCGAAAAGATGAGTCTTTTCAAATACACTGTACATCTCCCATCTGAGAGCACTCAGACATACCAGGGAATGAACGTAAGCCTGAACGATGGCTGAAACCATGTTGTCGGCTCTTAACACCTGCCGCCTTCTTTAAAGCTGACCCCGAGGGTCCACTGTCGTGGTGCTTTCATGGGCATCCCAGCTCTGGACCGGGCACTCACCTGGGAAGGTGTCGTCACACTGATCTCCGGAACAAAGTTGTCCTCGAAGAAACTGATGATGTTCTCCTGCTGCAGTTCCTTTGTTGGGGTGACTTTAGGGAGAGGTGGGACAGGAGGCCCTTTCCTGGTCTACAAAGCATCATACACAAACACACAGGAGTTAATTCAGCCAAAGACGACACGGGAGGCATGCAGAAACGTTATGTGAACACAGCTGGGCGTAGGGATTGATCACTGATTGAAATTTAGGTCTGCAAAGAGATATAAGGCCACCTGATTGAGGCAAAGAGCCTTTGCTGGGTGGCCCTTGAGCTCTGACAAGCAGTGGTCCAAGGAGAAAAATTCAGGCTCTAAGGCTCCATCCTTTTCAACACAAGTGTGATATACAGGGTCACAGGCCAAGTACCTGCCTCTCAAGTTAAATACCTTCTCTGAAGTCAACCGAAAATGATTTCTCGCTTCAGCAATACATTCAATTTTTAGAACTAAAATCAAGCAAGCTTTTCACTGGAATCCGTGAGACCACCTACGGACAGGACACATCCCACCCTGCCTTCCAGTATTTTGGAAAGTCAGCACTTTAAGATCTGTCCACTATCTTCTTACAACGTCCCTTAGTTTCAACCATACATGAGGAAGTTTGAAGTGGAGACTCCAAGTTTCCCCATAGGAATTTCATTTTCACCAAAAGTAGGGACGATAAGGGTGGCGATTTTTCTCTGTATTTATTTTTGCTTGGCTCATTCTCTTTCTTGCAATCATTTGTTCCATACTCTTCTGTTGAATGCACGTGCAATATACCACGGGTGACACAAAAAACGTGAAATGACATGCATTCATAGCCTTTTTGGGCTGTTTTTGGCCCAGCTGTTACAAAGTGCTACAGGAGGGAGGCTTCTTGGAGAAGGTAGGATGAAACAGGTGAGCATGCAAGCCTGGGGAAGCTGAGATTGTGGAAAGATGTCTCAACACACTCAAGCAGAGGGTATGTGAGGAAACATCAAAATCCAAGTAAGAAAAGTAAGTTGATTCCTTAGAGATGATCACAATGCCCAAGTCTCACACCTCAAAGTCTCCCCAGTCGGAGACTCACAGTCACTGTCCCCACTCCATGGGGTTATCCCAGATGGAGTCACCTTACCGTGGGCTCTTCCAGTCCCCCAGTACCTGTGATCCCTTCCTACCTGTGAGGGTGACCGAGGCCGGGCTGGTGCAGGAGACGCAGGAGCCAGCGTGTGATTGGGACTAGCTGTCGGGCTCGGGATGGGTGACTGCTCCTCGGGCGGCGATGGGGTCTTTGCGATACGGAGGGGACCTGAGTCACTAGATGAACACAGGGAGTAAGCAAGGCGCCTTCTAAGGAATGGTACTTATTTCTCAGGGGCCCCCTTTCCAGAGAAATCCTGAGGCAGAACAGGTTCTGTGCGTTATCTCCTCCCTGGTCCAGTTAATTCTGGTTATTATTAATGGGGATGGGATACTGGGTACCATTTATCGTCCACTCTGCACCAAACCCCATTCATAAATGATCTCTAAGGTCACCAGACCCAAGCACGATTGTCCCCACTTTACAGGTAAGTAAAAGGGGCAAGAAGAGAATAAAAATTCCTAATGTCACTGGACAATTTAACAGATCTGAATTCAGGCTTTGGTAATGCAAACCCCTGTTCTTTCTGCTGTGCCAACCAGGCTCTGCAAGGATCTTCCAAACATAAGCTGAATTAATGGAACTAATTTCACTTTTAATTTATAGGAGACTCTTGCTATGGCATAATCTATAGAAAACCCTACCCCCCAAATTACAAGTTGGATATTAAAACGCATCCCTAGGATAGTGTTAATTAAGATTTTGCAGGAGTGCTTTCTGATAACATTCAGAAACGAATTCGTTATTTCCCTTCCTACACCTTAGAGAACAGTAACTCAACTCAGACACGTTGAAGTGTGCAAACAAATTATGTGATGGATGAGAGTCCGCAGTGTTTATTGAGAAGCCACCACGTTCCCGGCGCTGGGCCGGATGCTCGCAAACAGCCCAAATGCAATGGCTAAGACAGCACTTGGGACACATTCTACTCTCTAAGAATTTCTAAACACTACAGATTGCGGGAACACGGTCTGCACCCCAAAATGAGCATGTACACAGCAGCATGGTCTACATACTCAAGGGGTCGGGGGAACGGGTCCCCTGGAGAGGACACGGACACAGCGCATGATTGGGGCCGTGCCAGCAATCATGACCTCTGCTGGGAAGCATAGCCCCCCATCTATGCTTAACGGAGACGCCACTGAGCTCACTCACCACCTCGATCTGCCGAGGAACGTTGGAAAAAACGAGAGGAACATTTGTTAAGTGGTCGTGGCCCCACTTTCTCTTCAATTTATCTGACTCAGCAACATCGAAACTTCCAGATGTGCTTGTCCCTTTCACCTCTGCATAAGGGAGCCACCTTTTCCCATGCACTTCATTTCTACATCACCCAAACGTCATTTTGATATTCTTATCACAAGTCTTTCTTGGTTTCCAGCCCTGCATTGAAATAACTGTATTGGAAACAGCAGTCCACCCCTTCGGTGTGTATTTTTAGGCAGTGTTCTTTCCCTCAGAAAAAGAAGGTGTGCTTAATGCTCACTTAGTATGAGCTAGAACAAAGCTAGAACAAAGGGTGTCAATGAGAACATTGCTATTTCCAGAGAGATCCAACCAGTAATGTATGGAGGTGGTGGTGCCTGTGTGTATGTGTGTGTGTGTGTGTGTGTGTGTGTGTGGTATATATGTGTTTCTATAAATGCATGTGTATATATTGATGCTAAAATTGTAAGTATAGACTGTCAGGACTTCATATTACCTTACAAGATGCTTAGTTTATTAGCACCTTTTGATTTTTATTGACTTAAAAAAATGAGATCTTTAACCAGAGAGGTTACTGAACTTACTGAAGGAAGACAAAGCAAGTTAATTGCAGAGTCGTAAACCTGAAGGCTGGGTCTTCTGACTTCCAACCCAAGCCTCGCTACCCTGCATTACCTGAGCACATAATGTCTGAGAAGGAAGGAATAAAAAGGATGTGCAAATCACAGGAGAAAGCTGGTGTGAAGCCCAACCCCGGCCACGTAGACCCTTCCCCTACGGGTCACTGGGCCTTTGGTACATCTGACCGGCATGCTCAAAATAAAGCCAAACCAATGTTCAATAAAACCCAAGCAATGCAGTGCTTGCAGGGTCAAGGTCACGTTAGGAGGTAAGATGGTGGTGAGGTCTCACCTACTTCTTCTTTCCTTTCCCCAAATGGATTCATTAGAGGTGTCAACACCAGCAAGAAGTATCAGGACTAACTGTTGTGAGTCTGGAGAATTCCTCTCTTCTCCAAATAAAGTAACAAGTGGACAACTAGAAATTAACACCATTTCTGGGAAGCAGAGAGAGGTTGACAGCAACTCTTCTGTGACAATGACAAAAGCCCATGGAGATACATCTGAAGGCTAAAAGTCAATGTAAAAGGACAGAACTAAGGCTGCTGTCAGCCTATGGATGGACAGGCTCCTCAGTTTTGGATCTTTGTAGGGTAAGTAACAGAGTATAGGCTGGTACAGACTGCAGAAATTGCAACAATCCTTGCCTGAAAGATGCATGATGTTGAACTTGGCTCTAACGAACATGGCTTACCTGGGAGCTCCTTGAATGGTGAAGGCCTTGTCAGCATGCTGGTCGCCCAGTTTCGTCATGACTTCATACAGTTTGTGGCAAAGCTAAGGGAACAGAGGCCATTTGTCTATTAGCTGCAAGTCATTCTGCAGCCAACTCAAACTATTGCCCCTAGGTAGGAATTGTTTATTGAAAAGCTAAGAATTTTAGGATAGTATGGATGGTCAGGCTAATTTAAATTCTGAATAGGGTCTAATTTAAAATTGATGTCCAATTTGTAAGGCCACAAACACAAATAAACTTTATATATATATATATATAATGTATGTATACACACACACATACGCAGACACACACATCTATATATACATATATATCAGAGTACAGAGCAGAAGACAAAAATCTTATTGTTTACATTGATTCAATTAGAGATAAAGTCATCCCACTCTCCTGCTGAACTAAGAAAACATCAGTGATGAGAGAGCTGCTGACTATTTGAATTTTTGGAGACCAGTTTTTCCTCAGCCTCAAGTCTCACTTAAAAATCCAATTTTAAAAACTGACTTAAAAAAAAAAAAAGACACTGAGACTGTAACAAGCAGGCAGCAACTCATGAGAGCACAAACTAAAATCTTTTCCCAGATATACAGAACCATGTGGTCATTACCCAAAAATGTAGAAATATTACTGAGAGCAATAACACACTGTTAAAAGAAACATGCAGGAGAGTAAATTCTTTGTACGATGTGGAACCACTTCATTTGCTTCCAGAATGAACGTTCATTTTCTTTATGTTCCATAAGTAAAAATAATCACCATTACTCACCACTGCAATTTCCTTATGAAACTTGGCCTCTAGGCTAGAGACATTTTTGAACGTATTGACATAAAATCCAACTCGTCTACCGTGTAGAGACACAAAGAGAAGAGAAAAGACAGGAAAGACCGGTCAGCATAACTGTATTTTTAATGGCAATGAAATATATTAAAAACAGGTTTCCTTTACATAATTTTGAAGAGCATTGGATTAAATAAACTACTTAACCCAAAGTATGCCCAACCTTTCCTGATCTGTTAGTGAACAAAAAAAGCATCTCCTGGTGTAGAGCACAGCCTTCCCTAAAATGTGGTTAACACCTTAAGAAATGGTTCTCACACTTGAATGTGCATCAAGATCACTTGGAGGTTTGTTTCCGATTCAGTAGGTCTGAGGTGGGGACTGAGAATCTGAATTTCTAACCAGCTCCAGGTGATATTCATGCTGCTGCTTCAGAGAGAACATTTTTGGAACCACTGCTCTAAGAATTTGTATTTTAGATAGGTATCTTGTAAAGGTTTTGAGATAGAGAAGTTTATTCTTAATTTTTACCAAATTTAAGTGGTCTGGTTTGGGTATCCTATCTTTGGACTCTGAAATTTGATGGAGGGAAATAAAAAGAAAACCCTACAAATTAATTACAGTTCTTCAGCTAAAGTTAGAGTGTGCTTTCACTGAACAAGTCAAAACACCTGCTATTCATCCACAATACTTCAACCATGTTTGTGAAACAAAGTCATGGTCGGGGGGCGGGGAGGGGAGGCGTCCTATGACATGAGCAAAGTCCCCTCGGTCTTCATTTGTAGGTCCCTAAGGGTAAGCACACCAGTCGGCTCAGTGGATTCAGCCCAGTATCCCCAGTATAAGCTCCCTGTGCTCTAAATGTAGGCTCTTTGGACTCTACATTAATTCAATCCTTCTGAGCCCATCCGAGGAAATGACTATCTTGATTTAATTCATGCTCTTTTTTCAATGACCTTCTCAAAAATAAGTCCAGAATCTTGATTGGTTAATTAGATTCTAAATCTCAATCAAGAGAAAGTAAGGACTGAGGCACAGAGAGTTTTATTTTCCCAGGTCATGCAACTAATAAGTGGAGAAACAATATTTGGATGCAAAAGGAGGAAAATGCAATAAAAAAAAAAGCATGGGATGTTTGCCAAGAAATCTGTGTAAGCATGAATATTGTTATTCCTGTGTTTTCTCATAAATTAGGTGGTTTAGGATTTTAATAAAATAAAAGCTAGAAGTTCAGTTTAGAGATTCAGAGATGAAACAATAGTTTCGTGCTAAATCCATCCTACCAATAAGATTTACTTTTTCTATGGCTTAACCTGTACCTTAAATTCCTACCATGCTTCACTTAATCTTTTTTTTTCTTTATAAGATTAGTTTATTTGGGTTTCCTTCACCTTTTTATTTTTCAGCCTTATTGAGGTATAACTCACAAATAAAACTGTAAGATATTTAAAGTGTACATCATGGTGACCTGATACAGGCATACACTGTGAAAGAATTCCCCCGTCTAGTTAAACACCCATCACCTCACATATTTATCTTTTTTGGTGAGAACATTCAAGTTCTATCAGCCGATTTCAATTATATAACAGCACTGTCAACTACAGTCACGATATTTTACACTGGGTCCTCAAAACTCATTCATTAGAGTGGAAAGTCTGTACCCTTACCGACCTCTGCCCACTTCTCCCACACCCAGCACCTGGCAACCACTTTTCTACACTGTTTCTATGCGTTTGCCTTTAAAAAAAAAAAAAAGATACCGTATGTAATGGTAACATGCAGCACAACATGAACCATCAGAATGACAGGGGATAACAAACGTTGCTGAGGATGTGGAGAAAAAGGAAACCTTGTGCACTGTTGGTGGGAACGTAAGCTGGTGCAGCCACTATGGAAAACAGTATGGAGGTTCCTCAAAAAGTGAAAAAATAGAATTGCCACATGATCCAGCAACCCCACTTCTGGATCTATATCCGAAGGGAATGGAAAGAGGATCTCAAAGAGATATCTGCACTCCCATGCTCACTGCAGCATTATTCACAATAGCCAAGATATAGAAACAATCCAAGTGTCCATCAACTGACGGATGGATAAAGAAGATGTGGTAAACAGACACAATGGAGTATTATGCAGCCTTGAAAAAGAGGGAAGCCCTGCCATTTGTGACAAGATGTATGGACCCTGAGGGCATTATGCTACATGAAATAAGCCAGACAGAGAAAGGCAAATGTTTCACTTAATGTTCTTTATCTATAGTGATCACATGTCCCTGAATCCACCTACTTTTTCTTTTAATTGATTTAAAATACAGTTTATCCTTGAACAACACAGGTTTGAACTGCGCAGGTCCAATTACACACAGATTTTTCCCAATAAATACAGCATGTGTATTTTCATTTTACAAATCTTGAAATTAACTAAGTGTGGGGAAAACTTTGTGTTGAATAAGAGATCAGAATATCTGGAATCAAAAGCACTCGGGTTTGAGTCCTCACGCCAGCCAAACTGTTTCAGTTTCCTGCCCTTGGGTGAGACACTTATCAATCCCTTTGTCTTTGAGGAAGGAGTAGCAGTACTTAGATTTTAGCCTGTATGGGGGCAGTGCCCCAACCCCCTGAGCTGTTCAAGAGTCAACTGTAATATACATAATCATGCATATGTCTGTGTATATACACATACACACATATTAATAAAGAAAATCCTGGCGCAGTGTGTTTGGGAAATAGTAAGTCCCGTGAGAGATGAGAGCCGGGTGAGGCAGCCCTGTGCTCAGGGGCAGAGGACCTCCCAGACCACAAAGCACGCATTTATTTGCAGGCGATGGTTACTTGCAGCCTGTGGCCATGTTTGACCCGGGGAAAGGAGAGGGCTTGGCCCCGTATTTGAGGAAAGGCTAAGGAGGACAGAGGCTGGATGGGAGAGGAGAGACTGCACGTGCAGGTGTCCTGACAACACTGCAGAGGTACCGAGCTCACTGTGCTGTTTGCAGAGAAGTCTCCCTGGGGGACTCTAAGTGGCAACCCAGGACCCCTTCTCTAGAAGCCCAGTCATCCAGACAGTCATTCCCCATTCAATTACTCGGCAAAGAGCCTCTCCAGCTCTGGGAGCCTGCCCTGAGGGTGGCCGAAAGTGGCTCCAGGAACTGAGAGTTCAGCTGGAGAAGCACCGGAGGACTGATGAATGAGCATATGCTCCATTCATCCCGGTGAGAGAAAGAAGCAGATTTCAAAACAGCACATGGATGCTAAAGTCACCATACACGACCAAATATCGAACGTCGGCAGATACGGACAGAAACAGCTGAAGGAACTGAGAGGAGAGGGGAGCAACCAGCCCTGCGCCAGCTGCAAACATCTGCTTGAGAGGACAGACTCAGGCTGCCCAGAGGGATGGGTCAGCCTAAACATACCAAACCTTGAATACATTTCGCAAAAACAAGAATCCCCATTCATCTTTAACTTCTCTTTCCTGACACAAAGCATATCTGAGCTTGTTTACATCAATGATTATTTAGAGAAATAATTGGCACCGTACTAAAAAGAAATCCCTTATTTAGAATGACTAAACAAGCATCTACAATTTTCTAATATTTTTATTGTTTCCTTTTTAGAACTTGGAAACTAAAGCAACCAGGATGGATTTAATTTACCAAAAAAAAGTTCAATATTTCTGATGCATCTAATATAGTGATTCTCTCCAGTTTATGAAATTAGAGATTCTTTCAAAGTGGGGACTGCCTTCGACTAGTTCACTAGTACAAGCCCAGGGCATATGACAGTAGTTGGTATAGACCAGACGTGCAGTACATATTCCATGAATGAATGAGTGAAGAATGAATGAATGAACAAGCAAATGAACAAACCAATGACTGAACAAATTTGGCATTCATTCCACTGGAAGGGCGCATTCTGACCATAACCTTGGCTTGTGAAAAACGAGCAGTAAGAGATACATTCACAACAAGTGCTCGGCTCCGAATTCTGATATTATCTGCTCGGGAAGTTTCATTTCAGAAGTTCTTCATAAACACAGGATTTAGAGACATCACCATTTCCCCAAAGGACTTCTCTGAAGCATCCTCAGGTCCCTTCTGGTTAGCTGCCAAGACCAACTTGATTTCCTTACTAAGACGTTTCTGTGTTCTTGGCAACGGTGGAAAGGACTCACAGCTGAGCATCCCATGGCCACCGCCTGCCAGCCAGGACGTTCCCCTCTCTGCACTGCCCTGAAACCTGCCTCCCCCGGGAGCTGGTCACCGCTTCCCCCGAACCCCCTGCAAAGGAAGAGGCACACTCTGCCATCCCTTTTATCACCTGTACAGAAGCACCTTTACCTTGACCATAACGATGGTAACTCTTCTTGTAGGTCAACGTTAAACTCTTCAAACACTTTCTGTGCTTTCTGAAATTCCTCTTCTGCCTACAAGTGACACATAGCAAGTTTACACTAAAAAAAAAAAATCACATAAACACACACGATTTCTAGTCACACCAGCATCATTTAATACAAAATAGAATTCGCTTTATGGGAACATTTGGGGAAAAAGAAAAATCTGGTTAAAATCCACAAGAATTTTTTCAATGAAAGTGAAATACTAAATCTTATTTTAAAAGAGAAACTAGATTGATTACAATGGTCTGGTTGCTTCCACAGTCTCTGGCGGATTCATTCATTCTACAAAGATGCGTTAACGGCCTGTCACATGCACTGCTCTGACCGGGATACTGGACGTGGCTGCTTCCCCAAGAAACTCCCCATCTAGTGGGAAGTCCAAATAATTACACTACAAGAGAGAGCTGATAAGCTGCCATGGAGCACGCTACTGGGGGAGACGCACAGAGAACAGAGAAGGTTCCAAAGGGAAGGATATATTTTAACTTGACACTGAGTCTTGAAGAGTTAGCAAACATTGTTGGCTAAAGAAGATGGTGGGGAAAGGACTGCAGTACGTAAAGGCTCCTTGGGTTGAATTCCAGCTCACTGACCGTGTGGACTTGTCAGGTTGCTTCACCGTTCTGCAGCTCAGGTACCTCACCCACAAAACGGACAGAGCACTGCCCCCCTCACAGGTGTGGGGAGTATTAAGGAAAGACGATGTAAGGGAAGTGGTGAACATAGTGCCTAGCCTCTCTGGGACCTTGCACAGAGGGGACCCCTCATCGTGGCTGCTCAGGGACTGGTGTGTAGGTCAGGGAGGCTCTAGCTTAGGATATGTGTGTGGAGGAAGGACAGGAGGGGAAAGAAGACTTGAAGGTTGACAAGGATGGAGGGGTGAGTTGTAACCAAACTGTGAAGGCTGCACACGCCAGGCAAAGGAATTGAGAATTTCTTTCTACAGGCAACGGGAGCCAGTAAAAGACCAGAGTAGTGGAGAAACTCCATCTGGAAGGCCATTCAGGCAGCTGTGTGTAGGGAGACGGGAGGAGATAAGACTAGAAACAAAGCAGACTGTTAGCAGGTGTCTTCAGTGAGTTGTCAGTAAATGACTGACACACATGTTTAAAAAAAAAAAAAAGCTCCTGAAATGGGTTTTCTAAAAGAAAATAAATGATATGAAATTTGTAGCACATAACTGCACTCTCAATCACAAGTTGTGTCTGAGAATTTCAAACTTGATTTTCTAGCTGAATCTGCATTTTGGCATCAGGTAGGACCCCCCCCCCCTCAACCGTGGGAAGAGTGTGGGCAGACTTCATATTTTTTTGATCAGGCAGTACTGCTGGGGTCGAAAGTTTGTCACGATTAAAATGAGTGAGTCAGTGTTCCCCACGTGAACTCTGCAATGACCTGAAAACCCTTATTGTTACTTAAAAATTATGGAAAGCAGCCCACGAGCACCATGTTTCAGTTTAAATTCCGTCCTGATTCCAATGCCCATGAAAAAGGAAAGATTTCATTGTAAAAAGCGAAGTCGCTGTTGGTCCCAGAACACGGAGAGTGGAGACGACAGCGGGAGGGGCCCTACCTTAGAGATGCGGCTCTCATCCTTCCTCTTGGAGCTCTGCAAAGCCTCCAGGTGGTGGCGGGCGCTGTCGTAGTCCACCAGCTTCCTGCTGCGCTTGGCGATGCGATTCTGCCAACAGGGAGACACGTGCACTAAGAAAGAGACTCGATCCTAGATTCTCCTCCTGATTGCCAAGGGTTTTCCTTGTCCAGAGCAGCGGAGGCTCCTGACTGGAGCTGGAGGTGAGCCAGAATTTCAGGAGACAAACGATCCCTGGAAATTAGGCTACAGCCTCCGAGCCTCTGTGTGAAAACCACTAGGTAGGTATCTCCCCTTCTGATAATAATTCAGCCAGTCCTGCTGCACTGAAGGCAGAATTTGCAGTCAAACACCAGAGAAGTTTCAGAACTGGCTGAGGTAAGCAGGTAGACCTCTATTCTAAATCTTTGTTCCATTTTGAAGATAGTAGCAGACTATATTAGGACCTGGTTTTTAAATTCCAATGACACTAACAGCAGTTCTATAAATCAGATTTATTTCCTAAGAAATCCTTTTCCCTAGAAGTGTTCATCAGTCATATCTGAGGAGCTTTAAAAATGTATTGATTCCTAGAGACTTCTGTTTCCAGTTAGGACACAGAGAGCTGCAAAACCTGCTACTCCCACACTAACAGCCTAAATGTCCATCAACAGATGACTGGATAAAGAAGAAGTGGTATATTTATGCAATGGAATACTATTCAGCCATAAAAACCGACAACATAACACTATTTGCAGCAACATGGATGTTCCTGGAGAACGTCACTCTAAGTGAAGTAAGCCAGAAAGAGAAAGAAAAATACCATATAAGATCGCTCATATACGGAATCTAAAAATAACAAAAAACAAAAAAATATATAAATACAAAACAGAAACAGACTCATAGACATAGAATACAAACTTGGTTGCCAAGGGGGTGGGGGTTGGGAAGGGACAGACTGGGATTTCAAAATGTAGAACAGATAAACAAGATTATACTGCACAGCACAGGGAAATACATACAAGATCTTGTGGTAGCTCACAGCAGAAAAAAAAATGTGACAATGAACATACATATAGCTGAAAAATTGTGCTCTACCCTGGAATTTGACACAACTTGTAAAATGACTATAGCTCAATAAAAAAAAATGCAAAAGAAAAAAGAAAAAAATCTGGATAATCTATAAGAGCAGAGTTTTCTTGATTGTATCAGAGACATGAAGCGGCAAGGCAAGAAAGTAATCTGAATTCCAAAGAGGGACAAGTCCCTCCAGGGAGAGATGAGACACTCAAACCATCTCACCTTTGACAGGTAAAAGTTGTGGCCGCCATACCAGAGGACAAGAGGTCAGCTAAAATTGTGACAAATTGTTGAAGCTCTAGTATGGGCTAATGTGTCAGTCTGGAATAGCGGAATGTCCCAGACACAAGGGGAAGTTGCATTTATGGGCAAGCTCTTTCCTTGGGCCGTCAGGGGACGATGCTAAGAGAATGTCTGGGGACAAGATACTCCCTTGCATTGCAGGTGAGAACGAGGTGACCTATGATCACTAGAGGGTAGAGACAAAGCCCTGCCTATTTCCTCGGACACTGTTCTCTTTACAAAGCAAAAGCCTTAAGCAGCTTGAGGAGGAAGCAACAAATCCTCCTGCCCACAGAGACCATGCGGAAACCCACCGATTTCAGGGAAGAAATAGAAGCAAAATCAGTCTGGCTCTAGGAATCCCTTTGGCCCCTAGGATCCAGTCAAAAATAACTGTTACACACAAAAGGGTAGGAAAAAAATATCTGCCGAGAGGGGAGGAGAATAAAAGGTTCTTGGCCCCAAGATCTGAGTCCTGTAACAGGAAAAAGTCTGTTCTCACTTGGGCAGGGGCAGGAAGCTCTTGCTCAAGACCAACCTCACATATGAGGCTGAATTTGCTTAAGAAAAGGCCAAGAAAGTAAAATATGCAACAGTCTCGCTCCTGCTCAAAGTCCGGCACTGAGTAACACGCAACAGCTGCCCACCCCTGGAGGAAGGGCAAGGAGAGACCCGTCTGCCGTGCAGGCATCCAAGGACACCTGAAATCCGACGGCGAGTGGGAGCGCTGAGAAAAACTCTCTGGCATCCAAGGGCCCACCCTATGTGGGTCGAAGAAGAGGCAAAAACTAGACCTCACCCCAGGGTCTGAGAACAAAATAGACGTGAGGCTCTAAGCACAAGGTATCAGCAGCCCGATTCCAAGGAATCTGAAAGGCAGAGTGCCCTGAAAGTGACAAGAGCAACAGCAAAACCCCAGTCCAGCTCAAGCTGCAACTTGATCGATTGGAACGCTCACACTAAATGGCCTGACAAAAAGGCATGCCCGTTTGCAGACAAATACCACTTCAGCCTTCACTATTCAATACATGGCGGCACTCAGTCAAAAAGTCTGAAACACACACATTAAAAACAGAAAAACAGCCCAGGAGAAAAGACAAAGCAATCAACAGAACCAGAAGTAGACATGACCCGAATGTTGGAAGTATCAATCAGTGATTGTACAATGACTATGACTAACATGTTAACGTGTCTAGTTGGAAAGGCTAGACAAAACACGCAAACAGATGGGGAATTTCAGTAGATACACGGAAACTTGAATAGCCAAATGGAAATCAAATGGAAATGCTAGAAATTGAAAAAGCATATATCAGAGAGGAGAAATTTCTTCACTAGACCTCAAATAGCTGAGAAAAGAAACAGTACAGTTGAAGATAAATCAAGAGAAATTATTTCCATTGATACACACAGAGAAAAAAGGTTAAGAAAAAAGCAGAATCGAGCATACAAGACCTGTAATGCAATTAAATATCATATAATCTAACAGTATAATTGGAGTCACAGAAAGAGATGAGAGGGGGAGTCGGAAGAAACATTTGAAGACGTAACGGCTGAGAATTCTATTAAGTAAGGAAAACATCAAAGTACAGATCCAAGAAACTCACAGAATCCTGAAAGGCGTAAATACCAAACAACACACAGCCAGCTCTATCATAGCCAAACTGCTTAAAATCAAGAATCAGACAAGACTCGGGGGAGGGTACAGCTCATGTGGTAGAGCGCATGCCTAGTATGCATGAGGTCCCGGGTTCAATCCCCAGTACCTCCTCTAAGAATAAATAAATAAATAAACCTAATTACCCTCCCCCCCCCAAAAAAATCTAACTAAATAAAATACTATCACATTAAAAAAAAAGAATCAGAGAAGACTAATCTTCAGAAACTACGCAAGTCAGAACGCAATGGAGTGGCATCTCTTCAGCCCTGAAAAATAAAGAATCAGGAGCAATCTTGGAATTCTATTCCCAGCAAAAATACCTTCCAAAAGTAAGGGTGAAATACAGATTTCTTTAAAAGACCAACAAAAGCTGGGACAACTCCATTGCCAGAATAAGAATTTTCATACCAAGTGAAGCTGCACAAAGAAATGAGAATCAGAGATGGTAAAAATCAAGGTAGACAAGATTTTGGTTTTTTCCTTTTAGTTGCTTGAAAAGGTAACTGATAACCTAAGGCAAAAACGGAAACACTATATTGTGGGCTTTGTAACTTATGTAAAGGGAAAATATGACAATAGCAGCATAGAGGAAGAGAGGAAAGAGCTGGAGTCCACTGCTGTAAGGTCCTCAGACTGTGCATAAAGTGCTATGATATTATTTGAAATCAGGTACGATGAGTTAAAGATGTACAGGGCAGCCACTAAAAATTAAGTTAAAGAGGAACAACTAATACGTAAGTAGTGTAAAATATACTGATTCCTGGGCCCCAGACTAAGAGATTCTGGTTTCATTAGTCTGAGGCAAAGCCCAGACACCGGTCCTTTTTAAAAAAAAAATCCCCAGTGGTCCAGTTATGCCCAGATCGTCTAATACTGAAAACTGCTGCAGAAAAAGATCCTTAAGTAACTTTAAATTTGATATAGTCAGAAGAAGGAAAACAATAATAATATAAATGTTCATGGATTACAACATAAAAAAGAATAAAATAGTGCCATTTACAGCAACATGGATGGACCTAGAGATTGTCCAAGTGAAGCAAGCCAGAAAGAGAAAGAAAAATACCATGTGGTATCACTCATATGTGGAATCTGAAAAAAAAAAAGGACACTATGAACTCATCTACAAAACAGAAACAGACTCACAGACATAGTAAACAATCTTATGGTTACCGGGGGAAAGAGGGTGGTGGGAAGGGATAAATCTGAGAGTTTGAGATTTGCAAATGTTGGCCACTATATATAAAAATAGATTAAAAAAACAAGTTTCTTCTGTATAGCACAGGGAACTGTATTCAATATCTTGTAATAACTTTTAATGAAAAAGAATATGAAAATGAATCTATGTACGTATATGCATGACTGGGACATTGTGCTGTACACCAGCAATTGACACATTGTAACTGACTGTACTTAAAAAAAATGATCACGGCTTACAAAATATAATCCATAATCCATGATCCTCAGTAACACATAATGTGGGTGTGTCAGGGATCTTCCCATTTTACAAGTAGGGAACATGAAATTGCATGTGATTAACCTCTAACTTGTCCAGGATTGCTCAGAAAGTCTGTGGCAAAAATGAATTTGATATCAGCCCCGCAGCCAGTGCCAGGAGTAGGGGGAGGCTAATGAGACACTGAGGGCACACAATGTGAGAAGGCCCTCCCTCTCAGGGTCATGTTCGAGCAGGGTCAGCCATCCAATCAGGTCTCCTTATATTTTGAACCCATACTTACCTCTCTCAGTCCCAGCCCTGCTCCTGACCCTTGGTTGGTACTCCTAACAGCGCCGTATGACTCTGTCATTTAACTAGTGTCACTCGGTGCTACTCCTCTACACCCCCTTCAGCAGTGGTGACAGGTGGGTGGGGTAATTACTCTCATTTAGCTGCTTCTGGTCCCTTTCACTTTACCCTCTGAGCCAACCACTTCCAACTGGTGGAGAGCAGACTGACATCGCATTCACCTGAAGGTCTGTGATGAATGAGCCTGGCCAGAGTAGAGAGGAGACCTTCAATAAAGGTTAGTGGATAAAGTGTGCTGAGGTGACAAAGTGCATTATTTTTAGCAGATATCTAGCTGTCACTCTCCAAGGAGCACTGTCCCTTGAGGCAGTGGCCTTGTGCAATGCAATGGAAATGCTTAGAAAGCTCTGCTTTGTGGACATGGGTGGGGCATCTCTTTTATTAACTTCAAAGAAGCAAATCAGGATTCTTTGAAGATAAATTTGATCTTTAAAAAGAGCCAAAAATTCAATTACTTCCAAGCCTGAGAATAGGGTGGAAGAATGCAGTGGATCATCTTATTTTTTGTTCAAAAGCAAGAAGTGAAGTAAATAATGTGACTCCTTTTCTCGTGTAACTGACAAGTCAATTGCAGAGTACCGCCTACCAGGGTAGAAGTGACTATTTGAAGGCTATCACTCATCTTGATGCATATATTTTTGTGTTGGAGAAACAAATCAATCTTATTTCCTTACTTCTCTGATATTTGGGAAACTTGAAAAAAGGACCGCATCTCCTAAGCAAGGGTGCAATTAATACATTATAGCTTTTAGATTAAAAAATGATACAATTCTTATTTAACCACCCAATTGTAAAATTTAATTAAATAAATTTACTAACTTAATAGTAAATAGTTTAATTAAGTGACTTAATTAAATGTTCTTCAGACTTTCCACTGTGCTTTGACCCTATGCATTAAAGAAAATAATTTACTGAATTAAAAAAAAATTTCAATAACCCCTATTTGGAATTCATTTTGGCACATGGTTGTAAATATGCTTCGTGGCTCCTGCATAGCCACCCAGATAGATTCTAAACTGCATTTTACAATAACTGCTCACAGCTGTAAGCCTGCCTGGGCTGGTGACAAGCTGGCTCTTTTAACATTGATTTTAGATGTCAGTGTGGCATAATAAAAACCGTAACACCAGGTACCCTGCCAATCACAGCTGGAAAAGCCAAACGCCATCCCCTCATGAATGGTACTTCACAGCCCTTGCTGATGGGCTGCGATAAATATTTGGAAGTTTGCCTGAGGTTTTAACTACACATGGCCTGTTGATTTCAATGAGAGTCAAGGAAGTCAGTCGCGTCCCATGCTTTGAAAATTCTCCACTGTGTTTTTAAGCACAATCCTCCTTTTCATCAATAACCCATTCATTACATAATCACTCGGCACTCATTTTACAAAGTGGCAGACTCTGTAGCCACTTCCAACTTCCATTCCCTGAGTAAAGGCACACTTCTGTGCATCTGCATAGGAGAAAAGTCTTTTCAATATTAGAAGTAGCTGTACCACCTACTCTCCAACTCCAAACTGTTTCCTCTCCACGTTAAACACTGGTATTCCCTTAATTGTTTATCACATGAAATGATTTCACAGTTCTCTATCTTGGTTGAAACCCTACGCGTGTGCTGTAACATTCTAAATGTGACTTCAGAGAAAGAGAGAAAGTGTAGGCTTTTTCCGTATCATAGGTAAAACCATGATATGTGTTTCATTTATCTTCAGGGCACCCAGCTAGACAATATGACTCCAAATTTCTAGTGTAAAGATGATTCAGTAACTGGAGGACCATCAATCATGGACCTCAGGAAAGGTTCTACTGACGTCTTCAACAGACTGAAATGACTATCCAATCTAATCCATCATGATTTTATTTTAATCTATGTTTCAATGCAGGTACATCTGTGTGTATTTGTCTTCTGAAATTATATACTCCTAGAGCGAACAGCCAGTTTCCAAAAACCATTGCTGGGCAGTACCATAACAAATAAGGTCCTTCACACTTTTTTGATGATACTAGGTTTTCTTCCTGAAACTCAACAACTTTTCAAATGTATTCTCTAGCCAATCACAGCCTTCATCTGCTTATCTAAGTCATACCATAAACATTATATGAATGACTTAGACAAGTTGCAAGGTTGTTTGAAATTTTCAAGTAGGAAGACAAAGTTTTCTTTTACTGTCTTCTGATGTACTGGGAATTGGATTTTATGGAGCTAAATTACCACGCAATAAACAATATTCTGAGACTGTTTGGTACACAAATGCTATAAATTCCAAGACAAAATGTCAATGCCTATCAAATTATCTGAAAGTATTTCAAAACACATCCCCTGCAGGCTAGTGCAGATAGCTGTATAGAATTTTAATTTAAAAAATTCTTTTAAATTTCTCAGAAAGTTTTAAAACCTGACTGAATACCTTTTCACTAGGATGTGGTTATACAATGACTCAATGAAGCGTTCTGCCGCCTTTTACGATAACATCACCGAGAATCCAGCATTCGGATTTGTTCTCTGGGACAGTTTGCCCACAAGACTAACGTATCTAATCTGATCCACTTAGGTTCTTGGTGCCTCGGGTATCCCCAAAACACACTTTGGATGTTGGCCAACTAGTGTTAAGCAATCTGAGTAGGCCAAGGAAACTAAGGTCATTGGTATGAGTGCAGTTTGGGCCAAGAAGCTCCGCTATGTTTGGTGGCCAAGGCTGGTGCACATTAGTGCAGACAGTGCCCTGGTGTTTGGCAATGGCCACGAAGAGGCCCGGTGAAAGTGCAACTTCACATCAGAATTCACCTCGTAAGACACTGCAGATGCCCACGGGTGCTGGTCCGTGGCCCCCTCACTCTACAGGCAGGGCAGCACTTGGCTGTCTTACCTGGCCCTCCTCTTTGAGCTGGGAAACCAACTAGGAGACAGATCTATTAACACTACTGTTTCTATTTTCAATCCTGATGGTTTAAAAACCATCTTTACCTCGAGAGTCAATCCTAAATCTACGGTATTCAGTCCTTCACTTGTGCATTTCCCTTTCCATGAAGCCAAGCGTCAGATAAGACAAATGTTTTAGACAAGATATTTTTAGATCCGATGCAAATGTATTCGAAATGCTTGCATCTTAATAATTCAATTTGAACCTGAAAATTTCAAGGAGAGGGAAAAAACACGCAGGTGTGCTAAGTATGCAAAATAAACAGTAAACAAGGAAAGATCAGATTTTGCTCTCACGTTTGCAGTGAAGTTCCTCCTTCCCTTGTGACCTCTGTTTATTCTAGTGGAAGTTCTTGTCAGATGCTATACAATAAAAAGTTTGGACATAAAGAAGGCTGGAATTTTTTTGCAATCTCTGGTTCACAATTTTATGTCTATAGAATGAAAAAGACTTCTGTAGAGAAACAAAGGCTGAAACAGTTCATTAAAGGGGAAAATGTGATTTCTGTAACTATATTTTATTTTAAACTCATAGGAACAGGATAAAAATCCCATGCTTAAATAAAGGAAGAGTTACCACTGTCTTTGATATCAGTTTGAGGATTTTTAATTCCACTCATCTCTGGCCCATGTTCCAATAAGCACATGGGACCATTCAACTCTTTCCCTGGTAAGATACAGAGTAAAATACCTTTATGTCAGGAAATTGGCCCAGATAAGTGTCCAGTGTCAGCAAGGACCCATCCACTAGCTTTTGATGGAAGTCTTCCCACAGCACATCACATTTCTGAAAGAAAAAGACGAAGAGATGACTGCAGAATGCTTTTCACTGGGAACCTTTCATCCACTTCTTAAAAACCTGAAACTACAATATGAGATAAGTAATACTTCTCTGGAGAGTAAATGCTAGAAAGAATGTGGATTATTTAAAACTCCAGCAATTTGGCTACCAGTTCTAATTGATAATATAGGCTACCTAAGGGTTCAGCTCATCTGAAAATGTGCTTGTGAGTCTGAGTTAATAAAGAATGTAGAAACTTCAAAAGGTTCCCAGGTCCCGACTTCAGTGCCAAGACTCTGTGAAGAATTCCCCCGAGACAGCTTGCTTCTGAAGCAATCCATGAAATCAGAAAGCACTCCAGACAAACAACAAACCTTTGCTGAAGCTTCCACACCGGGAAGGGCCTGCCATTTACGGAGCGTCAGTTATGATAAACACAATCAGTATTACTAGCATTACTGTTACTACTGTTACTGTCACTGCATCAAGGCATTGGGTGAAAAGCTCTACCTGCATGTGTGTGTGTGTGTGTGTGTGTGTGTGATTTAACTCTTACAATATCCTTATGACAGAAGTCTTACTGTTGCCACTACATAGAAGAGGACACTGAAGCCCAGAGATGTTACATAACCTGGCCAAGGTCACGCAGCTGATAAATGACAGACTCTGGTTTCAACCCTTGAATTTGAAGCCCATGGTCTGTCTATGACACCAGACGGCCCTGGGCTAGAAGGTGCATGTCAGGTGTTATGACATATCTAGGGACAAAGCCTTTTGTTAGTTAAATTCCTATTAGCAGCTGAATGCACCTGTCCTCGGCCCTGCAGCCCAGCAAATGGACCAGGTGATGCTAAGTAGAAAGGGATGCTCTTCCCAGCTCCTGCTCCTGCTTTCAGGGAGGGGTGGGTAAAGGAGGGGCAGCACATAAAATCATGCCACGAGGCAGGGTGGGATAGAGCTCAGGGTAGAGCACATGCTTCGCATGCACCAGATCCTGGGTTCAATCCCTGGTACTTCCTTAAAAAAAAAAAAATCATGCCACGAGCCAGTTTTCCTGCTGCAATGGGCTAAGAAGTGTAACAAGGGAGAGGAAAATGTAACTCTGATGTTGAAGAAAAATCATCTTTAACCCACAGCTTTCTACCCAAGTGGTTTTATAATCATGTTCACTCCTCACTATGAGTTCGGGTCTGTCTGGAGGGTGGAATTGCACAGTATCTTCTGGGTACATGTGTCCCCTCGTGACTATAGGGCCAAGAAGTGGTAAGGGAGGGTCAGGGGGTAGGCTGGGTGAGCAGGACATGGTGGGAGCCTCGCAGAAGCCACCTGAGGCCCCCTGCCGTGTGCTTAACCGGCTCTTACCTCGCCAACCATTTTCACATCCTCGCGCCCATACCAGTCAGGCTCATAGACTTCGTGCAGCGACTCGGTGAGCTTCATGGAGGCCTCCTGCATGCCTGGCATTGGAGAAAAACAACTCCTGTTAGAGAGAGGTGGGGGAGGAGTCTCTTCCTCCTTTCCCTACTTTTCTAAGTGAATGGAGAAGTCTTGAACACTTGCTAATCATTTGAGGAAAAATTGGGCAGGCACAATTGCAATTTGCATCTGTAGTCACATCTCTCCTGATTCTGATTACATTGTGCATTTTCTAGTATTTACATGGTAATGACAGGTGCTGGGTTTGGAAAAAAATCAACAAGGTGTCCTGTTCTGAAAATGACAATAGTATGTCCTATTATGCATGTTGCCACTTACCAAATGACATGAAACCATACAGGTACAGGACACCTAGAAAACTTCTCTGTGAAATTAGAGTTCTAAAAATAAAATTAATCCTAAATGACTTTAAGTATAAGAAATAAAGCTGGTAGAAGCAAAATCAACAGGACTTAAGATTTCAGCAGTTGAAAGTACTTTAAGTGCCCTAAAAATTTTCAGAAGAAAATAGAAGTTGTTCTTTTTCCAATATTACTAAAAGCTATATAAACAGTTTTAAAACAGAACTCTCAGAAAGTTCAGAGTTCTTAAGTCTATGGGTGAGAATTTTCATTAGAGGTACATTTGGTACTTTGCAAAGATGTGGTTATTCATAATACAGAAGACATCAAATTTCCAAGCGCAACATGGTGATATAAAGGATCACTAAGTCTTTCCCAGTCTCCCTTCCGCCCCTCCTTCAAAACACGGAGGGTAAAGTGTGGCTGCCGTGCAGACGGCTCAGGGCTGGGACCAGAACAAGGTGGGGTCTTTGGCTAGTGACTTGGAGAAGCACCTCTTTGGCACCAGACTTGCCCTAACAGCTGGAGGGTGAGACTTGGCTCAGTTGGAATCTTTGTCTTTATCCCTCGGGGGTTTGAAAAGGGGCTGGATAAAAGGAGAGGAGAGAAAAATCAAAGTGCTGTCATTAGAAACATAAAACACATCTCATGACCTTAATGCCAGTGAATCAAAGAGGGAAAGTATTTTCGTGAAGCTGAAAGCCGCAACCCTCTGGACTCTGCCACGTGCTTGTTGGATTTAAGGCTGTCAGTTTTGGGTTCAACAGGGAGAGAAGAGGACGAAATAAAAGATTGTCTGAAATGATCAAAGTCTAGCCCTGCAGAGTATGTATAAACGCCAACATCTGATTTGGTATTTCAGAATCCTTTTTCACTCACCAGGCAGAGAACTTCCCCGTCTGTCCCCCAACAAGATGCAGACACATGTTTGGTCTTTTCATATGAAAGGTATGAATGTACTTTGGGGCCACATGAAGAATGAAGGCCTGTGACCCTCTCTCCATGAAGAACAGATGTAAACGAAGGACATCCTTTATTTACCACGAGGTGTACAGTCCACACCCACTGGAATGATGTGGGGACCGCAAGCTGAAGCCCAGCAGGGCAGGTGGGAAAGAGCAGTGATGACTCGGTTTGCTGGGGACTCGGATGAAGCAGAGTCATGTAGGTGGGGAGAGGCACTAGCACTCTGAATCCAAGCGAGGGAGACTCCCTCTCTTGTTACTGTACATGTGGGCTCCTCGGAGAGGGCAGCAACATTATTTCAAGTGTCCACATCCACCCTTCCAAGAACAAGCAAATCGACACTAAGAAATGGACCCTCAAACCGACAGCAAAAGTGAGTCACTAGTTAGAATCCTGTCATTCAGATGCTAAAAGGCTTCTGAAGTTTTCTTTTGAATCTTTGCCTCAAGTCAGATGGAAATTATAAACAGCGGTACATAGGGTTTTAATGTCTTAAGTGGAAGACAAAGGCATGATGGCATTGCAGGACAAAAAAACCTGGTGGTGGAAAATAAAACTGTGAGTGTGAGCTTAAAGCAAAATTACATGAGGACTTACTCATTGAGGCTAAAAGCACAATGTTGCTGTAAATAATGTCCATTAGCAGCCAGAAATAACCACTAATTGCTGTGTGGGTAAGTAGTGGTGGATCATTTGGAAAGAATCTATGCTGCTGTAAAGACTGTTTCTAGAACACTCCATAGGAAGCCCTCTGATGGATACATAGGTTAACACAACACAAGCCTTGCTCCTGAAAGGCATAAAGACCGGCAGAGATTTTAGGGATTCAGGATTTACTCTTCTGAGAGAGCATAAGAGAGAGACGGGGAGAAAAAAAAAAGCTAAACCCAAATTCCCTTCAAAGTAATCTGGCAACATTAGAGCAGAGTGGATGCTAAATAGCATTTAATAACATCTCACATCCAATATTTTCTTAAAAGATTAGTGATTTCCAAAACTGTAAGACAGGTATCAAACATCATATATAGAAGAATAATTATTTTACTACTGGATAGGAACCACTTCCTTCTCATCAAAATTTTGGGTCATCCTAGACCTCAGTTTTCCAAAGTGTACATTATTAATCGGTTATAATACACACCACACGTTGAAGTGAGAATCACATGAAATGAGGCCATAAAAAGCTTCTGTCAGTGCCTGGCACATACATAGTCAATGAGGGTTAGCTATTATTATTAAACCCTTAGACTAGGCTTCTAAGACATCTCCTAGCAGTTTCATTTCCTCTAGACTGGATTCTGCACAACCACAATAATTATTTCTAAAATGCTAATCTGATCATAGGACTCACTCCTTTGCCTCCAATAATGTAATGACTCGCTTCTCCATCGGCGGAATAAAACCCAATACGACATGATACATAAGCACTTCTGTGTACAAACGCTGCCTACATTTCCACGTCTCATCCAGCTCAGTTCCCTGCTTGCATCTCACTGATTGACTTGTTCCCTAAACAGCCTGCCTCCTGAGTCTTTCTCTGTGTTGCTTTTTCTACCTGGAACGTCCCTCCAACATCAACCTCTTTCTCTGGCATCTCTTATCACCTGATGACCACGTATGCTCCTTCCTGGATCCATTCAAGGGTAAGTTCCTGGGAGGACCATTTCTGACCTGGTCTCCTGTCGCTCAGCTAGAATGGGGGTAGGGGTGGGGGGTCTGTCTTCTGTTGTGATAGCACAGAACACACAGTTCTGTTAAACTACACATTACTACACATAGATCTAGACTTCTTGTTTATTCTACTTTGTCTACTGCAATTTCCGTGAGATCAGACACTGTGTCTTACATCTTTGCATTACCATCGCCTAGAACAGTGTCAGGTCTGTACATGAGGCTCAACGCAGTGTTTGCTGCTAAAATGAACGAGAGCATCAGCTCTCCCTTGCAAAGCCCAAGCCATCAGCCAAAATAATGAAGACCCGCAGAGGGAAATACCGCCCAGAGATCAGCGATAATAAAACAAAGAGTGCAGCTCATTTAGTCCCATTTCACAGAATCCCAGTGGGAGAGGTTTGGGGGGACTTCAGACGGCAACTGGAGAGCTTTACAGATGAGGAACGTCTGGGGCTCTTCATAGACGAGGCTTGGTGACTCCCCCGCCGCAGCCCCCAGGGCCAGACCCAGGGCCCATCGCTCTCCTGGCAAGATCTCACTCCTCTGCAATGCGGCCTGTATCACTGTACCATTAGGGAGCTAGACTTCTTGTGAGAACCAGAGAAACGGGCCACGAAAGCACTTCGAAAATGCAAATTAGGATCTACTTAATGCATAACCCTGGCCTTTATGGGGGTTTCCCCAAACCCAAAATATGCCCCAAGGAATGTGGATTCTTGTAAGACGTTGACAAGAGAAAAGCATTCCACTGCCAAATGGGTGGGAAATGCCGTCTACTCCACAGGCCTACAGGAGATCAGGTTACACCAGCATATTAAGGGCTCTGATGAACTCTGAAGTCACCTGTTTAAAAATTCATTTCAGCCAGCCGTGGCCAAAGGAATTCAAACACAGATCTCTCTTACAGAGTATCATTTGTTAACATGGCTCAACCAGCAAAATGTGTCAGGGAAAAGCTGGGGGAAAGTCTTCCCTCCTTCATATAGAGATGTGACCATTGCAAGTGGGATGCCGGCCTCTCTGTCCCCTGTACCGTGGCAGGGCTGCAGGTGCCCAAGTCACAGCTGCTCCAGGGCCATGTTTCCTGCTAACCCTGCTGCCACCCCTGCCCTTTCCAGCTAGACGACTTCTGTGGAAGGCTGCGAGCGTCCAACTCTTGGGACACACCGTTCCCTCAGGATGAAGCCAGCTGCAGCTCGCCTTAAACAAGGTCTCAAGCTCCCTCTAACAACTCTTCCTAGAGAGCTCTGGCAGGTGGGAGGCACTTTTTCCTAGTTTCCAGCATAAGGGCAGACATATTTTTTTCCTAATATATTCTGATTACCATTTCAATGGGAATTTGGGAGTGGGTGGAAAGGAACACCTGTGCTCAAGGACCCATCCTGCCAGAAAGCCAAATGGCTTTATAATTAACACTTGAATCTGTCACTCTCAAATTCCAAGAACAAGCCGTGCTTGGTAACATGCAGTAAACAACTCATACATATTACCTTTGATCGCTGCTAAATATCCTCGGAGTTCGCGCTGAAGTCTGGTACCCTCTGCCTGAAAACACACAAACAGAGAGAGGCTGAGCATCTCGTCTATATTTTGCATGCAAACATGTACAAAGTCATTCAGTCTTGAGTTGTTTTTGCCAGAAGCTCATTCTTGAACGGAGATAAATATGCAGACTCAGTCTAAACAAGGTGCCCATCATTCTGGATGTTTAGAGGTTTTATTCAGCTTAAAAGAAAAGGAGAATGCATGTAAGACTTTGCTGAGAATGGAAACTATGACCCACAATACACCCTTCTATATTCAAGAGCTCTATATTCAAGTCTCTAAATTTTGACACATACGTTACAATGGTAGGAAACTGATCACCACTGTTCACTGTTTAATATGGCAGCCTCGAGCCCCATGTGGTTGTTGAGTGCTCGCAGTGTGGTCACCATCAAATTTTAAATTATCTGTGTGGTTTGCATTGTATTTCCACTGGACATCACCGAAATAGAGAAATCATTAAATTGTAAATTTTGGCATAGAAATACTTGTTTTGGTGACACAACATTATAACTCAATAAAAAAAAGTTTTAAAAAAAAAAAAAGAAATACTTGGTTTGGATTGCTCTTAGAAACTCTAAGACTCTGAGACTAGGATTCGATTTTAATCTGGAGTTACTCCAGGAGATGTCGATGGTAGCATGGAGAAGTGAGGCAGAGCAGGGAAGAGGTGCCTCATTAGCAAGCAAGTTTCCGCAGTGGGCAACTCTGCCGTAATCCCGCTGGGGAACTCTGGCAGAGGGTTCCCAAACACTCTCTAGATATCCTAACCTAGAGGCAAGGGAGCTGGGGCATTTATCCATCAACTCTTGTCAGTCAACGGCTGAGGGCAGCCCCTGGGGGACATTAATTCCCCATTATGTCCACACAGGGCAGACAGGTCTCCAGGAACCAGAGTAAGCCCTTGGGCAAAGAGCTGCTGATGCTGGCAGCTCCAAGTCAGTCTAGGAAAGGTAGGTGCTAGGGACGTATGGGTGGGTACCCATAGTGTCCGCTACAACACTGCAGCCGAACACATTAAAAACGCATGCATTTGAGTTGCCTAATCATTTAGCCAATTGCAGAGAGCTAGCATACAGAATGACTCCACTTTGAAAATTAATAGTATAGCCAACTACTTTATAACTCTAACTTGATAGTCAATGCTACACCTATTAACATAGCAACTGTAAGAGTCATATTCAATTCAACAAACATTTGTTAGAATTTACCAAAAAGGGAGGGGAATAAAGGGATTAAAAAAGCCTAATTCCTTCAGTAAATTACAATCTAGTAGAGGAACTAAAATGTCTATGTGAAAAAAGTGCATCACAAAGCAGATCACACTTCATTCTGCAGCAGCCGTTCAAAGTGTTTGGGGGTACACAGCAAGGACTAAATGCCCAGAACATTTAAAAACAGATAGTGATTAATATGAAGAAACTCTGAAAAGACGTGTTTAAGACTATGCCGGACTCCAAAAGAAATTCCAGAGGAGAACATTTTCCTCTATGCGCTAGTGCAGGGGTAGTGACATTATTCTGATAAAGTCTATGTGAAGCTCACGTGAGGTTTTCTTTATCTGCCTTAAGCTCAAGCCGTTTTGCAACTCTCTAAATCCAGCTACTACCAGATGAAAGCTTAGGGTTAATTCACTTGTTGGAATATGAACTTCAACCAGAATGACTCTGTTCCAAATGGCAAACCAGAAATCATCAGAGATCTAAACAACTGACTCCCTTCACATTGGCTTAGCATGGTTTAAAATCACAACTCTAGGTTTCCTTTGTCTTGCTGAGCCATTCAGAAATACAGTGTGAATGCAAACTGCCCAAGCTACATTTAAAAACAAAACAAAACCAAACCTAACCATGATGGACTTCCAAAACATCAAAGTATAGTGGAAAACTGTTTGCAGGCAACAGATAAGGGAAATGAAGAAAAATGCTAATGATAAACACCTGGGTAAAGGTAGAGGCTAAAAACGACCCAGAGGAGAAACAGGTGGAGTCTGGCCAAGGACCTCAACACCAACAAGAAAAGAATTTGGGGAAGAAAGAAGTAGGTCTTTCTCTTATTAAATATCCATTTTATGACAGGCACTGTGTAAGATTCTGAGTGAATAAAAAGCTGAAAAGATATTGTTTGGGGAGAGTCTATTATTGTCAAATCTATACTACACCTCCCTACCAGATCTGGTTTTAGGGAGGATTCTATTTCCTGCCCCATCAACATCACGCTTGGTTGTAGGACCTGACTTGGCTAATAGAATGTGAGTGGAAGTGACATGTGCTACTTCTGAGCAGAAGACGTAAGAGCCATCACATACTCCTACCATTTCTTTTCTTCTACTATGAGCCCCAAAGTGTTCCAGACAGGGGTTGCTTCTCCAGCCTAGATCTCAGAATGAGGTACAGCTACCGTGCAGTTTCATGAGCGAGAAACAAATCTGTTTTGGAAAGTCACCAAGGTATTGCTACCACAGCACAATCTACCCTAAACGGCCTGATACAATGGTTCACCATCAATAGTGGAAATGCAGAAAGATGGAGCAGGCTACAGTCTAAAGAAAAAAAAAAAAGCCAATGGAGTTAGTGAGCTGAAAAGCATTAAAGGCACTGACAGAAACATTTCAGAAAGGAAATCAAACTGGAAAGATGAAGGATAATGTGGATGGTTAAGCAAATGGGAGGCTGAGTGGTGGTCCAGCAACTGAAGAGGGAGAATGGTACTGAGAGAGGACAAGGCCAGAATTAGTTGTCCCCACAGATGGCAGATATTTAGAGAGAATAATATGTGAAATCAGACATGTGATTTACCCAGACAGATCTAGAGCCAGGCCCATCTAAGGCCGACAGCCCAAAAAGGGGCAATTAGGAGGGTCTGAGTCCCTTAAGGCTACATTTTTCAAAATACATAAGCATAGACCTTGGGGGCACTTAATGGTCTGTCTAGGGCACTCACAGCCACAAAACAAACCTAAAATATCTCTCTGAAACATCAGTTTATTAAGGTCGGAGGGGAGCAAATGGAGAAACCATTATTTTACCACCACTCAGCCACCTGTTATGATGGAGAATGAAAAACTGCACAGAGATGAAACAGAACTTCACAGATGTCTCCTGCTTTCAGACGTCTGCTTTAGGGCTCTGCTGCACTACCGTTCGTGCTCCTTCCCTGGAAAAGGGGGAGAAGCAGTTAGCTGAGGCAGGGCCCCCATCTCACCCACAAGGATGCTTTTCCTCTCAGACAGTAATACAAAGCCAGCCACGGTGACTGATGGTTTGGGGCTACCACAACTGTTCAGAGTACCTGAAAACAGCAAAAGACTAGTATGAAAGGGCATTCTTTTCCCAAATATTTAAGGAATAAAGCATGTCCAGTCAAGCCCACATGTAAGTCATTGCCTTCTCTTTCAGGACAAGACAGAGAATGAAATGATTCAGGCGCCAATCTATACACTGCACTCATCTAGCCCAAGGAGAACAATAAACATTTTTAAAATAAAATAAGAATCCCAGAAGAAATTTTTAGATATCATAAGGGTGGAAGAAAGTTCAAATTATACAATAATGGTTTAAATAGATGAGTTCAATTTAACGAGATAAAATGGAGGCTGATTTAAATAACTTTATTCTTTTCCAATTGTTAAAATTCTTTATTTTCCCCATGAGTATTAAAGTTCATAAAGCATTTGGTAATAACCATATTGGATTTCATATAAAATTCTGCCTGAATCAAAAGATAAAAGGCTCTGGAGAGAAATGTTTCACCTATTAACATGCCACAGAGTAGTTCTTCTGCACAAAACCTACTGCATAGTAAAATTTACTTAACATCATTATTCTATGTGAATCACAAATATGCTTTAAATGAGAAATAAATTTTTTTTAGTTATCTGTTCAGATTTTATTTGAAATCTCATGCAAACTGTCAAAGTTACAAAAGAGAGGAAGACATCTGTATTAGAGAAATAAGTTCTCACAGCACTGCTCAGATTTCACTGAATCGAAAGTCCATCTCAATTCCTCTGAAAATGACCATTTCAGTGGCTCAGGCTTGAATTGTGTTTTGTGCACGGGTATGTGCAGAAAAGGGATTAAAAATTCCACAGCCTTGAGAATTTTCCCTTCTATTTTCTTAATGTCTGACCTACAGAATAAGATAAAATTATTATTCTAACTCTTGGTCACACTTTCCCCAGGGCCCACGGCGACCGAAGGGCAAGTGAGTCTACTGTAATTAAATTGTCTGCATTGCCTACTAATACTCCTCTTTGGAAAAGATCCAAGGAGGATTCACCACCTACAGAATTTCTTGCCTGGGCATATAGTGTAATAACATGGCTCCAGTGTTAGTCAGAGGTTCTTCATTTATTGCTTCAGTTGAATCATTTATCAGTGTCAGAAGCAGCTGCCTCTCAAGCCCAGACGGTCCCCCAGGCCTCACTTTCTTCCCACATAACTTGAGGGAGTGGCGTGTTTCTCCTTCCTCATTGAAGCTACTCCCCCACACTCCCTCCCTTGGGTGTCACACTCTCACAGGGCTGAGAAGGAAGCAGTCTCGCCAGTCTCCTGTTTCCTGGCTGTCCTAGAAAACAAGCCAGGGTCGTTTAGAGTTTCATCATAAAGATGTCAAAAAATAATAGACATGCAAAAAGTGTTCATGGTTTTAAAACCTTACAAAAGTCTGAGGGTCACTGACTCTGGTCAAAAAATTCCTTTATTCTCTTCTTAAGTGGCCTCTTGAAGCTGTTGCTTCCTTTCCCTACTCCTGTGAGCACCTGTCATGATATCTGCCCTTAAGGATCAGACTGAAGTTTAAAATCTAATTAAGTAGCAAGAGAAAAAGTGCAGCAGGCACATCACCATGGGAAGTTTCAGATCTTTGTTGCCCAATACAAAGAAATCACTGCCATACCTAATCAAATGTGTTTCCAAATTGTTTTACATTACATAGGTCTTCAGTAACACCAATTCCTTAATTATTTGTTTATATGTATTGGGGGAAGGGTCGGGCAGAGAAGGGGGTTGGTTCCCAGAGAGATGGGGCTCCTGGACAGCTCTCCTGGCTTAAGTCTCTGTTTAGCACCTTGGACAGCTCCCAGAACACGTCTTTAGTTCTTGAACACGTAATGATTTAGTCTGTGTAGTGGCAAAGGACCAGCTACAAATGCTGCCATGTCAAAGTTCCCTACTGCACTCTGGTAAGCGCAAGTAAGACTTACAGATTTCCTGTAATGTGAGCCAGGTGCCTGGTAAGAAGAGCTACCACAGACTCTGACACGCAAGAAGAGTGTCTCTAAGTCCAACAGCTATGGCAAATTGTCTCTGGACACTGGGCTGAAAAAAAGAGCTGCAATGAGCTATGACAAATGACATCTGAAGATTAATGAGTCAAGTCACTTATTGTTTAGGTACGTTAAATTCTGAAGCTTCAAAAAGATATTAATATGGGTAAATGACTAGGACTTAGGAATCAATACAGGGGTATAATTTTGTTAGCTCACAGTTAACCCAGTTCAACTGCCCAGAAGAAGGAAACCATACTTTAGGCATTAATTTGACTGAATTGTAGACACAATGCATGAAATGAATTAATAATTTCTAAGGAACCAAACTCAGGGTAGCAACCACTGCAAATTCAGGTGCCCCATGCCCCACGCTACCATGTGCATGACAACCCCAGACAGGGGCACAGACCACTGCAGCAAAACCTGTACTTACAAAACCAAATCCAATGCATTTTATTTGCAAAGTTATGCAGGTCAAGCTAAATACCTTAAGGCAATAAGTATTTAATAATGCCTATTAAATGAGCAATGGCTTGTTGAATTGACTTGTTAAAATGTGGTAAATGTAGTACTGATTTATATTTATAGGTAACCTTTGTTTTAAAAGAAATAGAAGGAAAAAAAGCAAGCAGCACCTACAATAGAGAACACTTTAAAAATTAAATTTCCTCTAACTAAGAAACCATGAGTTGACATTTAGAAAGGGGCTCAGGGGGAAAGCCAACAATACTAACAGATATATAAAGCTTGGATCTGAAGAGATATAACTTCACAGAGTTGTGATTTCACAAAGTTAAGTCCTGTCAGCTCACCTGTGATCATGAGCCCACAGAAGTTCCCAGTTACATTATTATTGTTGGCCTTTGCGGCCATTTTTCTCTTGAAAAGGCTCAGTGACACAGCAAAATTAAAACTGGCTCAACTTCTCGGAGTTCAGACAGGCTAACTCAATCTTGGGAGCGATGTTAATACATTTTCTGATCATTTTTGAAGCTTAGAAGAAAATGACACTATCGGGGAGGTGAGATTTAACAAGCCATAAGCAGCAGCCATAAGACTAACACGGCATGTCTGAATCCACTTATGATCAAAGATAACATTCGGCTGCTCAACACTGCGGGTGTTTGGTTTACTGAGAAATACAGCTCTCCCTCTGTCAAGTTCAGGTGCCATTACGGTGGAAGACGAGAGGTTTTCAAAGGGCCTCTAGAACATTTGGTTCCTTGCTTTGCGCTCTCTGTACAACAGGAGCTCTCATTAAGAACCCAACACTGATTTCATAGAACGGTGTCTCCATTTAAAAAATTTCCTCTTGGCATGTATTAGTGCAAAAAATACGAGATAGGAAATTGGAGTGTATTTTGAAACCACAGCTCTGGGCTGATGGCGGTAGGGGGTGGTGCATGGAAGGGAGACAGACATCAAAGAGAGCATCTCAGCTTCCACTGTTTTATCTGAGATTCATGGCTCAGTTTCCAGCCATCCCTGTCAGCAACTCCAAGAATACCTATGATCTGAAAACCAAATCAAACACCTTCTGTGTTTCAACAAAACAAAATTGGAAAGCCAGCTAGTCGTTAGACGTACCATTTTCCCATCTATTTCCCTTAAGTCCACCAACTTGAGTTTATACAGATCTCTGTTCTGACCTTTTGGGAAAGCTAACCCGCGCTGGGTTCAAGGGGATAGAATTGCCTAGTTAGAACTATTAAACTCACCACAGGATGCAGGCTGTATATGACTTGAAAATAAGCTTTATTGCCTTTAGACAATTGAAAAGCCTTGAAAAGCCATTCCTTTTTTTCTTTTTCATTTCATGCATGCGAGGTTTGTGTGTGTGTGTATGTGAACTGACTTGACTTACAAGGCGCATTAGAGGCATGAGATAAATATTTTTTCAGTCTTTGCCTTAATTCCTAGAGCATGATACTGAATATAGTGGGGAGGGGAGAATGACCCAGAAATGAACGGAAACTCCATAGGAGCCCCACCCCCACAAGGACTCTCCCTCTGGCTTATTGTTCAGTGTCCCTTTCTGTGGTCTGGATGCCACTCTGTCTACAACATCCTATCATGACCAAACTGGACAGGACTTCCAAGTACTAGAAAAACAATTGCTGTATCAAGTTACAGAGACACACTGATAAGTGGGAATGAAGTACCTTGCACTAGACAGAAAATAACGTCCAGAATGCCTCATTTATGATGTCTCTATTAGTTTTCTGGGGTTCATCACAAAACACCACAGCCTGGGTATCTTCAACCACAGAAATTTATTTCCTCAGTTGTGGAGGCCACCAGTCCAAGACCAAGGTGTTGGCAGCTTTGGTTTCTCCTGAGGCCCCTCCCCTCACTTTGCAAACAGCTGCTTTCTCTGCAAACAGCTGCTTGCTCCTTGTGTCCTTACATGGCCTTTTTCCTGTGTGCGTGCATCCTGAAAGAAATGATGTCTTCCTCTCTTCTCATAAGGACAATGGTCGTATTGGATTAGGACCCACCAACATGACTTCATTTGACCATAATTACCTCTTTAATGGCCCTACCTTTCAAATACAGTCACACTCTAACGTGTACTAGGGGTTGGGGCTTCAACATATACACTTAGGAGGTACACGGTTCAGATCTTAACAATGTCCTCAAAACAAGCCTTTACTATAGCAACGTAATAACAAAGTCCACCATCTCCTGAGTGCTTCCTTTCTTCTAGATACTGTCGTAAGTGTCACAACAGTTCCATTAACTCACAATCCTCACAATAACTCTGAGGTCAGCACATTTTCACAAGTGAGAAGACTAAGGCACAGAGGCTGAGAAACTTGTCCAAAGGTCACACACCTGGTAGGCAGTAAGCCAGTATCAGAGCCCTGGTGGTCTGGGTTATTTAGGCTCCACAATTGGCCTCAAGAGCACACATGCTTCACGACCCTCTGAACGTCTACGCCCTCCAACTGTAAAGGCTCGGATGCCAGCTGCTGATGAGTGTGGCTGTCACCGGTTGACCAATGAGAACAACCTAAGTAATGGTACCATTTTCTCTGCCCTCATGATACAGTTCTAATCCATAAATAAAGATACTGATTGTTCACTTGTTTGTCTCAAAAGCTCATGATTTCAGAGGATATCCCACGCGATTCAGACAGCATAGTGGTGAAGTCGGTGGGCTCTGGGACCACCGCCTGGCTTTAAAATCTGAGCTCTAACAGTTCTAACTGTGCGACCATGGCCAAGTCACTTAACCTACCTAGGCTTCTGACTCCTCATCAGCAAAATGAAGTGATAAAAGAACTCACTTGCCAGGGCGATCATGAAGGTCGAGGGAGCCAGTCCATATTCAGCAGAGTAGCAGGCACGCAGTATGAATTCAATAAATGTTGGATGCACTATTATTACTCCATGTGATATTTTTTAAACGATAAACTGTGCAAAGAGTAGGTGCTTCATAAATACTTGACTGAACCAAGTTCTGCTATGTGTCTTACTACAAAGGAATATCTTCCTAAGGAATATACAAAACCTCCCCAAAACAAGCCAGTTGGGAACTTTAACTGCTTCCATGTTTTTTTTTAAATTTGTACTTTTGAGTCTTAAATACACAGTTATGCTTTTCAGAAAGCTTTTTTTGTAGCTTTAAATGTTGCAATAATACAGGATCCTAAAGTTCACAGCAATAATTTATGCAGATGTATAAGAACCACTCAACAATGGCTATGAGAAAAAAAATCAAACCAACGCAGTAAATTGCTGTGAGGAAATAAGAAAGCCTAAATACCAATGGCCAAAAAAAAAATAATCAAGTTCATTCCACCAACGAAAGCTTTTGTGACTGTGATACACTCAGTTTCCTCATACGTAAAGCAGAATTATAAATTGTTATGAAAATCAAGTGAGACAATGTACCAAACAACTTTATAAATGTTACTTATGAGAAGTCTTAATAATAACAATACTTTATCAGTGCTTTGGCCTAAGCCAGTGAGGTGTGGCTTGGAAATTGGTAAGTTTTTTAAGCTCTACAGAAAATTCTTATAATTATCCAGGTTTATGACCACAGTCCAAAAGATGCTCAGTTAAGGAATATGTGTACTGTTATTCCACATATAAGGAAATATGTGCATTATCTTCACTGTATCAGTGAAATTTCAGGCTTGCATCCAAATCGTTACTACCTTTCGATGGCTCTTTAGAGACATATGTGAGATGTGTGACCTGATTCAGAAGTCTGGAGAGGGGCCCAAGAATTAGAATTCTTAAAAGGTCTTCAGGTGATTCTAATAGTTATCTGGGAACCGCTGCCATAATGTTTCTCTGGGTCTATCATGTAATTGACACAGCATGCTGATGGACACATATGTAGCTTTCATATGCAGCTCTAGTATGACATGGACAAAAAAGCACTAAAAATATATCCAGCTCCAGGTTTCAGTCAGTTGCCATCGGACATTCCTTCTAATGCATCTCCATCACTTAGATCGAAACTGTAATCCAAAGTCAGCAAGGAGCTGAGAGGGTGACACAGAAGGGACAATCAGAGGCAATGGAAACCAATAAAACTAATGCAAATCTGAAAATCAGCTGCAGCTCATCTATGCCGATCTTCACAACCATTTCAGACAGCCTCCCTATGCTTGGATGAGAGGTGTGCTTAATTCTCTGCATCACTTTACCAGAAGAGTGCAGCCAACCTGGGGATCACTTAGAGGGGAGCATCCAAACTAGATAATAAGCTTCCTTTCCAAGGGGAAGAGGAAGATACAGGAACTGGTCTCTAAATGAATGCTGAGGAACGATTTGTATCTTTTTTTTTTTTTTTTTTTTGGTCAGTTTTGTTTAAAGTTCATCAAATTCATTGACTTTTTTTTCAAAGAATCAGCTTTTTGTTTCATTTCTTTTCTCTACTTTGTTCCTATTTTCAGTTTCATTGATTTCCAGTCTCATCATTGTTACTGCCTTCCTTCGGCTTGCTTTGGATTTATTTTGTTCTTCCTTTTCCAGTTTCTTGAGGTAGGATCGTCGACTATTGACTTGAGACCTTTCTTGTTCAATGTAAGCACAGAATGCTCTAAGGTTCCCTCCCAGCATTGCTTCAGCTGCTTTGAAAGAAGATCTTGTCATTTTCAAGGCCTCAGATTTGCTGCACTAATCTGACTCCCAGAGAAGGACTCTTCATTGTTTCTCAAGATCCTATGCCTAGAGTTCTAATCCTTTCCATCCTTCCCCCTGGGAAGCCTTACAATCTAGAAAGAGCCTAATTAAACTCATTCTCATCGAGGTGTGAGCAGCACACATTTCATCTCTTTCAGGGGCATCTGTAATTCCATGGGGCAGATGACTCCCAGGGTCACCCACCTTGGGAAGAAGAGAACACTGCCACAGGGAAGATCCTCTCCACAGATCTGAGTTGTGGAGGTCACAGATAACTCAGAGTATGACTACCAAGTCTACATCTATATTCTAGCATACAGACAAAAAACAGGATCAGAAGTTTCAAAAACTAAACAGAGGAAGAGCTTGTAAAAATTGTATGAATAAAAACAAAGCACTGGTCCCCAGTGTGTGACCCCCGGACCAGCCTCATGGGCATCACCTGAGAACTTGTCAGATTCTCAGGCCCCGCCCCAGACCTCCTGCATAGGAAAAGGGGATGCGGGGGCCCAGCCATCTCTGCTGTACCGAGGCCTCCCTGGTGATTCTGATGCAGCTAATGTTTGAAAGGCACGTTCTGGTGCACAGAAATCTCACCACCAGAGGTTCTTACTCAGAAGCAGTTCTCATGACCGGACAGGAGGCTGGGTGGGCGGACTGAGGTCCTCCACATTCTGCTACAGGATGCTGTCATTTTTGTTCTCATGTTTGGATCATCACCCCAAACAGACCCGACGGGCTCACATTTAATCAAGTCAGCGGCTATTTCAGAAGAAAGTCGCTATTAACATAACAAAAGATGGACACACTCCCGTGCTCACATCATGGTTATCTGTGGTAAAAAGAAATAGTTCCAGGGCACCTGCTAGGCTGATCTGCTCAAGCAAATGGATAAAAATTTTCAGAATGTAAATGCCATTTGCCATAAATAAAAATTCTATCCACACATGAACAAATTGTGGGAGTAGGTTTTGTATTTACGTTCTTTTTAAAACATCTATTCTGTCATTTTTAATGATTTATATACATAGGTCTGAAAAAAATGTCATGAAACTGCTTACAAAATTTCACACTTTGTTCAACACCTGTCCCATCCCAGAAACAAAAACATGCTCCAGGAATGGGCTCAAAATGATCACTTCTGCCACTAGCTCAGCTTCACATTTAACATACATTTTAAATCTTTTTGTGCAAAGTACTGGATTCCGTGCAGATAAAATGATGAGAGCAGCCCGCATAGGACCCCTGGGCTGAGGAGAGAGCAGGATGAAGACATGACTCCAGCTTTCCGTTACTGGACTATCCTAATAATTGGAATCAGTGGCTCTGAATCCCCTCCTTTGGAGAGCTTTTCGAAGTCCCAGGATTTCTTTCTGTTTTTATTTGTATTGTATCAGTTAGGCCGTTCCCCGGTGGTGGGCACGGGAGAAGTGGCAGGGCTACACGGCTATGGTGTTCCCAGGTGAACTGCTGTGAAAGCAGCCAGCGTTAACGCCACTTACTTTCTGCTACTTGTTAGCATCTCTGGTAAGAGAGGAAGCAGAGAAAAGGGGGAAAAAAACCTCTCTGGGGATGAAACAGTGAAATCGAATTTCTTCCTTCCTGCTGGGCTTCACTGTCCTTGCTTTCCTTACCATTCATCACCAGGGAAAACCCCAAGGTCTTCGGGAGGGGTTCACTGTATCCCCCTTTGCTGGGTCCCCCTCTCCCCTCTCCTCGCCATCCTGACTGAGCTGTTCATGAAATCTAGACCACAAAATCCACAGCCACAGGGAGCGCAGTGGACAACGAGAGTGTATGCCGAGACCCTTCATCTACGCTCTTGGTCTAACACAAACCACTTCTGAGGAAAAGATGTTTGGGACCAAAGAGAAAATCTAAGGTTGGAATAAGGTAAAAGCTAAGCCTCAAGGTCAAGTTCAAACATAGACTCTTCTGCCACCTCTGTTTCCACCACAAACAAGCAGGGAATCTATCAGTGACTAGGGGGATTTTTATGATTTTCTTAAAGGGAATTTAAAAGCAAAAAAGATCATCGGGACCCAAAGTGTTTGAATACTTTCTAGAACATTCTAGTGGACTACTTTTGATTAAAGTACTAACTGAGTATGGCCGGATGACTATAACACAATGCATTAAGTTCAAATATACTTTCCCCTTTATACTGTAAGTAGTATCTTTTCAGATTTAGACAATAGCAGGAAAACATGGAATCTAGATTTCCTAGATTTTCCTAGGTCAGATAATGTGTTTAGAGTATGTTGCCTTAAGATAATGCCTTCTGCCTTGAGAGCAATGAGCCACTGTCATATTAACACTAAAAATAAGAAACCTTGTAGAAGTCACCACAATCTCGGTAGATGCTTCTTCCTAGGATAACGTTTCACCACACCTTTCTCGGCGTATGAAACAGATGAGAACTGGTCACCAACACACATTGAGGGTGAGGGGATACACTTTTCCCTCTATCGAGTATGAATCAATTCAGTCTTCAGCTATTCGTCCCAACCTTTGCTGTGTTTCTAAGGAAGATTAATAAATCGCTCTCCTCACCTTCTTCCCACCCCTTCCTTTTCTCTCTCTCCTTCTAATATACTGACAGGGTGAAGGTTCCCTCCCTCCTCAATACACGAAATGACTCTTTCTGATTAGAGCAAAAAATTATCAAAATGAGCACGTACCAATGCAAGATGTTTCTGATGCAAGAATATTTTCAAAGGGAACTAGACAGGGTCAGGAGATCCCCTGAGAAATACAATTTCTACATTTTATTCTATGTGTCTCACTCTTACAAAGTAAAACTGTTCTTTCAAATTTCCCCAAAGGTTGACGCTTTACCTCTATCTTGAAATCTGCTAACAGTCTTGAGAGAACTAAGGGGTTTGTCTTCAAGAATGATAGTGTCGGGGGGAGGGATAAATTAGGAGTTTGGGATTAACATATACGTACTACTATTATATAAGATAGATAAACAACAAGGACCTACTGTACAGCACAGGGAACTATATTCAATATCTTGTAATAACCCATAATGGAAAAGAGTCTGAAAGAGAATACACACACACATACACACATACACACATATGTATGCAACTGAATCACTCTGCTGTATGCCTGAAACACCACATTGTAAATTAACTATACTTCAATTTTTTAAGTAGTTAAAAAAAAAATGATTGTACACTATTTGCTCCGTAACATTTGAAAATGTACATAGTGACAGGACCAGGAGGTAGGGCAGCATTATAAAGTCACTCTGTGCTGCTGCTCCCAGTAGCATGGATCATTTAGCCGATGAAGATGATTTAAACAAATGTACTTTCCTCTAGACAAAAAGCAATCCTCAGCTTGTTCAAGCAACAAAGGCCAGAAAAAGAACAATGAAAATTCACCATAATTGGAAAATGCAAAGTCCTGCTTTGTCATGAATGCATTCTTGAACTTGATGCTCCCCAAGGTTAGCTGTTAGCACCCCCAATGCCATAAAAGTGATAGAGGAAAAAAAATCTAACAGCAAAGAACTAATTAGATCCTTAGGGACACATGAGACAGGAAGACTAGGTTTCAAAGGATAGAGTGTAAATCCTCAAGTAGGGAAAACTGTAAACATGAGTTACTTCTATCCAAATCCAACCCTTCAAAGCAGACATTGGGGGTTGCCCTGAAAAGTAACAGGGCACTGACTGACAAGTTTCTCTGTGGGAAGTTACTGCCAGCCAAGTCAATGATCTGCGTGAGTGTTCTCCTAGTGCATGAAAAAGTGCGTGCGAACTCTCCAAATGAGAGCAAAGGAGAGTGGAGAACCTGTTGTCCAGAAGGAGACAGGGAGACAACTCATTCCATGGGTCTTCACCCAACATTTCTCTAGGAATTCTCTTTTCTGCCTTCCTAAACCCAAAGCTCTCTGTAATACTCAGTTATCTGGACGTGAACTATTTTTCCCTGTTACCGTTTTCTTCTCCAAATCCCCCCTCCCACTTCCCATTTTCAGATAGAACAAGATTGCCCTCAGCCTTAGTCCATTGAGCTCCGATCCGTACACATCAATCCTCAGTCTTGGGAAGAAATTGGAGACCTTCACAAATGTGTTTTGGTGGAGACTAGCCTCCCTGGCTCTACCTGCTGGATTTTATAAACCTGTTGGTGAGGAAAAGAAATGGAATTATCTCCAGCGAGAAAACAGTTAGAAACCTGATACACATACGGAAGAAAAGAAACCTCCAGGATCAGGGATCTAAAAACAGAAGCCAAGGGAGTAAAATAAAACCTGTGATGACCTTCCATTACTGGCTGTCATCCCAGAGGCCACAATATCCCCTGTGGACACTGGTTGCTCCCGGAAAATAAACCTATGTCCTATACATTGTCCCCATATCCTAAGCCCATTTTCCAGAGTTTGCTGGCCCCGCCTTCTGGCCACTCCACCTCTAGAATAAGCTCCAGATTTGAAGCTTCTAACCTCAGAGAGCCCCGCTCATATCTTCCCTCTCCCTGACCCTCATCCCTGCTCTCCTAAGGTAATATACTAGCCATTTACCAAGCCTTAATAATTTAAACAACAGTTGTTCCTTTATTCGTGTGTCTGTTAAACACATAGCAGCCTACTACAGGAGCAAATACCACAAACTGGTTTTCCTTATCGCCTCCCCCTGAGGACTCTTTCTAGACAATTTTTCCTAACCACACCCCCCGTGAAGTTTTCATACCATGAATGGACTATGTCTGCTCCTGTGATGTATTCATAGAAAAAAAAGAGTATGATTTTTTTTTCTTCCACCAAGAACCAATTTTCTCCCTCTTGGGGAGATGTAATCTCTATTGAGAACACTTGAAGCATGCGGTCATTGAAGTGATTTTGCCAGAAGCGTTGAATGACTGCTAATACATAGTGGAATATAAATCACCAAAAAGATCCTCTTTCCTTTAGATCAGTCACCGGTATTGAAAAGCTCCAGAGACGCAAAGTCTTAAATCTCCTGAGATTCTAAACTCAAATCTTGTTCCAGCCCTGCCTCCTGCCTCTTGGCTTTACATTAAAAAGTCTACAGGATTAACCAGCGTCACCCTCCAGGAACAAGCCCGGTGAAGAAGTTCTTTCTTCAACCTCAAAGCATTCCCACTCCAGAAACTGGATCAACGTACTTACCTCTTGCCGTTTGAAGTTCTGGACATACTCTTCAAACTGTTCATCTTTTGTCTCATCAGCTTTCCCAAGCTTCTGAAGGACCTAGTGTGTGAATGAGACAAAATGGTTCCATTTAATGATGTTTTCAAATAATAAGCAGAGCAAGGTGGTTCTTTGACTTTTCTGAGCAGGTCTCCCTTTTAGCACAGCTGGTTTTGCTGTTTCAGAAGCATGTTGGTTCAGTGGCTTTGGAGTTGAACAGGCTTGGACTTTTTTAAATTGAAGTATAGTCAGTTTATGATGTGTTAGTTTCTGGTGTATAGTGTAATGATTCAGTTATATATATATATTCCCATTCATATTGTTTTTCATTATAGGCTATTATAAGGTGTTGAATATAGTTCCCCATGCTACACAGTAAGACTTTGTTGTTTATCTATTTTATAGATAGTAGTTAGTACCTGTAAATCTGGAAATCCCAATTTATCCCTCCATCACCCTTTTTCCCCTTGGTAATCATAACTTTGTTTTCCATGTCTGTGAGTCTCTTTCTGTTTTGTAAATAAGTTCATTTGTATCCTTTTTTAATTTGGTTCCACACATGTGTGATATCATATGGTACTTTTCTTTGTCTGTCTGGCTTACTTCACTTAGTATGATAATCTCTAGGTTCACCCATGTTGCTGCAAATGGCATTATTTTATTCTTTTTTATGGCTGAGTAGTATTCCATTGAATATATATACCACAATTTCTCTATCGAGTCATCTGTCAATGGACTTTAGGTTGTTTCCATGTCTTGGCTATTGTAAACAGTGCTGCTATGAACATTGGAGTGCATGTATCTTTTTGATTAGAGTTTCCTCTAGATATATGCCCAGGAGTGGGATCACTGGATCATATGGTAAGTCTAGTTACAGTTTTCTGAGGAATATCTGTACTGTTTTCCATAATGGCTACACCAAATAGCCTTTGCTAAGAACATGCCCCAAGCCAATCAATACATTAGGGACTTTGGGTCTATTATTCCAGCTGATCCACCCAAAAGCCTGCTCATTTCTCTTTTACAGATGAAGGAACTGAGACTCAGAAAGGTCAGGCAACCTGCCCACGATCATTTGCTCTGCAAGTAGCAGAACCCAGACTCAAATCTGCAAGCCTGTGGTGTGTCCAATAGATCCCAGTTTGAGTCTATTACTGCAGGGTACTTAGCCTGTCTCCAAACCTCTCCTCCTCTGTAAAAGAGGATATGATATTAACGTATTCTACAAAGGATATAATATAGTGGGATAATAACATTACCTATATCACAGAATTGTTTCAAACTATTAACAAGAACTTATGTAAAGTACTCAGGAGAATTTCTGGTATGTAGTAGCTGTTTGTTAGATGTTAGCCACTGTTATTATCGTCATCTCACTTTTATTTGTTTGCCTGTAGGCATCATGCTACTACTTGTTGAGAGACCTCACTCCTTGAAAGACCATGAATCTCATTGGTGTGTGACTTTGCAATGTTAATTTCACTGCAAACACAGCACCAGGAGGTAGAATTTAGGCCCATCTGCTTCAGTTACAAGCCTGGAATCGTCAGCTATTCCAGAATAACCTGGATGGCCTCAGATCCAAATTTTCTCCCAGGGACAGAAATATGAATTGAAGGAACTCATTTTCAGGCAAAGAATCAGTCTTTGATTCAGCAATGCTTTCCAAAAGACAATGTGAAGAGGGGAGGGGGAAATGAGCGAAATGGAAGAGAGCAGTCCACTTTGCAGACGCACCCAGAAGCCCTGACAGATCTCATCCTGATGTCGCTCAAATAGTCAGAATTGTTCTGGGGTGAAACAAAAACATTATGGAAAGGAAAGCAGTGTATGTGCAGTGGTGAGAGCAAGAATCATCTGAAATGTGTGAATGATTCCTTCAGGGGAAAGTGACTTACCAAAGCATAAGTAACAAATGCTAGTTGCTGTGTTTAAAAATCAGGGTAGAAAGAAGATAAATAACATTATATCTAAGGAATAAATAGATAAATTTCTTTGCCTGAGTAACAAAATAAGCAATAAACGTGTACTTTTTATTACACACATTCTCAGGCCATACCTTTTTCTCCCCCTTAGACTCGGTTTAGAATGTTTTAAATAAACCCAAGTATCAAAGTATTTACCCAAGTAAGTCAGAGTCCATGCCGATTCCCTGAAGAAGTAAATTTTCCTTGGAGGAAAATAGTAATTATTCTAAGTATATAAGTAAAAAATGACTGTTTTATTCTATTCTAAAACTAACTGTTTATAGTATATGCTTGTATTCCTTCCTTTGGCATTAATAAAGATAAAAAAACTGTATATGGACTCACATACATTACCAATTATTCAACCTCACACAACTTCATCTCACAGACCAACATTACACATGAATCATATGAAAGATATCATATTCCTCATTGCAAATTCATTGTTTAAACAAAGCTGGGGGGATCCAGTAACATAAATATTAAAAGGATAAATAATCATTCAATTAACTAATAATTTCTTCTCACTTAGTTAAGAGTCTCTTTGAAAGACCAAGCAGAAAATGCTGAGATTTTGCAAGAATTGGGCTCTGTAACTAAGGAATAAATTGATAAGCGTAAGAAACATGATTATATATATAATTATATATATATATGGGATATTTTAAAGTTAATACTGGTTATTTCTGGATGGTAAGATTCAGAGTGATTATTATTGTTTCCTTTATAATTTGCTACATTTACCATGATTTCCTCAATGTTTATATGCTCCTAATCAGGAAAAACCATAAAGATAAATAATCAGGAGTTTAGCATACCGATATCCTGTATATGAGAGATTTATATATATATCAGCTTCTAGGACAAGTGAGTGGATTTGTTAGTAACTGGCTGAAAGACTGTCCTCAGGATATTGATGAGTGAATTAACATCAACCGAAAGAAAGGTTTCCAGAGGCAGCCCTGGGGAACCTGTACCTGATTCAGTGGCTCACGTGTAAGGACAGGGTGTCAGTGGCACCTACTTCACAGTACTGTGCGAAACTACCGAGGATACACATGGAGATGTTGAGCTGTGACACCTAGCGTATAATTCATGCTCAATAAATACCTACTATTATTATAGATATCATTATCTCACCCTATTGAATAATTTATCGATGGCCTAAACTTCCATTAACAAAGAGCTGGGGAGCATATTGGATATGTTATAAGTATCAGGATACCCGCCCCCAAAAAAACCCTTCTCAAACAAGATGAAATCCAACAGGGATAAAATTTAGGTCAAAATACAACTGTCCAAGTGCAACTATTATGTATTTCCGTATTCAACTTTCAACCATAACACAACAGGACGGATGCTAAGAACACATCGTTTCCGCCCTTACGTAGAATCAAGGAATGACTTTAGCGGACAGTCAACGTGAGTTGGCAAAGTGGTCTTGCTGCCGGAGCACCTAACGTGATCTCCGGCTGCACTAATAAGCACGAGAGCTTCCGGGAGAGCCATCAGGATGCTTCTCTGTGGGGGACAAGGTGGGAAACACACAAATACACGGACCCCCTGGCGCCAGCTGAAGGAGCCCCCAGAAAGGCAGTGAGCTGGCACCACGAGGTGGCAGGCACATGGGATACAACCGGGCGTACCACCAGGGAGAGAAGGAGACCAAGGGGAAGAGAGTACAGCTTTCTTCAAACACCTGAAGGACCCACAGAAGGAAGGAGTGGACCCTTCCCATCCGAAACCAAGACCAAGACCCAGCATGGGCAGGTAAAAGGTATAGAAAGGACATTTTTGCACCCCAAAATGTCTATCCTGGTTTTCTGGAAATTAGTTTGTTGGCAGAGCTCATGAGTTCACTGTCCTAGGAGTTATTTGAGCTTAACCCGGAGTTAGAGGTGCTAGAGAAGAGGTTTATTCACCAAACAGGGGAATTCAGTGAGTCACATTTCAAATATCCTCTGATTTTTGAATCTATAATCAACTCACCACGTTAGATGTTTTCCCTAGAGAAGAATGCAAATCTCAATGACTAGCAGGCAGGGAAGAAAACCTATTTGTTTCTATCTCCAGCTTATATAGACTTGCTGAAGACTGCTTGACAAACATTGTTTTAGGGGCTGCAGAAAAGTGAGCTGCATCCTCAGGACGGCAGTCAGGTGACAGTGTGGACACGGGTGCGAGATGTGGAACCAGGGTAGATGAGGCTAGGGTGCTAGGCAGAGGGCAGATTAGGGAAAGGCTTCATCTGCGAGACCAAAGACTTCAATTTGCTCGTATGGACAGTGGGAAGCCAATGAGGCGTTTCCCTTCCTGGGAGGCAGTCACGTGATTAGATTTGCACTCCTTGGTGACAGTGTTAAGGACAGGTTAGAAAGAGCAAGCCCCGAAGAGTGAAACCAGTTAAGAGGCTAATTAAATAGTCCTGGCAGTAAATGACAGCCAGAGCTAAGGAACAGAGAAAACCAGTCCTCAACAAGTAAACATGCAGCACTTCATGGCTCATGAGACAAAACAGGGCAGGACACAGAAGAGGCAGGGATGACCTCGGATTTCCACTGCGGAGGCTGAGTGGGTCATCTGGTGACAATCGGAAGGCAGGCTTGTAGTAAAGACACCACCAGGGAGATGGAAATGGTTTAGATGTGGGACTGGGAAAGGTAAGAAACAGAAACACACAGTGTGAATTTTGGACGGAACTGAGAGTCCAGCTGAGGCAGAAACCACCCACGTGCATTTGCTCACATTTAAGTAGTTTTGTGATTTTTCTCCAGAAGCCTTGATACAGGTTATAAGATTGATCTGCTACATAGAAAGTATTTTAAGGCACCAAAGACACTGAAACTTAGAACTGAGATGACAAAATAGTATTTTTACCTTTTTATTTCACAAATGAAACCTAGAATTGAGACGACCAAAAAAAAATTTACCTTATTTTTATATCGCAGTATTTAACAGTGAGTTTATAATTTAGGTGGCCTCTCTCATTCACCTCTCCACTGGCTATGCTGAAAGTATCAATTAAGCCTGAACAGTTTGGCACCACTGATACTACGGGAGGATTACTATATATTCATACATCTGATATTCAGATTTTGACATGACACATCTTCCTCCTACAGGGAAAAGGAAGAAAATTCTGTGCCTGGTGCATTTTGGTTTTAGAATTTAGGTCTTTCACTTCAAAGATAAACTCATCTACGTTGACACATTACTATTTTGACACAATATGATTTCTGTTACAACTGTGGTTGCTGTTGGTTTTTAAGTGCAAAATAACATTCCAGGTTGGATAAGATTTTTCCAGCTGCCTTTCCTTTCAGCAAGATTCAGAAATATTTTTCTAGAGCTGGCTGAGTGTTATCCTCTCAGTCTCAGCCCTGAGTTCAGAAGCTCGGATCCTAAAAGACGTCATGATCTAGGCAGAAAAAAAAAAATTAAATAGGGAAAGCAGGAATATGGCCATTTGGAACATTTAAACTAATAAATCTTTTTTCAGTGTCTCCTAAAGCAGTTAGCTTCTCAGCTTGGGTTGCAAGGGCCGTTCCAATTATATGATTTACATGCATTTCTGAAGCAACTGCTCATATATAAAGTCCCCAAGTAAAGTCATTAAAAATTTAGAATGCTTTAATTTGGGCAGTTTCCCCATACTGTAAAGCCGAGATTCTGATCAAATTTCAAATCCTCAGAGTCCAGTGAAAATTAAATACTGATTATTGCAATCATAAGAGAATAAGCCTTCTCTCAATGTGTTAATATTAGAAATGGAATATTATGTTTGCAGCTTTCAAAAAAGCTGTTGGCATTTGAAGTCAAAGAAAAAAATGCAAAACTTTCCATTCCACATGGAAATGACTTCGGTTAATTAAGGGAAAGATCAAAGCAAAGTTAAGAAACAGTGAGGCATGACCCAAAGCAGGATAAATTGTCCTACGATCCAAAGTGGGAAACTTATAGGAGAAGGGATGCAAACTCCAATGTAATTCAGGATGAAGGTCACAGGGGTGACCGAGACGTGTTTCTATGTACAATCTGATCCCAGGACAAGAGTGATGGTTGAAAGAATGCTGTAGGATTGGCCCAGGGATGCCCTAGAGAGATTCCCACATTAGATGAGGGTTCCACCTAGACAAACCTCCAACTCTGGGGGATTCATGCTTCCTTAAGCCAGACTCTAAAAGTCAAGGAAAGAATCATCCCATTTCATTAGTCTCCTCTGGACAAGGAGGCACCTCTGTTTTCATCCTGTCTTTATAAAGAAAGCAGAGCACATAAAATTATGGACATATTACCACTGAGTCCAGGAGTCAACTGCATAGGATGACCGTGGCCTTTTCTGGACCAGAAACAGAGAGTTGGTCTCCCACCTCTACCCACAACTAGATGACTCAGTCATTCGTTGGTTGATATATCCATCTGTCTATCTACAAATTCAGAGAGTGTTCACCAAGCGCTCACTCTGACACTGTGCAAAGTTACATGATCTAGGACTGGAGGGAGGCCATCGGCGGCAAGGGAGCGCAGTGCAGGCACTTGATCTGAAATGGCCTCTGGGCACACCCTTCCCTGTTCCCCAAACTTCAGGGAACTAGTCCCTGGACCTCTCTCTGGATGTGTTTCAAAACTTAAAGAAGTGGCTTTAAGGAACGCGCCAGGAACAAGATGAGTCATCCTTTGGAATGGTGCACATGCCCATCAAGGTCCTGCACCTTGCCCTCCCTCTGGTCCTCTGTGGGACTTATTTCTGGACCGTTATGACATCTGCTTCTTGCTCTGGCAGATTTCAACAGTCCATCAGCCATCACACCATCAAAGCCTCTCAGAGGCTGGCATGAGCCTTCCTGCTGATTCTGGGAAATCCTTTGGGCGACGTAAACAAGAATAGATGAGAGAGGGAAGGTTCACAGCCTTCCATCCCCTCTTGGGTGGCCTTCGGACTTAAAAAGTTTGAGAATAACAAACGGTAGAGAGAAGGTTCAAGTCTCTGACGTGAGGAGGTTTATCCTAAGTGGGACAGAGGCAACTGGGAGCTAGAAAGCCATGGAGGAAAGAATGTTCAGGAGCTTGGAAGGGAAACAGAGATGAGATGCGCCCCCAAAATGCAGAACCAGTGAGCACGAGCCGAAGCTGCTTCCACCTGGTGAGGTGTCACGCTCCATTCTCATTCTCTTCTATCCTCCCCTTTAATATTGAGGATATCTCAGTCCTCTGACTTACAAAAACAAATAAAATAAATCTTACTGCAAAAAGATAGCTCGAGGGATACTGAGCTAACGAAGAGGAATATATTGGAAGCCCTGGCATCCGACCCCTTCTTCTCCAGGAAGCCAGGTGCCCAGTGTCTCCCTCTGGGTTGGGTCCCCTTGTCTGGGGACTGCTTTTCTATGAAACTGGACACCTCCAGTATCCAACCCAGAACACAAGGTTTACACCGAAGCTCAGTGACGTGAAAGTCTGCTAAGGCCTTTGAGCCATCCGGAGGCTCTGAGAGGGACCAGATTTTCCCTCTCCAGGGGTGATCCTCAGGGACAAAGTGCTATCTCGTGACAATATTGCTAATACAGGGATCCTCCAACCTCATTAAATCATTCAGAGTAATCCTCATGCTGCTTGGCTGGGGGAAGATGTTCCTCTATGTATCATGAGAGAAAACTGGTCTGCCACACTGGGCAATCTACCTATAGAGAAGCAGCTAAAAAGGCGCGTGGCCAGGGCAGCTACGGAGGGCTCTACACCCAGGCGGTTCACCAGGGAGCAGTCTGTTCCTGGTTCCTTCATGCAGATTCCTCAAGGCATCTTTGTGACCTCAGTTACCCACAGTACCAGCGAAAGATGAAGCAGCGACTTCAGAGCACCGACCTGCGGCCCAAATACGAAGGAAGATGTTGACTCAGGTGGAACTGAAGTCCAGAAAACCCCACCCGGGATTTCAGCTGGAGCTGCAAATTGCCTAAGGCAAGAGGCAGCTGCGAGTGCGGATGGGTATGAAACAGATGTAAAGGAGGTAACGTTCTCTTTCTTTGATGAAGATACACCCACAGGGACAATCATAGCAACACAGAGTCTCTTCAGTTGAGACCTGTGGAGTGAATACTACGAAGACGGACTCTTCATGTCCCTTAGGAAAAGAAAAATGACTGTGGCCTCCCGCTGGGCAAGGGGCTCTCTATTTGGGGTCCATGGATTCCAGGTTGTCCCTAAATGACCTAATATAATATGGATGTGTTTTTCATTAGGAGGGGTTCATAGCTTCCATCAGATGAAGAACCACTGCTCTGAATTCTAAGAGCACGGGCACAGTGGAAAGAAAACAAGTGTGAATGTCAAAGAAAACTGGTCCCCGCTCCATCACCTATGCGACCTGGGTAACCTTTGCAAACTTTTAAACTTTGCCGAGCCACAGTTTTCTCATCTTTAGAATGGGAGGATACCAATTCTGGGGAGACTAAGTGAGAACACAAGCAAAAGTGCCTGATTCGATGCCTGGCTCCAAAAGATGCTTAGACAGGGTTAATTTTTTCTCTCCTCCTTGATTTAATATCTTCATCTTAAACTGCAAAATGAAGGAGTTGACAGGAAGCTTGTATTTCATGCAATCCAATTCACTCACGCAACAGATGAGACTGAGGAAAGTTAAGTGTATTGCCAAGGTCATATCTGCAACCTTCTATGATACCGAGGGACCTTTTAGAGCTAATGTGATGCTGTAAAGACTGTGGAATCATCTCTATTTAGAGCATGGTTTGCTGGCAGGTCTCTTTCTGTGGCTCAATAAATGTCTCTTGAGCCATTCTCCAATTCCAGGAAACACACAGGTGTCAGGAACACAGTCAATGCCACCAAGAAAATCTAGAGGAATTGCCTAGGTGCCTAGAATTCTCTTTAGTGGTGGCTCCTTCTTATAGCTGAAGTTTTAGAGCAGCACGATATGGAATTCTTCCACGTGACCCTTGTTCAAACCAGAAAACCAAATGCCACCATCAGATCTGCTCACACATCTCCTCATGAATCAGAAAAAAAATCCAGGCCTGGGGACTGAGGGTAGAATTTGGCTAATACCAAGAGCAGCTTGCTTTGTCCTGTTTAGGTTTTATTTTCAAGACTATAAGTTACTTAAAAGTACAGCACTTTCTGGTGGAAAGAATGATACGGCAAGCATCCTCACACCAAAGTCCCCACCGCAGTCCTGCCCAGGGCCAGGGACATGAGGAAGGACACAGCCCTCTTCAAGTAAGTCCCCTCCTTTTTGTATTAAATGATGCCTTGTGGTAAGCTGCCCCTTTCTGCCTCACAAACGTGTTCTGAACGAAGACAAAAAGAAAGAGAAAGGTGCTTGAAGAACTTCTGAAATCACGTTCTGTGGATTCTCAGATGGAGCACCACCCAAATTCCATAGGTTCCTAAATGCTCCCCTAAACCGGGGCAATATACTCCCAAATGCCAGGACTCACTGTTACCCAGGATTTCAGATGGATCCAACGGGATGTGACTCAAAGGCAGTTCCACTGGTAGTCTCTATCTTTAATGTTTATCGATCCCAAACTAACAATAATCTGATTTTTTAAAAAGCAAAGTTTATGCAAATTGTAGGCTTGAATGGAAGTTAAAAAAAAAAAAAAGGAGATTGCTAATAGACTGAACACCAAACCATACTTCCTCCGGAAATGAGTCCTGTTATAGGGGTAGGCACAGTGTTTTCCATTCAGTTTGTTCCTGTGGTTGTTTTCTGAAGATCTGTGCTCCAGAAGGAACTCTGAGTGTCTTCATGACCTTTATTTAAAGAGCACTGGAACAGGGGGCCACATAAGGTGCTGGAGGGACTTGGGTGAGACAAAGGTTGCTCCTTATGGTTGCATGAAAGCTGTTTGTCAGAGCATGTGGCCTTCTGCTCCTGGGTGCGGAGAGCTGAAACACTTCTCATCCTCAGAACGTCAATCAGTAAACAAATACATATGTATAACTGAATCGTCTTGTTGTACACCTGAACCTAACATCGTAAATCGACATCATGTCAACAAAAAATAAGAATTTTTTTTACAAAAGAAAAAAGAACGAAGAAACAAGCAAACTGTATGCAGCATTAATTATTTTTGCACACATTTCTGTATTTTGATTTTATGCCTTGATTTTCTGTTTTCTGCAACTATTTTTAAAGCCTGATCTGCATGAAGTGAATTACTGAGGAAGGGAAAGTTCTGAGCACGGTTTTGTACGAGGCTCACTGTTCAGATCTAATCTGAGCTCCTGGAGCTGCAATCGTTTCGTTCCCATGGTTAAAATGGATATTTTATAAAGTTAAATGCAAACCCTGTATGAATTTTTAACATATCGAGACAGCAAAGAAATATTGTGCCAACAGTATGCTGCTTTGGGTGAGCTCACCAGACTCTTGTCTGGGTTGGGGAATCCTTTAAGGGGCTATTTTAAGAAGCACAGTCTGATATGCAAGAATTGCTGCAGGACAGAATGGGTGGGAAAGACATAGCTGTGTTCTGAAGACCCTCAGTGACACTCACACGATTCCTGCATAAGTGAAAGATGCTTCTGGAACAGCCTTTCACTAGTTGTTCAAACCATCTATAAATGCATGCAGACACTTCAGTGGTGCATACTCTGCATTTATGCCTCTCGACCCCACCCTCCACTCTCCAGCGCTCCCGCCACCAGCGCTCCAGGAAGCAGGCCTCTAGGGACCACATCCGGCCCCGGCCCTCTGGCTTCTGTCTCGAATGAACCATGAGAAGTGCCAGCAGAAGATGAAAGGGCAGAGCAGAGAGGATGGGAATCTGGTCCCCCTGACCCTTCCCTGAAGCCACCACTGCAGCGGCCTCAATCCTCTCCCTTCCAGGTGGCCCCTCCAATAATGACATCTCCCCCCTCTAAGTTTTTTTTCAATTTTATTTGTTTGTCTGTTTGTTTTTATTGGCGTACTGTCAGTTACGATGTGCCGATTTCTGGCATACAGCACAGTGTCTCAGTCATGCATATACATACATATAATCATTTTCATATCCTTTTTCATTAAAGGTTATTATCGATATTGAATATAGTTCCCTGTGCTATACAAAAGAAATTTTTTTTTATCTGCTTTTATATACAGTGGTTAACCTTTGCAAATCTCAAACTCCCAAATTTATCCCTTCCCACCCTCTTTCTCCTGGTAACCATAAAATAGTTTACTATGTCTGTGAATCTGTTTCTGTTTTGTAGGTGAGTTCACTACATTGTAATAACAGTTCCCTCCCCTTCCTCTTTAGGTAAAAGATCCCAGCTCCCTCCTCCACTGCCAGAGCCAGGGGCCTTCTCCATCCCTTGCTGGCTGCCTGCATCCTCTCCACAGGGCATCCTGCAGTAGAACTGGGTCTTGAAATCCCTAACTCAAAACCTCCCACTACCCTTTTTACCTCCCAGCTGTGAGAAATAATGAACTAAAGCAACCCAACACAGTTCTAAAAAAGTACCACTGCTGTGTTGGTGTAGGAATGATCTAAAAAAAACAAAAACCCAGTGCGATTCATCCTACCAGAAACCATGTGCACCATAAGCAAGTCTAATGGTACTAACCCCACAACAAAGGGGTTTTGCCAATGAGGACACTATTTAGGACCATAAACCCAACAGTTGGCAAAGGAATTCTTATTAAAATTTTAATTCTCATTAAAAAGTGGATGTTTCCAGCCTTCAGTTGAAGGCATCATCTCCAAGGCAGACTGTTTTTCCTTTCAAAAGGTTGTCGGATTTTTATCCCTGGCATTTGCACAACATCTTTTCATGTATGTTGTTCAGATGTCGATTTTCTTCCGTGGAGAATCCAAGGTAACCACAACCAAGCTCCTAGCAGGCTTTCTGAAGAAACTGACAGGATAATTCTAAAATTTATACAGCAATGTAAAAGACCCAGAAGAGTCAGAACAATTTTGAAAAAAGGAGAATAAAGAACGATGCTCCTTCCCATACCAAAGCTCTTTAGGGTCATAAAGTTGAACTTTCAGAACAGAAAACCAAGAAACAGGATGACCGACTTCTGTCCTACTAAAATGGTCGTTCCATTCAAAATCTTTGACCTTAGCACCTAGTAAATCCCGAGTGCAGTAAAAAAGGAAAAACACCTACAAGCAACTAGCTTCTATCTGTCTGATTCCATGTTTATAAGGAAATCAAGTCCCATGCAGGGTCGCTGGTGTGAAATAGAAATCAAAATTTTAAAAAGCTGGGATTGGGTTTTTATGAAAATGCCCGACCATGATTCTAAGGCAAAATCTCTCTCCGCAGCCTGCGTTCTCATGAGATAACTGCTTTAGATTCACTGGCTACACCAGGTCCACACTGTGTTACAGGCAATGGTGTAGTTTTTCTCTGCCTTCTGTTTAGAAAGATCCAGACGTGAGCTGCCTTTCTAAGATGCTGGCTCTTTCCCCTCGGTTCCTGTATTCCTGTTAAAGCCATAACTGATAATGCTCAGTATTTGATTAGTCAGAAAATGGAAAGAATGCTGCAGTCTGATCAATATCATGTCCAGGGTGACAGAAAGGAGTAACCGATAAACGCTTTCAAATCTTCTTACTGCACAGCAAGCTTTCAAGAGTAAGTTAGTCCTACTGAGGAGTTTATCAAGCAATAAGTATAACCGATTGTTTATTTGATGGAATTCTTCCATCCTGTTCTCGTTTCTGTCTCTAAATCCTTGCCACTCAAAGTGGGTTCTCATGCCTCACCTGGCAGCTTGCTAGAAATGCAGAATTAAGGGCCTATCCCAGACCCACTGGGTTGGAATCTGCAATATACCACCATCCCCAGGCAACTCATGTGTACATCCAAGTTTGGAAAGAGATGCTTTAAAAATTACAAACTCCACGTCACACCCTACAGGATAAATGAAAAAATTACAAACAACATCACAGCCTACTGGTAAATGAAAAAAACAAAATCTTCACTCTGGGCATTTGTTGTAAACATAGGAAAAAAGCCAAGATGGTCAGATTGAAGTTGTAACAATCATAGGATACGCCACCTTGAATGCTGGCTATTTAAAACAAATGCATAATCTCTATTCAGTGCTTCCTTCATTCTCTTAAAGCAAACAGCTGAAAATTTTCCAAATGGTTAAACGTGCTGGATAGTTGACTGGATTTGGGTTGTTTGCAGTTTAATTTGCATTTTAATGAAGTCATCACAATTAGGTTTTTATAAAAAGGTGGTTCTGCAAACCACTCCATAGGAAGTGGACTCGTTTCGATTAATCACGTTTTTATCTGCAACATGTGAATTAAACGTTGAGTTTCTGTCTCAGTAACAGAGTGACTTCATATAAATGAAACAGGAATGCCCATGAAGGTTCTCCTGGCCATCCCCCCAAATGACAAGTAAGCATTGGCCGGCCCCGAACCCCTGATGGGTGCTCCTGTCTTTCACGTGGAAACAACTGAAATGACACGAGCAGCGTCTGGGTTTGGATCTCAGAACCAATGTTCCAGGCAACTCAACCTGCAAGCAGGGGATTTTAACATCAGACAATCACAAATGTAAATAAGCAAATCTATTTCTATGTCAAATGTTGCATGATGGGTTTTTTGATTAAACCGAAGTATAGCCAGTTTACAATGATGTAACTGCTGGTGTACAGCATAGTGATTCAGATATGTAGATAGATAGGTATATCTGTCTCTATATGTTCCTTTTCATATTCTTTTTCACTATAGGCTGTTACGAGGTACTGAATATAGTTCCCTGTGCTCTACAGTAGGTCCTTGCTGTTTATCTATTTTATATACAGTAGTTAGGATCTGCAAATTGCAAAATCCCAATTTCTCTCTCTGCCACCATTTTTTCCCCCTGGTAACCATAAATTTGTTTTCTATGTCTGTGAGTCTGTTTCTGTTCTGTAAATAAGTTCATTTGTTCTTTTTTTTTTTTTTTTTAAGATTCCACATATAAGTGATATCGTATGGTATTTTTCTTTCCCTTTCTGGCGTACTTCACTTAGTATGACGATCTCCAGATCCATCCATGTTGCTGCAAATGGCATTATTACATTCTCTTTTGTGGCTGAGTAGTATTCCACTATTTAAATATACCCCAATTTCTTTATCCAATCATCTGTTGATGGACATTTAGGTTATTTCCATGTCTTGACTATCATAAATTGTGCTGCTCTGAACGCTGGAATACGTGTATCTTTTCAAATTAGAATTTTCTCCAGATATATGCCCAGAAGTAGGATTGCTGGATCATAGGGTAACTCTGTTTTCAGTTTTCAGGGAATTTGCATACTGTTTTCCATAATGGCTACACCAAACTACAGTACTACCAACAGTGTAGGAGAGTTCCCTTTTCTCCACAGCCTCTCCAGCATTTATCATTTGTGGACTTTTGATTGATGGCCATTCTGACTGGTGTGAGGTGATACCTCATTGAAGTTTTGATTTGCATTTCTCTGGTAACTAGCGATATTGAGCATTTTTTTCATGTACCTATTGGCCATTTCTATGTCTTCACCGGATAAATGTTTGTTTAGGTCTTCTGCCCATTTTTGGATTGGATTGTATGTTTTTTGTTATTGAATTGTATAAGCTGTTTGTATATTCTGGAAATTAAGCCCTTGTCAGTAGCATCGTTTGCAAATATTTTCTCCCATTACATATGTTGTCTTTTTACTTTATTTATGGATTCCTTTGCTGTGCAAAAGCTTGTAAGTTTAATTAGGTCCCATTTGTTTATTTTTTATTTTACTTCTATTGCCTCAACAGTCTCTTCGACAAGGGGTGTTAGGAAAGCTGGACAGCTGCGTACAAATCAATGCAACCAGAACACCCCGTCAAACCATACACAAAAATAAACTTTAAATGGCTTAAAGACATAAACAAAGGCAAGAAACCATAAACCTCCTAGAAGAGAACATTGTCAAGTGCATTTTGACTCTTCAAGAAGGAGGTGCAGTATGGAGTGTTGTCCAAAATTTTCTTGACCAGAGAACCTTTTAGTCCAAGGAGTATCTCTCGAGACTGATGCTCCACCAAATGTACCTGGCGGAACCCTGAGCCACACCACAGGGATCGAGACCCGGGGAGCCCCACACCTCTAAAACAGAGTTCCTCAACCTGGCTGGCACCAGGATCACCTGGCAGGCGAGTGTTGTAGCAAGTCTGCAAAGATCATTTTGATGATCACAGATTTGCTCTGATTTGTCAAATGTGGGCAAAGCCTTGAGCTTAGTCCTAAGGAGTGATTATTTTAACGTAATATCAGATTGACATAACACGCTCAGAGCTAAAGCATCTGTCAGCAACAAAAACAAATCATTAGAAGTCCTGGTTCAGCCAGGTGTAAACTCCCTTAGCCTGCATAAGTCACTGGGGCGCTGGGAGTCTCCCTTCCCTGTTTCTAGCACCCCGAGGCCCCACACAGGGTCCTGAAGATCACTTATTCCCAAACAGAATCCCTGCACTGTAACTCCTGCCAGGTGTAGCTCAGGTTACTGGGATACATACATCAGCACCATTAATTGCCCTGTATGAATAATTCACTGCAAACCAAGGCTGAAGTAACTGGGGGCAGAGGGTTGATAGGACTCTGAGGGATTTTCTGCAAAGCTGCTACATTATTCCCTTGAGTCACCAAGGGAAGCTAAAATTAAAATGAATGAAAAAGTTGCCAAATTTTGGTGAATCCTGGAAGTACTGACGGGGCCCGAAGAAGGCTGGCAGAAACCAGATGACGGTAAGCATCGTTACCAGAGTCAGCTCTCCCAGATCTCTGTGATAACCCATAGAAAGAGAAAAACAAAATATGTTTTGCACCCTTTTGAGGGATGCCTCTTGAGTCAAAGGGGTTGTTCAATACTGCCAAAAATATTTACTGTTTGTCCCTGCTAAAAGTAGCTCTGTGGTCAGAAACTGGCCAAAATGCAGAGCCTGATGGAAAAAAAATTTCAGGCCTCCCCCCTAAGCTAAAATAAAATGACGTACCCAGAGAAACAGAAAAACCTTCTAAAGCCCTTGTAAAAGGATTTACGGGTGGATCAACGTATGATGTCATTTAGGCGGACAATTCTCTGAGGAGTTAATTCTCTGAGGGAGCTGTCCTTATCTCAAAAATCTTTGAAAATCTTAGAAATGTCTCCAGATGCAATTCAAAGCTCGCCTATCCCTATTTATCAATCCCCAAGCCCCTCCCATTCATTTCATAAGGCGTGTAAAATACTGATCTTAGGAAACCAGTCCTCCTTCGAGAAACTTACACTCTTTGCCCGTTCTCGGAGGTGTAAATGTGAAAATACAAATTTCAAGGAGGTAGTTTTCAATCAGGAGGAAAACAAAATGAGGAAAGGTCATTTGGAACTTGGGCAAAGGAGAAATCTTAAGCGTGTCTTCTGTTTGCATCTGTCTGTTCACGCGTATCTATGTGTTTGTGGTAGATGTGTGGTGTTTTCTACTTCTAGATGATAGGACCAGAATTAACTTGTAAAAGAGCTCTACTTAATTGTCCTGAAGAAAATAAAGATCTTACATAAATTATGTGCTCTAAAATTCTTGAAAATGTAATAGAAACTAACCCAAATGCTTTTCAGCTTCACATGACCTGAGATAATCTTTAGTAAATAAAACCTAGTCTAAATGTCTTGGTTTCATTAAGACAGACAGGTCTTTAAGGTTATCAACATTAAAATTACTGCAGACATATAACTTGTATTCTATCGAGGTTTACTAAAGGTCAAACAAGTTCATGGTATCTCTTCCAAAATCTGTCAGCAAGAAAAACGGTTTGGTTGATGAATGACTTTGTCAAATGTCTCATAAAGCTTTTATGGGTAACATAAACATAATTGTTAAGAACAAGTAAATTGAATCGATTTAAGTAGGATAAAAAAGTTTTTAGGTGAGCCTTCCAAATCTTTTCAGTAACCTGAGACCTTAAAGTTTGCAAATTAAATTAAATGGTGGATAGTCATTAAGTATCTAGATCATTTCCAAATGAGATGAAGTAGTGAAAAATTAATTACTGAACACAGGTTTATCCACTTTGAGCTTCCTTTTACAAAGAAATTAAAAGATATTTGGGTTTACTAGCAAACATATTTTGTGACACCCTAAAAAATTTACTATGAGAAAGCATATGTTTCTAGAACATATGAAAGATAATTGTAAATTTGTCAAGCCATGGAATAATGTAAAAAAACAGTTCACAGTTGTTCACCTCTTATTTTCACTAAAAATTCAGGTTTTTAGGGTTAAAAATTCTAATATTTATAATTAAAGCTACTATAAATAATAAGGAAAACATCTCCGTATACAAGGGAAGTAGAATATATGATTTCAATAAGAAATGATATGAGGAATGGAGGTACATTTTTTTAATGGAAAAGAAAGTTATTTTGTCCTAAACTACTTATTTCAGAATGAGGAAAAAAGATAATTTTTTAAAAATTGGGAAAAGATAAAGAGAGAGAGATTTTCACCTTGTGGGGTCAAGCTGGCTAAAATCAAATAAATTTATTATAGGGGTTATAAAATTAAGCTTTAAAACCAGTAATGTACTTATGTAAAAACTAAACCTTGTTTTTCTTTCATCTGCTGAAAAGACACATTTTATTGGATTGTTGATCTTCTCTTAGTGAGAAATTGTAAACGAAGGTTTTTCTTTACCTTTTAAATGATCTGCCTAGAAAGCAAAGACTGAGCTTCATCAAAATAATTTCCTGTGTTTACTATCATTATAAAGTCTTTCATTACTTAAGTAAAACTAGCCTTCTCCATGAAAAGAGTTAAGTTTTTCCTTTTTTTTTTTTTTTTAACAATCATTTAACATTTAATCATTTGTTTTGCCTTCAAAGTCTCTAATTGTCATTATGGTTAAATAACTAATTATTTTTTTCACAGTGACCTGTGATCCTATTTGACCAAATGTTTTGCAAGTTTTTTTATATTTTAGACAAGCTTCTCAAAAGTCAAATTCTGAATGAAGTCTTTTTGACCTTGAACTAACATTGAGATTTTACAGAACATCTCAAACGATTTGTTCTCTCTCCTTATGAAAGAGCAATATTAAACTAAGCAGGCTTATTTGATATGTTAAATGACACAGGAAGCATTGTCAAATAAGGGATGATAAACATTCTTAGGTTATATCGTATGGGTGAATGTTATTAATATAAGTGTTCTAGAAATTATACAAAATTCCTAAAATTCTGGTACGTCTTGGTATAATGCTATCAGTCATAATGCTGGTTATTATCTTAAAATGTTGTATATCACAGAAATAACCAAATTTCCTTGTCAACTGCATTGTAAAAAATGCTAATCACATCTTTAGCCATGCAGTTTGTAAGTCTTTTATCATTTGCAGACAGTTATTGCTTTACTCTAACGGTTTTGCAGGACAGTTCCTGAAAAAGTACTTCATTAGAAAGATTCATGGAAAGAATTCTGACAAGTACTCTGGAATACAGGTTTCTGATCACGTTAATATCATAAAATTAAACTGCAGAAAAATTCCCAGAACTACCAGAAAAAAACTGGATTCAAGCAGAATGAGTATTTATTACATGGGACTGAAGAAAGTGAGGAGAATGACTATGATTCTTACAAAACATTCAGAAATTTTGAGTCCTCTTTTCATGACAGTACAGTCAGCTATTTGCATAAGTTCAGTAAGAACCTGTTCTCCTAACAGGCCTTAGAAAAACTGACCCGGCACCTTGCTTAAAAGGTTCCAGCACAGCAGTTTTAAAAAGAGCTTATAAGGTCAATCACTATTCTTGCTACATTTACGTAAATAATCAGGCCAAGTATAATGCAAATGAATTAGTTTTACTGTGACTATCCTTTTAAAAAATAAATGGGGATAATTGTAGAAAGAAAAAAATACGTTTGCACCTTTGTCTATATCAGAGTCTAATTCTGTTAATCATCTCTGAGGTTTGGTTATAAATCTGTAAACTGGACTAGATCCTCAATTCTTCCAGTTTCCTCAAGTATCTGGTCACAACTTTCCAAACTGATGTTTGCAGTTTTCTCCCACTCTTCTGATTGGGAATCACTAAGAACATAGACTGCCCTTGAATCTCCTTGGGAGGGAATACACCAGGTCCTCCTCCCTACCCAGGTGGGAGGCAAACTCTAAGGACTTCAACTTTGATGCACACCACACAGCTGAAGAAAGCTCCACTTGACACCTGGCCGTGTGCAAAAGCTGGAGACCCTTTCCAAATCAAACTGACGAGGAAGAGCAGAAGCCAACATCAAGGTAGACCGCTTCCTCCGACACATCAGACTGAGACTTCATACTTTAACTAAACATGAAATCTTTTTCTTTTTCTCTTTCTGTCCTTTACTCTGGCATTGGTCTGGAAAAAATGACACCACCATTCATATCTCTCAGGCCATTGCTAAGGGGGTAACCTTTCAGACAACTGGATTTGTCATTAAAATAAAAAACAACTGAACTGTCCATGATCCTAGAGACCCCCTGGCTCCCCCTGTGACCAATTTCTCCTCCATTCCCAATGTCACTACAAACTATGATTGGCCCCTCCCCCTTAGAAGTCTCTTACAGAGTTCAGCTTTTATAGCCAGAACATCCTGTGCATCATTCTTACCTTTCTCCAATTACAGCTGCATGTAACAATTTGATACAAATACCTACGTATAGCTTAGTACACTTGCACCCTCACATTCTTGTGATTATCTACACAAGATGTTCCCCTTTTCACTAAAAGATGCCACCGAGAGCACCCATCTTTGTAAGGTACTCAGAACAACTCCATTGCAGGCTAGGAGAACACTGGCTGATTGCTGGCTTGAACAGGCATCACTAACAGTACCATCTTGAAGGAAGTGGTCTGTGACCCCAACAAGGTTTGTCTTTGTGGTGGTTATCATTCTCCTTGGGCTTATGAATGCCTGGATGGCTGGCACGTAGCCAGGCAGTGCCTCTTACATTACCTAACTGAGCCCCTAACTTTCCACAAACAAAGACACCTCATTGGTTGACTCCCCTAGATTTACATCATTGAGTTAAAGAGGAATTACCAGAGAGGCATTCATGACTCAGGATCCACTTCCTTTGGTGGGGCTGTACTTCCCTGGTTAGGAGTAAACGTAAATGAGAATAAAGTCAGGAATCTCTCCTTAATTCTGTAAAGTACTGCAGAATCCGCTATTCAAGCAATAGCTGCCTGACAAAAATTCCTAGACTCTCTGGCCAAAGTTGTTCTTGATAATGCCCTTGATTCTCTTTCAACTGAGCAAGGAGGTGTCTGTGCTGTGGCCAACACCGCCTGCCGCACCTGGATGAACACTCCTGGGGAAACTGACGGTCAGTTATATAAAATCACTGAGCAAGCAAGCCACTTAGCTTGAAAAGGTGACTCCTTCCACAAGGTCTTTCTTTGACTAATTTGACTTTGATTGATTTGGGTCTTAGGGACCATGGATGTGAAGTGCACTCCTGATACTGGGAATTATCCTGTTTATAACAGTCATTATGAAAGTCTCCCTGGTGCACTATATTCTCTCAAAAATTTTAAATGCACGTTTACAGCCACTAACCACCAAGCAAATGATCTCCCGAAGACTAAAACATCAGAAAAGGAACGAAGAGAATGGCTAACTTAAAAATTATGAACCTGAAGTCATGGCCCATGAAAATCACAGAGATAAAGCAAAAAAAAAGTCACGACCTATGAATACCACACAAAGGATCACCAGAAGCTTCAAGAACTACAGAGCAGTAGCTGACAGCGGCACTAATGCCTTAAATTCTGGTCACATCTCTCAGTTGGGCTGAGAGTCTGATCGCAACGGAGGAATTGAGACAACAGGTCCAAAATGGAGTCACCTGTGCTAAGTCCCACAGCAGCAAACCAAGACCTAATCCCTAACGCAACTGCAGCTTCAACCACCCTCAGGAAGGTGATCTGAACTGGTTAGCACTAGTGAAGTGATCTGCCCTAGTGGAACCTTTCCATCCCCCTTAGGAATATGCTTTTCCTTGAAACGATGCATTCTTTGCTAACAATTTACTTTTTCTGCCCCCTTTCCACCTTTAAAAATCTTTCCTTTTCTACAGCTCAGAAGAATTTCTTTCTGTTTGCTAGATGGGATGCCGCCTGATTCATGAATCATTCAATAAAGCCAATGTTCTCAGTTAAATTTTGGTTATTTAACAGCAGAGAAGAGAAAGATTCATAAAACATTTAAGAGGCTAAAAATTGCAAGACAAGGTGACCACTAGGCTGCCTAGGGACATTCAGAATGCTCATTGTTGACTTCATTGACTGAAACAAATAATGTATTTCTTGAAACCTTTCTGAGCATAGATCCTAGAGAAAGCCCATCCAAACAAATGCTTGTGACAGATGGCCCAGAGAAAGGCTTCCACAACACACAGCTCAAGGGCAGTGAGCAGACAGGTATGGGCATTGGTGGTTTGGGGCTGTCGTATGATACCAGGGGCTCTGCACCACCCAAATGTGATAAATGCAGGTGGGGGACACTTGGCGAAAAAAACGCTAATTGGGACTCAAAGGAGAGATGCCAGCATTTTGTAAGCAGCTTTTGGCAGGAAAGAGCTCTCTGCAGGAGGCCCCTTCTGTCTTGTCACTTTAGCAAAGCAATATTGTCACTAACCTTAAACCAGGCACCCCTACCCTCTACTCACCCCAAGCACACGTTTCAAATCTTTGATCACATGACTTGGAACTTGCTTAACCTGCTAGTTCTCTCCATAGATCAAGGAAGTAAAGTAAGTAAGTAACAGACAACCAGATCTCTTCCCCAGCTTCCCCCTCAGTCCTCTTGCAAACAAACGTTGTGAACAAGACACCATCTAAAGAAAGATCACAAGAAGCCAACAAACCTGAACGCAGTGGGAGACGGCGATGGGTCTGATCCCCTCTCTCTACAATTAACTGATATTACTTCCCCTTTTCCCTTTAAAACCTTTCATGACTGGGTAGAATCTTGGGAGTTGGTTCTCAGGGACTTGAGTCTGCCTTCTCCCCAGACTGCCAGCTTTTCTGATTAAAGCAACTTTCCTTTCCACCAACACTTGCCTCTCAAGTATTGATTTTTGAGGACTGAGCAGCCGGCCCCGATTTCAGGAACAATTTGACAATTTAGTCCCGCAACTAGGGGTCTAGTTTTAAATTTCTATCTTGGTTTATTCAGAGAACTGAAACTTTTCTGGACCTAAAAAGTGGTCTCCATCACCAAACTTTCCTCAGATTAAATCCGAGAAACCATTTTAAACACTTTGATTAATGGTATTTTTTGTCCTCGGGGTAGAATGAAAGGCAGAGTTTCACAAAAGGAGTGGGGAGGCTGGGTGGTAAGCACCTGGGTGAGAAAGACATAAAGCATTTCCTTTTAAAGGAACGTTTGTAGGCTAAGAGATGCGAAACCACACGTTATATAACAATTTTCACATCTCGAGGAGAGTTGCCTTAAAAAGATAATTGGTGAGTGATGGGTGTTAATCCTATGACACTTCACAGCCACACTGGGCTCCAGTCACCGCAGTAGTTCAACCTGGGAGCAGAAGACGAAACACAATAACAAGGCTCAATCTTCTTGTCACTGGCAATACATGACAAACAGACTTCCGCATCCAGAAGCTTATTCTGCCTTCTTCCATTTGTAGTCACTGCACTTAATTTATCGTGGAGTGACATGCCAAGCAGGGAACAGTGAGACAAAAGGAAAGTATATAGATTCTGAAACCAAGAGCAGTTTGTTTAATGAAAAACTAAAGTCACAGAGGAGATGCCCTTCACATGTTCACGTTGTCAAACTATATAACTCATGTGCTTTCCAGCCTCCTTAAGTTCCTAGCGGGCACAGTATATGCAGCTCGCCAGCTGCCAGCATTTTGTAATCCGGCCCATGGGCAAACCCAGCAGGCATACTACTGGAATCACGATCAGGTACCCAACCATATTTCCTCAGCTCCTCTCTTGAGTATGAAAACAGCAAATGACAGAGCAGTCAAAGGCTTGCCGATTTTTCAGCTCACTCACGCAAGGTGAATACAGATGAAGGACAAAGAGATGCAAAGCTAATTTTCTGGCTGGGGAACGAGAGACAGTAGCTTCTACAGAATGTCCTGGAAGAAAGCCAGACCTGTAGTTTCAGCTGCACTGGGTTTCCAGTGCAATGGGGAGCCAGGGATCCTAGCAAGATGCTCAGTGGACCATCACTGACAACACGCTCAGGGGCCCAGCTGAAACCCTGAATCATATTAAATGGGAACTAACAGGGGTCTGGGTCTTTTACTCACGCTTCCGCCTTTGTGTGTCTCTGCTCTCATGCAGCTCAGAGGCATTCTCTCCCCAGTTCTCCCCTCTTGTGCAGACGAGTCACTTAGTGCCCAGTCCCTGCATCTGAGACACTCACAATGACAACTACTATTACTCTATTGCCACTAGGAGATAAGTGTTTTAACGTTACACTTTAAAAGGGAAATACGATTTAGGAATCCAACCCCCATCTATTTTGGCTGATAAATACAATCTGCATAATATGATCACTGAGAAATAATTTATATCACCTAAAGCAATGGTTTAAATCCCAACAATGACTTTATGCGCAGATATCTTCATCATCATGTTATTTGTAAAAAGAAAACAAAAATGCCCCCCAAGTGGGGAACTGCTAAACGAAGTTCAATGCAACATCATGCATTTTATAATCATACAAAATAATCTTTTAAAATCACCATACACTTAAACAATTTCTAATACTAGGTAACATTTTCATAACAGTGGCTTAAGTTTATATGTGTATTTGTGCCTACTTGTACTGCAAATACTGTATTTCTTTTTTTTTAATATTTTTTATTGATTTATAATCATTTTACAATGTTGTGTTAAATTCCAGTGTTCAGCACAATTTTTCAGTTATACATGAACATATATATATTCATTGTCACATTTTTTTCTCTGTGAGCTACCATAAGATCTTGTGTATATTTCCCTATGCTCTACAGTATAATCTTGTTTATCTATTCTACAATTTTGAAATCCCGTCTATTCCTTCCCACACTCCAAGGGGGCGGAGGGTGGGAAGCAAATACTGTATTTCTGTGTTTATACATTTGTCCTAAAGAAAATAAATACCAGCTCACATTTTATGTAAAACAGAAGTGCCTGAGAGAAGCATCTGCCATTGGTGCAGAGCACACTTGAACTGCAGTGGGGCCGGGGGAGGGGAAGAACCAGGCACCATAAGGAATAGCAATGGTGATGACAGTTTCTTCCACTTTCTGATAAAGGAATATTGCTTATATATGAGGATTTAGAAAAGCTCTTTTTTTTTTAAGATTTTTCAGGGAGGTCAGAATTCAGAAAGGCTTGGAATAAAAATCCAATCAAGGATTTGCAGATACTAACTACTATCTATAAAACAGATAAACAACCAGCACCTACTGTACAGCACAGGGAACTACATTCAATACCTTGTAACAGCCTATAATGAAAAAGAATATGAAAAGGAATATATATATGTATAACTGAATCATTATGCTGTATACCAGAAATTAACACAACATTGTAAATCAACTATACTTCAAATTAAAAAATAATTAACTTAATTCAATTAAAATTTAAAAAAGCAATCAGGCACAAGGGTCTGACAGGTGGGGAGATATAAACAGATTAATCACTGTGAGAAGTGGGTTATGAGTGCCCATCCAAACGGGGAAACCACAGTATTCAAGGTAATAGAAAAGCTGCATCTATGTGTCTTTTGAGGTGTCCTTTATTTGTTCTTTTTTTTTATTATTAATATAGAGACGGAAGCAATTTTCAGAAAACCGAAAAACCAAATGTCCCAATTATGTTCCATTTGTAAGGCCATAAGTTTCCTGGAAATAAATTACTAAAACAAATGAAATACATTTCTTCAATCTAAATGGTAATTCTCCACGACAGCACATATTTTACATAACACTGTGCCCAGTGCAAGTGGATGTCCAAGCAGATACACAGCAGCCTGGCTGGAAATTGCTCTAATGAGTCCTGGAGATTGGAGGTCCCGGACTTTGAGCTGGTTGGCAAGGCTGAATCAACCCGAGCAGCCCCTCGGTGAAGAGAGCATACTCACAGGAGTAACACAAAGAAGAGGTGATGAAGAGTAATGGACCACCTGTTAGCTGTGGGGACCAGGCTTCAAGTTTCTCATTTGTTTTATTATGTTGATTAGTGAGACAGCATAGCATCATCCAGAATCCAGCCAGATCAGCTGAGACCTGATGTCTGTATGAGTCAGAAATCAGAAACTGCTTATTTACCACCAGGGGCTGCAGGAGCTGAGACGCCAAAGGGCACAGTGAGGTGTTCCACAGACTAGCAGCCGGGGGAGACTGCTCCCACACCCGAGCTGGAGAGAGCCCAGGGGACAAGGTCACATAGCAGAAGCCGGCACCATCGTCGGCCAGTCCCCGGGGAGCTGGACCCAGGAAGGACTCACAGCTGCAGCGCAAGTAACCACCCCAGGTGAAGTGGAAGGGTCAGAAATACCCTGGATGCTCCCTTCCACCTGCCCTCCAATCTCCCAGCAGTGCCTCCCCATGGCCAATCCCAGCTGGAAGCCAACTGACGGAGCCTGGGAAATAACGGCCTGCAGGGTCCGGCCCCCTCCAACGCAGAGAGCAGGTGAGGGGCATCACCTGCCCCAGAGAGAGGACAAGCAGGCCCAGGACCCTTGCAGCACCTGGACTGCATCACAGTATCACTGTCCTCAACTCCAAGAAGTGACTTTCCTCTAACCTGCTCTGCTGTGGTACCACCAGCTGACACCAGGACAATGAAATGCATCGCCTACGGCGGCGGCGGCAGCAGTGCAGACAAAAGGGTCTTCAGATTGCTGTCCGTTACATAACCAGTAAGCACGCTCTTTTGAAGACTCCAAAGAGAATTTTTTCCACTGTTCTCAGAATCAAAGTGATGTGGACGTCCCTTGAGTGATGATGTAGATTCAGACTGATGGGCGCTGGATGGTGAAACTGCTCAGCCTCCCCACGTTGCCCTGTCAATCCCAGCTGCACTGTGACTCTCCCACATCCTTCTACACTGTTTCTACTTCTTCTTCTCTCTTATTTGTAATATTTGCTATTTTGCACCTTTTACAGTACTGTAAGCTGACAAGTATCGTTTATGGAACAGGCAGGAAAGAAACACATACATGTACACAAACACACACAACCACTCATAGAAGTGTGTGTGTATAATTTTGAACATGGGCTAATGGCAATTATAATAGAACATAAACCCAAGGCATGAGCTTTGGTATCCTGCCGAATTGCGTTGGAAACCTATCACCTCTTCATTTGTCAGAAGTGTTGCAAATACTTGCCATCTACTAATTACCATCCCCATTTTACAGATGAGAAAGTGGAGGCAAAGAGAAGTGAGGGAACCTGACCAAAGTCTCTGAGCCAGGAAGTGGCAGAGCCGGGATCTGAACCCATGCAGGCTGGCTCTAGGCCCTCAGTGCTTCAATACAACACCGCACTGGCCCTGGGATGGACTGTGATGTGAAGTGTAAGGCAAGGATCTCAAGGTCTTTTGTTTTCTTTCCTGAGTAGTCAGCTAGCACCCTAGCAACATTACTGAATCAGCCTCACTTCCCACAGTTAGTAACGTCAACTTGATCACACATACTCTTATTTTCCTTGTCTTCACCAGGTGCCAGATGACAGGAACGAAGCAGGGCCTTGTTGTTCCCCTCATGCACTTGCAGATTCCATAAGGACAACAACTGAAAAGCTGAGTTATCAAAATTCCAGGACTGGAGACTTCTGCCCCACGGCATCTGGCCAGCAGACACATCAGCCCCTGGTGAGGTCCACTCAGACAGCAGGATCTTCAAGACACCAGTGAACACTCCAAACAACACTGAAGATTAGAATTCCAGCCAGCCATCGCTCTCTCATTAGGATTCCTCTAATGACAAGATTCAGGAAACTGAAATGGGAGGCCCAGTCAGCAGCTGATCTCACACAGCCTCTGCCACTTACAACTGAGAGATGGCTGGCCTGAAATTGTGACAAAGCCCAAAAGCCCACTCATTATGAACATAAATATTGATGGGACAGATAAAACAATGATAAGCAGCAATTACCAGCATTATCTTTACGTGATAGGCCTAGGGGAGAGTTTTTTTATTCTGTTTTTCTAGGCCTTCCAAATGTCTATAATTAGCATTCATTACTATTACCTAAATAAAAAATCATTATTAAAACACTCCCCAAAGGCTGAATAGTGTAAGTAAATCCAGACCCCGGGTGTTCTGCGGCATCCTTCATCTGTGGACAAAGGTGCTTTCGGCCCTACTCTGTGTGGACCCTCGATCGCGCACTGGGCACAGAAAACCAGAAAAATCTTTAGTCTTCTCTGTAATTGTTGGGTTTTTTTGACCTGGAAAATATAGTCATGAATATCCGTGTGGTTAAATGCTAGTTGTTTTAATGTTTATACATGTACGAAACGGAGAGTGAACATTGTGTGTCAGAGCCAGGATTCTAAGGGAAGCCCTCAAAAGGCAGTCTGATGCTCTTTCCACCTTGCCTGGCCATCACTTCTCCACTGCCCAGCCTCTACTACCCGCCCTCCCTCTGTTCTTATCTGACATTCACCTGGGATCAGAGCCAAAGAGGGGAGGTGGCTGCCCCACCAGTCCTCTCTGAAGCTGACAGGGCCACAGCAACAGAAGAATCACCAGTGACCTTCTCCAGCCACTGCTGTAGCTTTTATTCACCTTCCCTAAAAACCCCTTACAAAGGAACTTCTACAGTGATGAACATTTTAGAAGCGTCCGGTCCTGACTGCCACTCGAATTTCTAAACACCCTGAGATGTGGCACTGTGTAAGATCCCAGTTCTAAACCGATCACTGAGACACGCCTTCTCAGAAAGGCTGTGAGATGGCCACCCAGTGCTGGAGAACTCAAACATTCCAGACAAGCCCAGACCACTTTGGAAAAGTCTAATGGGAGGGGGGGAGGGAGGAAGGGAAACGGGGATGGGGAAGAGGGAGGGAGGAAGAAACCAAATAAAAACTTCTTAATACTGAGCTCCACAATTCATGCTTGTAATTTCTCTTTATTGGTTCTCCTAGTTCGTTGCTTTAGGGCAGAACGAATCCCTTCGCGACATGACAGCCCTTCAAATGTTTGATTTAATATCCTCAGATATTAAATTAAGACAATTTTCCTTATAATGTGTTGCTGTTCTGTCTTCATTATTTTTCCTTGTTTTTATACTTATCCACCTGAGAATACCTAGCACGAACCATCTGAGGTCTTCCAGGAAATCACCTGGTTATGAGAATCAGACGCCCAGACAATGCTGCTCAACCCAGAGTCGTTTATCAACTCAGAGGACGTTAAGACAAAGGGCAAAAGAATGGGGCGCAGAGGGCTGTCCATTTTTCTTGCTCATTTGTATTTCTAAAGGAAAGGTTTAAGGATGGGACAGAACCCCTAGCCTCCTGCCTGAGGGGTCTTCACTTAACTCCTTCCTGGGTGTAAGCACAAGGAAAGTGAGGGGAGTAGAGAGAACACAGCAGTAAATAAGGACTTGGAGACAGAATCTGGATTCTGCCATGTAATGTGACCTGGAGCAAGTCACTGACCCTTTCTGGAATCTGTCTCATCTATGAAATTGAAATGATCAGCTCTCCCTGATAGGGTTGTTCTGAGGAACCAAATGAAATAACACATAAAGAAAGGGCTCACAATACACACTCCATAACTAGTCATTATTATTTCTTGGAGAAGATCTGTCTGGGGTTCTGGCTTATTCTCATTCTCGTCTGGTCTACATACAAATCACCTTTACCAGGGTACAAGGAAGTATGGAGATAGATGTTTAAGCAGAAGGAATAGGCAGAAGATATGCTGCTTGCAACATAAAACTTGGGTTCTGCCCAAGTCCCTGGACCACACACTTGGAGAACTATGACTCCAAGTCAACCAGGGACGAAAGGAAAGACTATGACACACCCAGCAGAGGCTGTGCGGGCACCCACTGCTCTGTCTGGCTGGTCCACAGTGTGCAGAGTGACTCATCAGTCACCGCCTCTGACAGGAGAGGCAGAAATGGCCATTCGTCCACAGTCCGGCCACTCTCCCCTGGAACACTGGTTGCCACAAAAAAATTGGCCAGATCCTCGCACCACCTGTTGGCTTTACTTTCACCTGCAGCACCATTCTTCAGAGAACAGTGTTCTTAAGCCTCAAGGCAGGAACGGGTGACACCTTCACTCCCAAACCAACAATTCCTAAGGTGTCTCTTAATATAATGTACATCAAAGGTAGGCCTGTCTTGTACTGCACAGTGGTTACAATTGTTGGGGTGTATTATCTTGATTTATGTTCAGTGATCAGTGGGCAGTCGGTAGCTGCTGAGATATCAAAGGACAACTTAATAACCTAAGATTTAAGAAATCCCTGATCTAGAACTCTTCTTGCAAAGGAGCAAAAACTGTGTGATGAATATAATAACATTTGTCAATGGTTATACTCCCAGAATAATTCTTTACGGGAGAAAGGAATAATCAAAATCAATTAGGGGAAGACATGTTTTCTATTTATAGCCAAATCTGAAGTAATGACCTTAACACCTACACCTAAATTGAACTTCTGACTCCTCTGTCACCAAACCTTTTAAGTAAATTATGCATGACGAAAGAGAAGCACGAAGGACCCAGAAAAATGCACACACTGTAAACCAGCCCCTGAGTTACAAAAAAAGTTGATGCAAAAAGCTAGCCTAATGTGAACTTCCAAAAGGTTCAGCTGACTTTCGCTGCTCATACGCTTTTACAGATTCTCATCAGAGCACTGGTTTAGTGCTATGTGAATAAAACCCCCTCCTGGACTTTGTCCTCATTTTGGAAGAAACATTTAATTATAAGAACTTTCTACTTAATTTTTATGTCTTTCTCTTCCTAGCATTGGAGGCCAGAGGAAAGATGAAAAAATGTAACATATTCCAAACAGAAAAGGTCCCTTACTATGTTCACAAATTTCCCCCAGTGGGATGCTGCCCGAACAAAAGGGTTTGTATTCCAATACGTGTGAAACACAGGATCCTGTGTCGCCTTCTCAGAGTTTACCACATACAAGTGCAAAATAAAGGCCCTGGGAAAAGTAGAAAACTTAATGAGTTACTTCCCGAAGTTATTTTATCTTGAACCTTCCCTGTTTTTGCCAAACCCTCACAGCTGTCTGTATATCCTTCAGTATCAAACCTGGGGTTGCCAAATCCCAGGGGTGTCCTGCGTGGGGCCCTGGGGGGATGGACCAGACCTGCACCTGGGGTTGTTTTTCCTCAGCCCGTGTCCTAAGGAGCCTGAGATAGTCACCCTCCCGTTATTAACTAGTGTCACCTCTTGTTGTTACCTGTGCTATTATTATCTGAGTGCGAGAAGCTGCAAGATGAATGGAGTAAGGATGCTAATCATGCTGATTCGGCCCTGAGAATTCCCAACTAGCTGCACTTGTTTTCAAAGAAGAGGCCCACACCCAAGTTCCCTTAGGACACAGTCAGGTCATGCCCGAGGCACTAACCCGGGAGGTATGAGACTGCACTTTAACCGCAACACAAATTTGGGCCTTCCTAGGATCAAAGTCATGGCTTATTCTAAAAGACATTTTTTTTTAATTACACATTAGCTGGGGAGGGTATAGCTCAAATGGTAGAGTGCATGCTTAGCATGCATGAGGTCCTGGGTTCAATCCCCAATACCTCCTCTGGAAACAAATAAATTAACCTAATTACCTCCCTCTGCCAAATAAAACTAAAAAATAATGGAAGACAAAAAAAGTTAACATACAGCATACCAAAAATTTTTTTAATTAAATTATATATTACCTTGAATACTCTGTGAAAATTTAGAGTTTAGAATTAGTTAATCCTACTTTATTTCTTTGATATTTCATGAATTCTTTCTCAACCTGAGGAGAGGAAACAGACTGTCTGGTTCCCACCCTTTCAATTATTTAACAAATGTTTCCTGAGAGTTGAGGATCAGCCAGGCACAATCTAGGCACTGAATTACAAGAGAAGAAACAGACAAATACACTGCAGCCTTAAGAGATTTTTCTGCCGTGGTTGGAGAGGAGAGACAGTTTTTTTTAAAGTAATAAATAAAACATATAGTATATTAAATGGTGCAACATGCCACGGAGAAGAATAAAGCAAGAAGTAGTGTTGACAAGAAACTTGAGAATGTGATATTTGAATAACGTCCAGCATTGTTTTGGGACAGCTTTATTGAGGTAGAGTGGATATACAAAGAACTGGACATATTTAGGGTGTACAATTTGATATTTGGACCCACGCAAACACTCTGGAGACCATCCACAATCAAGATCAGAGACATTTTCAACACCTCCCAAAGTTCTCTGGCGTTTTTCTGTTTTTTTGTCCTGTTCTGTTTTGATATGTTACAAGTGAACCTTGCAGACAAATGGGCGGCAGCGGGGCACTTTAGAAGGAGGATGCTGTGGGGCAAAAGCCCAGAGGTGCCCCAGGGACATCAGGGTGGGGGAATGGGAGTGAGCCAGGGAAAGAGGAAAGAGACAATGGAGCTTTGGGGGCTGTTTTTAAGGACTCTGGCTTTCTTTCAGAGAGATGAAAAGGCACTTGATCGCCAAGAATGCAAGAGAGGCATGTTCTGATTCACATTTTAACAGGAACAACCAGATCGCTGTGTGAAGACGACGTTACAGTGAAGCGAGGGAGGGGCCAGGGACAGCTCAGAGGCTTTGCAGTAACTTGGGCAGGACATTATGGGGGTGGAAACAGATGATGGGGTGAAAAGTAGCAGGATTCTAGATCTGTTTTAGAATTTGAGCCAGATGAGACTGGCTATGGGACCCAATGAGGAGTGTGCAAAAGAGGGGCTGAGAATGACTCAGTAAACAAAGAATGCTGAAGCCATCAAGTCATCAGCGGCTGCCGCCACCCCCCAGTGAGGACGGGCCTGCAGCCCAGCCTCTGCAGCCACTCACAGTGGTGTACCCTGAGGGGACTCAGAATAAGAAAGGACAGAATACTGGCCCCAGATAGCTATGTGCTTGTCAAAGGAATGAATTCAATGAGTCCAAATGTTTGCTTCCTTCTTTAACTTGAGATGCCTGGTTTTCTTCAGATAACAAGTAATCTTTTATTGTTCCGACTACCTGGTCTTTGCTGTACAGCTCCTATATATCCTAGCTCCTCCCTACCTCTTTGGAGCAGTCCCTCAGAGCCATCTGAGAGGCTGTCATCCAGGCTTGAGTCCTCCCGCCAAATAAAACATAACTCAACTTTTAGCCTGTGCATTTATTTCAGTCAACAACTCCAAGTTTTTCGACTGAGCAACTCGAAAGATGGGCATTTGCTAAGATAAGGAAAACTAAGCAAGAATGTTTATGGAAGGAGCTGGAAAGCTCAGTTTTGCACATGTGAAGTCTGAGATGCTATCAGACTCCAAGGAGAGAGGTCACGTACACAGTTGGATATACGGATCTGGAGTTTAGGAGAGAGGTCGAGGCTGGAAATAATAGTTGGGAGCATCTGTACAATAAATGGTATTTTAAAATATGAGATTGGATGATGTCCACACCAAGTGAATAACATAGATTTTTTAAAAAAGAAGAAGTTCAAGGATTGAATCATGGGGAAAGCCCAGTGAAGGAAATGTTTCAAGGATGAGTGAAGGATAAACTGTGTCAAATGGTTCTGAGAGATCGAGCAAGGTGCTGACTGAGAACTGGCCACCGAATTAAGCATGTGGAGAAAACTGACGATCTTGACACAGCAGTGCAGGCAGCCTGGTCAGGGAGAAAGCCTGACTGGAGTGGCTTCAAGAAAGCAGAGGAGAAACAAAAAACACACAGATCAGAAATGACCAGTGTGCAGTCCAGGCACCCCTGAGGGGGTCCTCAAGACCTTTCAGTGGGTCCACAGGGTCAAAAACACCCTCACCCTTATTCTCTCGTGAGGGTGTAGTGAAGTTTTGCAGATTCCATGTTGTGTGACGACATCTTTGCTCTGACAGCTAATGGTACGTGTGCCTGTGTATTCTTATGCTTTTATAATTGTTCTGCTTCAATTTCTAATATGGGAAATATCAATGAACATAATCCAAATAAACCACAACTCTTTGGGGCCATCAGGTGTTTCTGAGAGCACAAAATGGTACTGAGACCAAACAGTTTGAGAACCTCAGACATAGACAGATAGATAGATAGATAGACAGACAGACAGATGATAATACACAGAGAGATGTAAACTAAAAGTGTGAGTGAGCGTCATGCTCCTCCAGATGGTGCCTCAGGCTGCACCTCCTCCCAGTCCCACCGTCTGAAGTTAAAAGTCACCCAAGTGCTTTTCTCAAACTACTCATCTGCCATCAGCTTGGGAGGACCCAGTGGCCCCAGGAGTCGGCACACGACACAGCTTCAGCCCAAGGGGTGGGATGAAGAGCACAAAGGGTGCCGTCAAAAGCAGACTGAGTGCAACCTGCTGACTGTCTGAAAGGCTGCATTCTGAAAAAACGAAAAAAATCTTGTTTATTCAGGGCCCTGATTTTAAAATGCATGTGATCATCCCACACTCAAGCACAATTTGGCACATGGATTCAAACTCTTTATCTTCATTACGTTTTTGTCTAAGGGGAAATTTACCTTTGAATGGTTCTCCATACATAATAGTAAACAATGCATTGGCAAGCTAGCGCTTTATTACCAACAGGAATAGGGAATTCTTGCCATAAAATGTCAGAGTGAAAAGAATCACCACTGACCTGTTTGTTCATTCTCAAGGATGAAATTCAACAGCGCTTCCTTTCACTCAAAACATCCATGAGCCCAAAATTACCTTTCTGTATCTCAGTGTAGTAAAAAGAGTACAGACCTTGGAGGGCCACAGACCTGGGCTCCATACTTCCACGCTGAGTGACTCTGGCAAGTTACTTAACTTCTCTGAGGTTAATCTCCCATTTATAAAATAGAGATTTCAGAATGGTGGGAAGGTCAACAGAATGAAGCTTCACAAATTGCTAATTTAGAGCCTAGTAAATAGTAGATATTAAGTAAATGATAGATTTTTTTTTTTTTTTTTTTTAGTATTTCAGTAAAAGAGCACAAGATATACCTTTAGGGGGGAGGGTATAGCTCAAGTGGTAGAGTTCATGCTTAGCATGCACGAGGTCCTGGGTTCAATCCCCAGTACCACCTCTAAAATAAGTAAGTAAACCTAATTACCTCCCCCACCAAGTAAATATATAAATAAATAAATTTTTTAAAAAAAGATATACTTTTAACACAGCAAAATCATAATAACAGGACACACTTATAAAAAACAAAATAAAATACAAGAAAGGACGTATGTAAATATTCCTATGAGGCTTCCTGGATTCTTTAAGGATGAGGGCGTATTCTATTAGGTCCTTACTCATTAGATACATGCTGACTGAGAGCTACAATACGCCAGGTACGTGGCAGACAACCAGAGGACTGAGGACAATAAATCAGAGCCCTTGCCCTTGGGAAGCTCATGGTCTAATAGGGAAATAGCCTTCAACACAAGTGCCAGCGCAGAGGGATATGGCTGTGAGGGCCATGCACCGGCACCCTGGAGACAGAGGATGGAGTAGCCAGGAGTCCCCACGCTGCTCGCTGCCCACCAAGCCCTGCCGTCTTCTTTACATGAGTAACAACCCTTGAAAGCTGTCCCTAAAGAACTCCCCTTCGCGCCATCACCACGGCCACACCCCTCGACGCACTGGGTTCTGCTCTGGAACAACCAAGTCAGAGAGAGCTGGGATTGTCCTTGTGTTTTGAGGGTTTAGGATTTGACTCTCATTGGCCTGAGTCCATGACAGATGAATGACTTGGTGACAACCAATTTAGTTTTATGTGTGCATTTGTTTGTAAGCGTTTTTAGGATCATTATAAAAGCCCATTCGTTTTCACGTATTTGGTGTGTTTTAATTTATCAGAGTCAGTATCCTTTCGATGTTCTCATTGTGACGTCTCAGGTCACTGGGAGCTCTTCTGAGCCGGCATCTGTTTCCTTTGGAAGTGACCCGTGAGTCTTGAGAGGATGACAAGATAGTCCAGATTCATCTTGGACATTTGCTGCCTACATGTGGAATCAGGAATTTCTCCCAGCAGCCCTGGCAGTGGGACATTTTAGTAGGAAATGTTTCTTAGTAGTGGCATATGTTGCATGGATGTCCCTGCTTCGAGGCCCCTTCCTTGGACAGCAGTCTGTCTCTCTAGATGTGATCACATTCCTAAGGTGTCCCTGCGGGCAGGTTAGCCATTCACTAACACCTAGAACTTTCCTTTTCAGACAATACCGTTCATGAGGGACCCACTGCTGGAGGCAGTTATTCTGCAAAAATTAAAGCTCCCCTTAGAGATGCACTGTTCCTTCTCTGGTGGGTAAATCTTGTCATTCGACCATGAATCATGCCTTGGGGTAGAAGAGGAAAAGGCTCTCCTAGGAACTTGAAAGACAGGGCTTAGGAAGAGAGAACTGGAAAATTGACATTCACAGGCAGCAGGCTTCCTGGAAATTTTCTCTCTGAACTCTCTTGGGTGCACGGCCTGATTGCACGGCTGCTCCGGCAGAGACCTGAGCAGATGGAGCTGCGTCCTCACGACTTCTACTGAAATAAAGTGGCCATTATGTAAAGATCTGGGCTTGAATCCAGTGTGCAAGGGCATCTGGGGACTTTTGCCACCCAGCCACCAGGAATACCTTTTCCCTCTCGGGTTTTAGATCGACATCTCCTCTCCCTTCCAAGTAAGAATCACGAAATGCTCATCTTTGAATTCTCTGTGACAACCAAGAAAGATGACAATTTCCAACTCTGGGAAGCAGCAAGCTTCATGTTCAATCGCTCAGGCGTCTAAGTCAATGATTCATAGTCATAATAATAACAACAGCTCACACAATTATTTATTGGGTGCCAGTTTAAGCAAGGATCTGTATCTTACTTCCTTTTACAACAGTACTATTCAGTAGACATCAATGTCCTTCCTATTTCACGATGAGGACCTGAGAATGATGACGCCACGTGGCACACAGCTACTAAGAGGCAGTACCAGATCTAAACCCAGGGCTGTCTGACTCCAACCTCCAGGCTCTAAACCATGACTTGGGGGAAGAGTGAGCAAACATCCTTCTCCCACGGAGCCTGTCAGAGGGTATAAGCTGACTGCTGGCTTTCAGCTAGAGGGAAGGAGAGATCATAAACCCTGCTAACTATAGGCACCTGTGAGGGCCTCGTCAGGATGAGGATGCAGCTGATGGTGAAGGCGAGCCCTGAGGTCATCTGTGGCACCAGGTCCTGTAGACACACACCTGGCTTAAGAAAAACACGTTCTTTTTACACATAGGAATATGTGAAGAAGCAACGTGACAAACACACTTTATGCCAGGTTTTGATGTTGCTTTACACACCACGGACCCAAATGCAGCCTAAGCTTTTAATCCGTGGATCTATTAAGTAGTCCACTGTGCCAGTGGAATTTTCCTGTCTGCTCTAATACGCTATTTAAATGCAATGAGGGCTATTTTTGAACATCCTTCATCACTTAAGAGCCATATATGGCAGAGTTTCTAAATCTCAATAATGCTTCAGTACTGATTATTTCTCCTGATGGGAAAATTAAATATAAATGTATGCTTAACTACGGAATCTGGCCACAGAGGACTTCACTTATGTAATCCTTAAACCAGAGGACAGTGAGATTGCAGTCATCCAGAAAGACTTTCTTTCTAAGCTTCCTCTATTTGTACTGAGAGAACGTTCTCGCATTTCTTTTGGAATTAGATGTCCTCTTTTTTACCCTTTTGAATCATCTCATCCTCCAAATAATGACCCAATACATTAAGCAACACCTAAAAGATGGCTGTATCCAGACATGGGACTAGAACATGACTATTATTTCCAAATACAGGAAGGCAACCATCTCAGAATTTTTTAAATGTGGAAAATTTTTATTATGGGAAATTAACCACAGACATATAAGTAGACATAAGGATGTAATGTAATATGCCCTCCTGCACCCACCACCCAGCTCGGCCATTCTCATCTCATGCGTCCATCCCGTTCTCAGCAGAAATTTTTTTAAAGGGCATCCTTTGAGCAAAACAAACCGTACATTAGCAGACGAGTGGAGTCAGAAATTTGGTGTCTTGTAGCAGCGTGATGTGAAGCGACAGTACCAGACGTCAGTCCTGTGGTACCAGTCATGGGGTGTCTCAAATCAAGAGCATCTGCTCAATTTCAAAACTACTCTAGACAGTAACTCACGCTCCCAGCAAATCAAGAAGTGGAAGTGCTAATTGCTAGTGAGTCAGCGCTCAGCAACACACACCGATCTCTTCTCGTACATTTACCGCACTCACGCGAAAACGCAAAGCCTAAGGTGGAAGACGTGGTCTGGAGCCACCGCGGCGTACAAGATGAAAGCACAGAACCCAAACCAGGAGAATAAATACATCAATGGTCTACATGCTACCACACCAGACTTGACACCACGGGTCCCAGTTTTGCTCATCCTCATCATTATCCCCGCCATTACCATTTACTGCCCACCTACCCTATCCTGCATCCTGTGCTAAGCGTTTCACACATCTCTTTAATCCCCAACAGAATAGGCAGGCACTTTAATCATCAACTTGCAGATGGAGAAATGGAAGCTCAGAGAGATGGGATTACTTGTGTGTGCAACAGAGTCTCCATTATAAACCAGGTCCTCTTGACTTCCAAGCCTACGTTTCTTTTCCCTGTAACACACTTTGGTCCCAAATAATATTGACCCAAGTATCATTAATTAAAATAAACAAATACCCACATATACATGCGCACACATAAGTAAAATCCACAGCTACTCTGAATCTCTAGGGTGTTAATGAATGGAACGATCGATACCTGTCTAACGTCTGGTTAAAATCTGAGTCTAGGACGTCCTTTACCAACTTTATAATTTTTTTTACGACTCCTTAAGGAACTAAATAAATCAAAGAGCTGAAGCCACACCCGTCTGTACGTCAGGCTCCACACCCTTTGTTGCAACTTCAGACCATCTTACCTATTGGGAAATTATTCTAGGTGCCCGCGTTTCCTAGAGCAGCATGGGACACCAGGTTGGGCAGTTGTGACTATTTAGTGCCATCAAAGAACAACCTTGACATCAACCTCGAAGTGCTTACAAGGAGGAAGTGCTTTCAGGGGAAACTGTCAAACTTCCTGAGTTATTGGCGGTGCTTAAGTCCAGGTAATAAAAGACCCTCTGATACCTAAATAACATTTTGTACTAAAATCAACTGAAAAGGGATTTGGAGAGACTCTGACAGTTAACTGATGGAAGCTTGCCAAAGAGAAAGCACTCTGTTATAACCCGAGATATTCACTGGGGGCTGGCAAATGCAAAGCAAGGTCCTCCGAGCTTAATTCTTTGAACAAAATATTTAATGAGCAATTTTTCTCAAACAATGAAAGAAACCTTCAAATGGCACAGAAAAAGTGGTGTGCAGGGATGACCCTGCTTTGATGGACTAAAACATCAGATCAGAGATACACACCTAGATATATGCCAGCGTCTTTGGCCCATTCCAAAAGAAAATTTTCTCAATTATCATGACTGCCAATCATGTTCTCTAAGCCACGAATCACAATTTTTACTCTAATATTAAGCCTCTATATAGTCTTGAGTAGTGAACTAGGGCTTCTCAGCTTCAAAATTCTGAACTTCAAAGCAGCTCATTAATGATCATTTTCTGTACTACTTTCCATCTTATCTCAAATAGTCCTTTCCTTCCACCTTCAAGCCCACACCACTCTCTCAGTCACCTACACATAATGGTGTCTCTTATTACCTTGAATCTTGTCCATTGAATTTAGTTTCCCTAGATATAAAAAAAAAAAGCAAAGCAACTCCAGGACATGTTTAATCGTTATTCTGTTCTTCCCTCCTTGCTGAACTGATCTGGGTACGCAAAGGGCACTCTGATTTATGATTTTCTAAATGTTTGCTGTATGTTACAGGTCTGTTAATGCCCCCACATCAAAATGGACCTGTCAAAATGTAAAGTTCATTTTTTTTTTTTTTGCCAATCAGTATGCCCTACTCGCATTCCTGACTTTATTCTGTGCCCAATCGACTCTCAAATTATGCGGGGCTATGTTGGATTATTACAGGTATTTATTATTTCTATAATCAGGGGGAAAAAACCAGATACATATTTTCAGAAAACCTGTTGGAAGTGGCTTTAATTCTAAAGACTATTATTTCTTTGCTGCCAAGTCATCAGTATAAAGAACTCTTGTGATACTAAATTTAACACAAAATTTCCAGAGATGATTGGTGCAATTGTTAAAATTTAACTGAAGACTTCATGGACATCCTGAGTTCAAATACCAGTTGCAAATGACTCTGAAAGAGTGTTGAAATGCTCTGGGAAACTGAGGCAGAGAATTCAAAAGGTGGCTCCCTTGGGAACAAAGATGCTGAGGTCAGAAATGCATGGGAAAGGCTAAAAAATCGTTTCATAAAATGTAAGAGTAAAAAAAGCTGTGTATCTCTAAGGAAAGATCTGATTTCATATGAGATTTTTAAATATATGTTACCACCTTACTCACTAATCTTATAAGTTGACATTAACCTATTTCAACTACAGCCTTACATGTTTATATATATATATATATGGCAAAAAAATTTTTTTGAGAGTGAAATCTTCTCGCTGTTTGCCTTATATAAAGGAGAACATGATAAATATCACTCTCATCATTTTAGAGAGGGCAAAACCTACCACACGGCTACTTACTGACAGGGTGGGGGTCGACACCCAGGCTGATCTGGGTCCAAAGCCCAGGGAGGTCTTCCCACCAACCGCAAATGAGTTCTTCCAAAATGAAGTCCCGTTCTCTTTCTGTCTCTTGTGTATCGGGCTAAGTCATCAGGTCTTCTGACTCCCATCAAGCCCTCTAGTTCCTAAAGCTAAGACAATTTCCAAGTAAAAATGACCCCAGCCGAGAGAGAGAGCAGCATACAAATCTGGAAAGCCTGAAGTCCCCTTTCTCTCAGCTGTGCTCTCGTAAGTTTGAAAGGGTCCCCAAAGTAGGGAAATACTGCAAAGTCCCCCGAACCCTCGCCATCCTTCCCGGGCCCTGCCAACAATAAACTCATAGCCAAAGCCGGCATGCCCGCTCCCCTACTCCCGCCTGCCCACTACCCTGACACAGAGGTCCTTCTGAAGCCAGTCCCTCCCTTCCGCTTCCTCTGAGGTCTCTCCCCCAGACATAATCTTCCCCCTTCATGAACTACAACATCTTCTCAGCTGTGTTTGAGCAGAAAGAGAAGCGACCTTAGGATCTAATGACCTTGGGGCCCAGCAACCTTGATTCAAATTCAGTATCTCGCACTACAGGATCCTGCCTGCACGCTCTCGAGCCCCTTACTAAGCGCTGTGCACCTCACTGCACTAACCGGTGAGCGGGACCAGCAGCACCTACCGGCAGCTGAGTAACTAAGGGCTCGTGCTCTGACCTACCCTGAGGGTGGTGTCTGGCAGAGTCTAAGTCCCCAGTGATGGTCAAAGCTGCATCTCTTTTCCTGTCCTTACACACCTGCTCTTGTAGCTGCCTGTGACTCTGCATTCTCTCTCCCCAACTGGATTGCAAGTTACTGAAGTGCAAGTGCAGACATCGGTTTGATCCTTCTCTTTATATCTTACAAAACACTTGGCACACAGCAGGGACATAACAGACATACCGGCTAAAAGATCTCAAGGAAGGGCTTTCTAGAGGAAGAAAACCATAAAGCAGCTTAATAGTGGGTCAAACATTTAATTATTTTTCTGTTGAAGGATCTATCTCACTCTAGTGAAATAGATTCTATTCTTTCAGTACAGGAACATATTCACTAAATTGCTTTGACATTCTTCCAAAAAAAGAGAAAAAGGAGCTGCCGGGACACCCTGGTGAACGTGTGTTCTGAGAGAGCAAGCACTACTGAATTAACCATGGCCGCATTCACAGCACCAAGGGATACACGCAGGCTCCTGGGCGGCGCCTACCTTTAATCAAAGAAGGATGTTCCAGGACCTATCATTTTCCCTCTATTTAGTTCTGTCCCAGGGGCTACCTGCCTCTATAAAAATAGCAGGTGTTCATTTGCTGTGTTACTTTGGACAGAAGAAGGTAACATGAGCTCCTCCATTAGCTTCTGTTCCTTCCTCGGCAGACATTTGGGGGGTACCCACCAAGCGCCAGGTCCTGCCCTTGACTCTGGAGTTCCAGCAGCGAACACACAGTCAAAAATAAAATCCCTGCCCAAAGCATACATGCAACTGGGGAAAGGAATCATAAGGTGAACACATTAAGTAGGTAGTGCGTTCAAGAGTAGGGATGCTCAAGATGCCGTGCAGAACCCAGAGAGGAGAGATACGGAGTGGAGAGAGCCGGGGAGGGTGGTTAAGAAATGAGGCCAGAGAGATAAGCAGGAGCCAGGTCACGAGGACCTGTGGGACGTGGCAACCACAGTGACATGGGGTACCGCCACTGGAGGGGAGTCCAGACTCACTCTGAGCTTAGCACTGGTGGTCTCGAGGAGAATCAGATGCGGGGGCCCAGGGCACAAGCGGGAAGCCAGTTAGCAGGCTGGTCCCATCACCAAGTGAGAGAGGAGGGTGGTCTGGGGCAGAGGGAGAATTGAGGAGGCTCTGATTCCAGGTAGGTTCTGCAAGTCGAGCTGACATGACTTATTGATGGACTGGAAGTGGGGCAAGAAGGAGAGGAGCGTAGGGTGACACGGTTTGTGCCAGGTCTGCACACAAGAGGCCTGTGTGATCCCGGTGAACGCCAAGCCCCTTCCAACACCTCTTCCCAGGCCCCCAAAACACCTTCCCCAAACACACCATCTCCTCTTAAGCCCGTGAACTAGCTCTTTGGGGGGCGGTAACCCACAGAGCTGGTCTACTTCACATCAGACACTGTGCTTTGGATGCACAGACTCCACACTAAAAATGTGTGAGGTGGTGATTATGATCCCATTGTCTGGTAAAGAGACCTGAGGCTCAGCAGAGGGAGGTGATCCGCCAGACAAGAGAGGACACATCTAAAGGGCGGGGCAGCGAATCGATTCTGCTCCAGGAATTTGCTGCCTGGAGGCAAAGCCGGCCCAGCATTGCTCGTCTTCATATTTCTCTAGAGAAATCCGAAATCCAGAGCAGTATGTGGATTCTCCTGATATTTTAATGTGTTGTTTTAAAAAAAAAACAACACGACACGGGCTAAACAAACACACCTGTCTGCTAAATCTTCCCGAAGAGCAGTCCATCCCAGCCAGACAAAGAACGCAGTGTTGCCAATTCTCAACTATTTCTACACTTTCTTATCAGCCATATTTTTTCAAATGATCATCCTAGGTGATACAGAGGCAATTAAAGACTTTAAGAAAGAAGGGGTGGGTATAGCTCAGTGGTAGAGAGCATGCTTAGCATGCATGAGGTCCCAGGTTCAATCCCCAGTACCTCCATTAAAAATTTTTTTTTAAAGAATCTAAGAAACCTTTGAAAGAAATACAAGGCAGGGATGAGACTAGTCCAAAAAAAAAAAAAAAAAAAAGAGTAAGAATATGAAGACTGATTTTCAGGCCACTGTGGTAGACTGTCCAAAAGAACAAGGACACAGATGGCCTCTGCCCTCCAGGAGAGACACTTGCCATGTCAAAGTGGGGCAAGGCGTCTGCTAGCAGCCGGCGCTCTGTGACTGCAGAGCGATTGGGGAGCAGCTTTCCAGCTACACCTCTGACATAGTGACTCTGACCCCAGCTTTCTTGTGGAAGAAGAGTGCTCCCCGGGGCTCCACACCCGCGTTTTCCTCCCCTCCCTCCATGCCTCCCTCTGCTTCCTGCCTACCCCTCCGCAGCAGGCAGACAGGGGGCTACAGGCACATGGTCTGTGCTGCTGTCCAGGGTGCGAAGCTCTAGGAACGACAAAGGTCATGTTAAAAAACAGGTTTATGAAAAGATCATAGCTGGAATCTGGGCTGGAGAACTCAGCGGCGATAGGACAGTCCCTGACGTGGTTCTCCTGCAGGTAGAAATGATATCAGACTGGCCAGTGAAGCCCAAACACAGAGCGGAGGCTACGGAGAAGAGCAAGAATCCTCCCGCATAATCAGGGTGTCCAGAAAGGTCCAACTGGAATTTGGATGTGAGCAAGTGGGGAAGAGGATCCCCTGATGTGCTAGGAAGGACGAGGGGGCACTTGGCTGTGGGAGAGAAGGATGAGCAGACAGAAGGGCAAAACCTGTACACAAACCTCCACCTTCCCCGAGCTGTCAGTGGGAGCGCCCTGTAGCCTCTTGCCTCAATTCCAGCTCCAGGTAGAGCATCCAGGACCAGCCATCTAGACATAAGGAGGGAGCCCAAGGATGTCTTAGGCCATCAGAAAGAGGGCCCAGGCAGGAAGTGTGGGAGGCAGGAGGTGACAGTGGGATCTGTGGACGTACTAACAAGGTGGGGGGACATACTGCCAAGAGTGAGGAGGGCACGTTCACCCCTGATCTTATGTTGGGACGCTGTGTTATCAACAGGCTCAGAGCGTGTCTTCATGTTGTGACTTCTGACTCACGATGCAGTCAAGCAGGATCAGATGAACTTGAAACCACTGACGGGAAGGGAAAGAGAAGGGATGGGAGTCCTGACTTCCTCCTTCTATATTTACTTTCTCAAGTCAGAAATCTGCAATTGCCCTTGATCATCCCTCTTGCCCACTCCCACATACCAAGTCCTGCCAATCCTACCTCCCAAAGGCCCCTCAATCCTGTCCACCCCTCTCCAGCCCCCCACCATTCCTCCTGGTGGATGGCCTCCACCCCCGGCCCCCTCCCCTGTGCACTCATCTGTCTGTCAAGTCCTCCTACCCCTCCAATCCATCCTCTACACCATGGTCCAATCGACCCTTTAAACACTCACATCTAATTGCTGCTGCTTCAACCATTTCCCATTGACTTTAAGATCAAGTCCAATGTTGCCTGGCCCAGGGCAAGAACACAACAAGTAATCACTGAGTAAGTGAAAAGTTCTATTTTAGATCATTTCTGTGCCTGCTACTCCTTTTTCAGTCTTAGTAAAACCTCCTTCCGACAGCTCTAAAGGAGAATCTGTTCAATTGCCTTCTCCAGCCTCAGGAGGCTGCCCGCATCCCTTGGCTCAAGGTCCTGCGTCCTTCCAACCTCTGCATCCTTCGTCACATCTCCGTCTCTGACACTCTTGCCTCTCTCCTTCCTGTATCAGGACCCCGCATTACACTGGGCCCACCTGGATATTCCAGGATAATCTCCCCATCTCAAGATAACCTCACTAAATCACATCTGTGAAGTCCCGTTTTCCAGGCAAGGTAAGATATTTACAGGTTCCAGGAATTAGGCTGTGGACATCTTGAGGGCGTATTGCTCTGCTTACTATGATCTCCAAGACACTGACGTGACGCATCATGACACTCCGAGAACACTGCATCACTTCTCTGCTATTCCTGCCAAAACCGTTGAATCATGAGAAACCGAGCCTGCCAAAACGGAGGGGCCTGCTGTAAAGTCACTGGCCTAGATTCTTCAAAACTGTCAATATCCTGATACGAAGAAAGGCTGAGCGTTGTCTGAGATCAAAGGAGACAAAAGTGATGTGCGCTATAAGGACACAACAGGCGAAAGCTGAACCAGGTCTGTAGACGGGATGATAGCACCGTATTGATTTCCTGATTTTGAATATTGCCTCACTTTACAACTTTTCTATAAATCTGAAATAATGTCAAATAAAAAACTAAAATAAAATAAGGCAGAAAAACACGACATTTTTAAAAAATCACATTGAAAGACATAGTTTTTATTTCTGAGAATTCCAAAGCAAAAGAGCAAGCTACTCAAACCAGTTTTGAAATCCTTTTCTATTCTCTCAGCCTCCTTTGGACTCCACAGGAGCCAGATTCTTCCTAGTGCCTCCACCATTTTTGGCAGCAAGCTTGGCACAAGTTACAGCTACAAATGCACATGCCTAAAACGAGTGGCCTAAAACGAGCATAGTGGTTGGTTTCTAAAGCCCCTTGACTGTGTGCCATTGAGTAATTAAAGCCACCAGAAGAGCCAGGCCTCCATATCTATCCTCCACGCAGGCTCTGAAACCTGACGTGCCAAGAGACTCAACAAATCCAGGCTGACAGCTCCTCGCTAGTACCAAGCCTCGCACAACTCCAGCTTTCCCTGCGCATACAACCCGGTCACTTATGAGACACCACCCTGAGGACCAAGACTGTTTCTAGGCCCCAGAGCGAGAGAGCTACCAAAAACAACTCCAGCAGAATTGTATTCAAGCTCTGCTCCCATCCTAGAAACAAAAACAAGAAAAAAGATGCAGATTTTGACAAATCTCACAAAACACTGGAGTATGCAAAAAAAAAAAAAAAGAAAGAACATAAATACAAACCAGAAACAGGCTCATAGACATAGAATACAAACTTGTGGTTGCCAAGGAGGAGGGGGTGGGAAGGGACAGACTGGGATTTCAAAACGTGTAGATACTGACAGGCATATGCAGAATAGATAAACAAGATTATACTGTACAGCACAGGGAAATGTATACAAGATCTTGTGGTAGCTCACAGAGAAAAAAAACATGACAATGAATATATGTATGTTCACGTATAACTGAAAAATGGTGCTCTACACTGGAATTTGACACAACATTGTAAAATGACTATAACTCAATAAAACAATGTTAAAAAAAAAAACACTGGAGTATGCAATGCATGGAAGACATCGGTTATACAGCAGAAAGCATTAGCTCGATGTGAGAATTGCTTCCTGTGCTAATTAAGATGAGTTGAGGGAATTTCCAGAAAACTTCAAAACTAGGCAAATAAGTGCAATTGTACCTGTCTGGGCTGATGTGGGCATTTATGAAGACCACGGCTGACAGATGAAATTTCATTGATGGACCTCATTCACCTGTGCACTCAAAATCTTTCTAAATAAAAGAAGAGGTATCTGCACTGTCCCCAACACACAGGAAAAAACTACAGTAAAGAGATCCACAAAACCAAGAATAATCACCTAACAGGTGGCAGCCGAATCTGAACTCCCAAGACCTGAGAGACAAAGGTGGGGAACAAGTGGAAAGACCATACCCAGAAGCACAAGGGTGTGTGAGCCCCAAGAAGTCCTTGATAAACAAGGCCTTCTGTCGGTGCTGCTGGGCACCTTGCCAGGTGGTCCACAGCAAATGCCCCCAGCAGGTAGCCCTCCTGCTAAAGGCTCCAAGCAGAGCCTCAGAAGACAGGAGAAGCTGGTACAAAAGACGGCAAGACAGAAATTTCAACAAGAGCAAAGGATGCAGTAATAAACCTTCCAACCTCGCACAAAGCCTCTGCTCCTTCTGTGCGCCCACCATGTGTGCAGGGGAACGTTCAGGGTGTGGGATGGAGAAAGTCATTTTCTTAATGATGAATTCCCTTGGAAATAAATTTCCAAAGCAGAACACCCGGAATAATAAAATAGTTCGATGGACATTGGGTTATATATTGATACAGGTCCAGTTTTTGAAAGCAGAGTGTTTTTATGCAGTGTTTCGAGTGAACATCAGAGAGGCTATCGCGGTCCAAAGCGGGAGTGTGAGAAGGCCCCACCAGAAGCCACTAGGGCCTCCAGTGAAGCAAGAGCTACAGATCGACGGAGGAGGAGGTGATACAGAGGGACCAGAAGGGCTTGTTTCTATTATTGGAGAATGGCCCCACATCTGCTAAGCCGTCTATTTGCATGACTGCACAATAAAATGAAAGTGTAAAGGGTCTAGATGCTTCAAGGAGGAACGCCAGGAACTCGCACAGTCTTCCTGGTAACGGGCATTACTTTAAATGCATACACCGCTAGCGCTACTGGAAATAGGAACTAAGACTTCCAATATTCGGGCCTTTGGGGCACTAATTCTTGATGGTCCAAACACTGACTCTATTAAAAATTCCATTTATAAAGCATTATGGAAATTTACTTAAGAGATGAAACTTTCTTATATTTTCCCCTTTGGTGGAAAGTCTGCTATAAATCAGGGATTTTTTTGTGTCTATTCGTAAAATCCCTGTGGTCAGAGCTTCTGCGGGGGTTCGCTTGCATAAGACACGAGCTTTGATGGCGTTCAGGACTGTGGGCGTCTGAACATGAATCCGTGGGCCAGCTCCCCTCAATGCTGTCTCACGGCCACTGCCAGCTGTTCTGATTATCCTCCGCTTTCTCTCTCTGCATCCTTGATGCCCTCCTCTGTGAAAATAAGGGTAACGCTCTCTATCTCCAATCCTGTAGTGAAAATGAAATTAGATACATTTCCTCTCTGGCCCCTTCTACTTCTCTTCTTCACTGAGTAGCTCCCCGCCTTCCTAATACAAGCCTGTGATCTCTGTCCAGGCTTTTTCAGCTCCACAGCAAAGGTGATTACCCTGATCAGCACCCCAAGAGCCCCCCCGCCTGAAAAGAAGAAAGGGTGACAGTTTTATCTCTGCCGTGGATCTCCCCAATCCCCTCAATATATTGATGCCACTAATTGTCACTACCGACACCAACGATCAACACTGACATCAAGCCAGAGAAGCAGAGCCCAGGGCCTCCTGGAGAGAGAAATCGGAGCGGGAGGTCCGCTCACCAGATGCTGTCATCGGTGGATTAAAGTCTTGTGCTCGCCTCTCTCTCATGCGTGAGGAAAATGCCTCGGCAGCAAATCATTTTAATCCATGCGTCCAGCCTCGGTCGGCAGTCAAAACCGTGCATTGACCATTTTCTTTCAACCTGTCCATTTCACTTCCCCTCCCCAGGCAAGCTAGGTCAGGAATGCTCCCACAAAAGAACAGGAGACAAAGAAGATGTGTGTGTTCTGAGCAACACAACGGGCAGCTTCCATGAGCTATAGCCTTTTTGTGATGGTATGGACCGTGCTTTAGCTAGTCAGTAATCAGCCATCATGAAGCAGGGGGCATTATTTTAAGCAAAAGCCAAGTTCTTGGCACCAATGGGCTCTTGGCACCAATGGGCTCTTGGCACCAACTCCATTTGCTAGGGATTTAAGTGGTGAGAGGAGGCTAACCATCAAATTACAAGGCTGCGGGAGAGGCAGGCTCCTGAAATCAGCCCTCTGCTTTCAGGCTTGACTTTTTTTTTTTAATTGTTTTATTATTATTATTATTATTTTGGTAGGGGGAGGTAATTAGGTTTGTTTATTTATTTATTTTATTGGAGGTACCGGGGCTGGAACCCAGGACCTTGTGCACACGCTCTACCACTGAGCTGTACCCTCCCCTCCGCAGGCTTGACTCTTAAATGAGAACTATCCTCAATGCCGATGAACAGCCTCAAAGTCGGCAGAACTAGTGACATGTGCACAGCACACAAGGACAAAGGCACAGCCTCCCCTGGAGGAACAAGGGTTCTGTTCTTTGATGGGGATTTTCTTTTATTTCTGTTTGACCCAGGTGCCAGTGAAGCCCCTCAAAGCCAACGTGAGAGGCATCCTGATGCGGGATGGGACCCAGACATCCTCCCATCTGAGCTCAGTTGCAGTGGCCACTGGCTCAGACTATGCATTTACCGTGAATTTTGTCAGAAATGCCACGCCTGGCGCACTGGAGCGCCCAAGGCCCTCCAGGGAATTCCATGAACACAATTGGTGCTGAATCTGGTTCAAACAATAGCACATCCTTACTGCAGCGAAAAAGCCACATTCTCCAAGTGCACTGAACCAAGAAATGGTGCTAAGCAAAAATCAAAACACACACACACAAAACCCCTCGAAACACTGGGTATAAAGCTATGGTCTGTATAATCTCAATTTTTTAAATTTCTCTTCTTTTGAAAACAAAATTGGGATCATATGGTAAAAAATATATACACATTTAGAGTGGTTATCCCTGGGGGATGGACTGTAGATGATCTCCAGCAATAAACACCTGTTACATTCATATTTGTAAAGTAACTACTTCTATAGAAGGAAACTTAGTTACAGATCAGATTGGAAATACTCTATAGATAATCATTAGTTCATCCATTCCATAGCCATTTTCTATTCTGCTCAACAAAACCAATGAAAGGGAGGAAAGAGCATAGCATAAAAGAAATCCAGGGACTCCAAAAAAAAAGGGAAAACTCCTAGAAGGGCACATGCAAGTAAACACCAACTTAACTGAGATTTTATTCTAAGAACAATGTCAAATGTCCAGCTTACATCGATTATAAAAATAGCACCTGCCATGTATGGAAAACTTACTCCATCCCAGGCCCTGAGCCAGACATTTCACTTGCAATATCTACTAATCTTTTCAGTAATTATTTAGTGTAAGTGTTTTACAAATTTCACAAAGGAGGAAAGTGAAACTGAGGGAACCTAAGTGACTCTCCCTGGCCAAACAGCAAGCACCTGGAAGAGCCACGTTTTAAACATGGGTCTGTCCATCTCCACCTGCTTTATAAATAAATAAAAAGGGGACATAAAACATTCAGTAATAAACAACAAATAACATTTACCTTCGTATTATGTGCTCATACAGGAAAGATGCAAGGAGTATAAAGACACAGCGGGAGAATGAGAGAGGAGACGGAAATGAAACAGAAGTGAGGCAGATGATACCCAGATGTGAGGTCAAATATCAGGTTGTTTTTTTAACCGAAGTATAGTCAGTTTACAATCTAAAGAAAAAAAAAGACAAATATCAGGTTTGACCAATGATCCAGAAATCCTCCTTCTTAATCCCCAAAGGGCTGAAATCAGGATCTGGAAGAGGTCCCTGCACCCCCAGGGCTCACTGCGGCTCTATTCACAACAGTCAAGACGTGGAAACAACCTTAACATCCATGGGCAGGTGCCTGGATGAGGAAAATAAACACAATGGAATATCAGCCTTAAAAGAGAAGGGAATTCTGTACTACGAGACAGCACGGATGACCCGTGAGGACACGAGGCTAAGTGATGCTGAGTGAAATAAGCCACTCGCAGGACAAGTGCTGCATGATTCTACTCCTGTGAGGAATCGAAATAGTCAGGTTCACAGACTCAAAGAGTGGAACCCTGGCTGCCAGGGGCTGGCCGGGAGGCGAAAACAGGCAGTTGCTAACCAACAGGGGTAAAGTTTCAGGTCAACAAGATGAATTAGTTCCAGAGACGTGCTGTACAACACTCCCCTCTACTTAACGGTACTGCATACCTAAAAATGTGTTAAGAGGTTAGATCTCACATGTATTGTGTTCTTACCACAATAAAATATGTTTTTTTAATGTTTTAATGAGATAAGCTCTTACATGGGCCCCAGGATCATGTTTGTTCTACAAAATGATGATCATGCGACTAACCCCTGTGTACAGCTCTGATTCCTAGACCTCCAGCCTCCACCGTGGAAGGCATCAACACAACGGGAAGTATCCTTTTTACTCTGTACCCTGCCTGGTGCAAGGATTCTGCAGCTGAAATGAAATGAAGAGAGAAATGAAACCAGCAGCTGAATTCTACCTGCTGGCCCCAGGCTGTGTCACCTAAACGTGCCTGCTTAGATTAGCGCATCTTATCTACAGGTGTGCCAAGTCTACTTCCTCTGCACGGGGCTGGAACAGAGGTTTAACTACTTCCTTATTCCAGAAATGTCAATAAGAAGAGTTAATTAGTAAAACCTTAATGATGCTGATGAGATAGCCAAATCACAGGAAGAGATGACCCTAAGTATTGTACATGAAATAGATCCCAAACAGATCCGCTACACAGCTGAGACCGAGCGCTAAGCCAATGACCTGGGGCCTGAGGACACACCTTCAGACGTGTCCCTTCAAGCTCTAAAATTCTGAGTCAAAGTTCAACGAAGACCCTAGTAGGACTGTTTTGTACCATTATCACCATGAAAAGATCTCTAGAGTTTCAAAGGGGGCTTCAAGAGTTTGCATAGAGGGCAAAGCGGATTAATCTTACACATGGGATCAAGTTCTTCCCTACAATCTGAACAGTTTTCTCAAAAGCACTGATATGCAGAGAGCTCCGAGAGAAAAGAAAGAGAGGTGTCTTTCTATCTTGGTTGTGCCAAAAGCTGCTTCTCTGCCTGGACCAGGATTAGGATTTTCAAAAGCTCCCATGGGTCTGTGTCCTCATGGCTGAGAAGAAGGGCCACCCTCTGCCTGAGAGGCACCCGAGGGTGGGCAGTGACAGCAAGCAGTCTGTCTCCACCTGGGGCTCTGGTCCACACCTCTTTAGCACACTTGCATGTGACCAAAGGAGACATGCATTATGTACCAGGTTTTCTCAGTTCAAACAAAGCACTTCCCAATCTGGCCTGATGTGTGGAGTATATACTTAGATCCTCTTTTTGCCATCTATTCTAAAGGAGGGTTAGAGACCATATAAATAGAGCACTAACTTACCACCTCGAGAAAGACATCAAAATCCAAAGGAAATAAAAACAGCCACCATTTATATTCCATGGGACTACTACATACTGCCCAAATGTTTACAATATTAGCACAGATTCTAACCACAGTCTGAAAAATCAACATCATTATCTGCATTTTACTGAAGTGGAAATATAGGTTCGAGGAGACTTGCCCCAAGACTGCACAGCCACGAAGTGAGATCAGGATTCGAACCCACAACAGACTAATTCCAAAATCCCTTCTCAGCATTCCGAACTGCTTCCAAATCCTAACAAAATCTTCCTGTGGTCCTAGCAGTCTAGTTCATCTTTTACCAAAGACACACCAGCTCCAAATAGTCCAGGGAGCCTCACCAACGCCTGCCCTTCACAAAGGATCTGATACAGGCAGGCCATTCACATCACAATTCAAGCAAAAAACACCACTCAGGGGTCAAGCCTTAAAGCCATCCATTGATACTCTCAGCTGCTGGGGTGGCTGCCTTCCAACTAATTAGAATTAAAATATCTTATGACGCTTTCAGGGAGGTCTTCACTAAAAGATCAATGTTTTCATCAGATAGAATCAGGGTAATTTCTAAGTAATCAGGCACCTACTCATCATCACCTGTTCTGAACTGAGAGTCTGTCTCCACCGTGTCTGAGTCATCCGTGCACCTTCCATGAAACACTGTCTACTTTCACAGTATGTGTCCTCAGATGGTAGGTGCAAGATCCAAAGGAAAAAGAATGATTTAATGGATGTGTAGTCTTAAGTTGAAGTCTATGAAACTGATACCTGACAATTTTTTGATTCACAAAAAATGGCAATTTCAAACAGTTCAATCTAAACCTTAGGACAGAGGTTCAGCTGCAGGAATAAAAGCCAGAAAACACAGTAGCTTCTGCAGAGACAGAATTTTCTTGCCTTGCCGAGCAACTGTGCAGCCCCGTGCTAGGGTGTGCGTGGTGGACCTAGGCTCCTGCCATCTTATTTTCCTGCCACACTCAATGCTCGAGGTGGCAAGATGTGAAGTGTAAGGTCTCAGCTCCACCTCCCACCATTACATCCAAATTCCAGACAGCGGGGACTGAGAGGTGGCAATGGGACCCAAACCCCTACGCTTAAAATCAAGATCTAGAAGTTCTATGCACACTTTCTGTTCATCTCCCTCTGGTCAGAGCTTACTCCCAGGGCCACATCGAGCTGCAAATGAGAGTGGGAAATGCTATCTTTAGCTGGATAGCCAGGAAAAAGGAAAAATGGATACTCAGGGCAACCTGAAATGTCTACCACCTAATGGAAGAAGAAGTAGGAGCTGTCAGACAATGCTAGAGAGTTTCTATGATGGGTCATAAAAATTTTACTGACTGGAGAGGGTTTGGAAAAGCATCTGGAGAGATGAAAATGGAGTCATTCACATGAGCTTAAATTAAGAGGAGATCAACATTCTTAGCATATGCAAGTTCCTAAGAAGCAGACATGGAACACATATCAGTTCACTGATGGCTCAGGAAAAATCTGCCCTTTGTGGGAAGCTGCCTTTGTCAATCTGTGACAGCACACATGTTCAGGCTCTGTTTTGGTCCCCTTCTGTGAGGTCACATTTAGTGGTACATCTTTCTCTTACTTCTCCTGGTGCTCAACTTTAGGGTGAGCTGCAAAGATTTTACGGGATGTTCATCTTGTACGAAATGAACTTAGATATCTGATCATTTTCTGCAGTTTTTCCAAACCCATCTCTTGAGGCATTAAGACCCCAAGTTACCAGTACCTCCCTGCCAGGTCCTATAAGCCTGTGAGCACCATGTGTATTAAAGCAGTTTGAGCTGCTGAGATGAAACTGCCATGTCACCAAAAACAGGAGATTGTCACCTTGGTTTGACTCACTCGAAGAAAATCCAACATATAAAATCCAAAAGTTAAGAAGAAGATAGCTGAGGTCCCAGGAATATGATCGCCACACATAAGGCAATGAAATGACTCATAAAGGAACAAAACCATCTTAGGTACCAGACTACATGGAATTTCCCCCCCCACCCGGAGCCACTAGAAACCTGACATTATGGCATTCCAGCCAGATGGTAGAAAAACAGATAGGGTGAGAGGAATCCACGGTGAGTAGGAGTCAGCTGGAGCACAGCATGCCCCTGGGCCTCGTGTGAGCCAAGGGATGCAGGTCAAAAGTTACTGAACCAAATACACCTGCAGAGAAAGCCACTCATGTGGACCAGAGATGCTGATCCCAGCGGACAAGAGGCAGAATATAGCACCCTGAGACCGTTTGCTCCACAATCCTCCTGCCCCTCGCCCCGTCTACACCCGCACACTCTGTACATTTCTTGCGCACGTGTGAGTTGTAGTGTGATTTAAAAATGGTCACCACCCCTCCACCACCTAATTTAAATACTTTACACTGACTGGTTCTTGAGAGAGAAATGTTCCTATGACCATGTGTGAAACTAGAAGATAAGCTCAGTTGTTCATTAAACAAGGAGTCCTGTGCGGATGTAGCAGTGATCAAATACAACTCAGTTTGCAACGTCAAACTTACCATTTGAAGATCAGGCTTTCTGAATTCTCACAATTGCTGACAGGAGTGTAAATTGGATACACCACTTGGGAAAACTGGCCCTATCCCCTAAAGCTAGATAATGCCTACCCTAAAGAATCAGTAATTCTACTCCTAGGTGTTAACCCAAGAGAAATCAGTGGTTTTGCCCACTAGATGACATATATAAGAATGTGCTAGAGAACCAGAGAAGAACTCGCTGAACAGAGTGCAGGCAGGAAGTTGATATGTAGGTAAAAAAGGCAGGACTGTTTGTACAGATCTCGCAAATATTGAGGAATGATAGGGTCTGAGAGAGGTATCACACTGTTCTAGGCTGTGCTACTACAATGGGGGATCCTCCTAAGACTTGGGCCATCTCTGCTTTTCAACTGTTAACAACCATCCTTAGGGACAGGAATGCCTACAACATAACAAAGCCAGGTTGGTGCCAGCCTTACCCACGTGTGTTCCCTCTGTTCTCTCGCACGCGCCCATTAAAAGCTGAGATTCCAACTGCATTCAAACCTTTTAAAGACAAACTCATCTTTCCAGATGTGTGGTGTTTAAGAATTTTATAAGGGCTTTCATGTTTATTTTGAATTTCTGACGGTTTAAGATAAGAGACCAACAAATCTATGAAAGCCGATCGGGCTGGGATTTACTGCTGTTGTACAAATGGATCTTCGCTTGCCTGATAATTCAGAGGGCAAGTCAGCTCTGAACGAGGGTCCTGCCTCTGTATTAAGAGGGAACTCTGCCCTACAAGGACCCTTCAATGTGTGAAAGCAAAATCTGATCACACAAAAGAGGGATAGCTACCAGAATAGGACCACCACAATTAGGGTCCACTTTGCCACTTTGATAAATATTTAAATGGTACAAGAGATCATTTGTAAGGCCAAGGCCAATGCCAACAGTTGATATTTATATTCTACACCTTTTATTTTTATCTTATTTATCTTGAATAAGGGCAAAGGGTCTGATGTTTGGAATGCATACGGACTCCTATAATCTCCAGACCCTGGATAGCTGCAATTCATCCTTTAGCATCTTAGCTTAAAATCTACCTTCTTCAAGTAGGTGTCCCCATTCCTCTCACTCTAGATGAGTTCCCTAATTACATTTATTTTTTTTTCTCCTCAAAGAATTGTTATGATTTTCCATTAACAGCGACGTAGTTATTAGTATGGTCAAGGTTTATCTCTCTACCAGCTCCTGCGGGTCTGTATGCTCCGCCAGGACATCTGTGTTGAACGCGATATTACAAGTATCTAGCGAGTGCCTTTTGGGCATTAGATTCTGAATAAATGACTCTAAATGAATAGCTGAATTTTACCAGATTGACTTCACAATGGAATACATAACTATTGGAGTACGTAAACGTAGCATCCTTTCACTCAACAAATGTTAGGTGCTATAATTAAAATGCATTTATGTGGGTCCATGAGTATTTTATTAAATCGTTATAAACACTTTAAGATAGAAAAAAGTATATATATGTTATATAACATATTATATATATTTTTTCAGGTTCTTCCCACTTACGAACTAAACTTTCAGTTAAAAACTTTCAGTTAAATAATTACATGAGAATAAAATGAAAATGACCAAAATGGGTTTTTCTTTCTGATTTTTGTACGTCTGTTCTAAGTAGCTTAAGGGTAATCAAGATTGACATATAAGTATAGCATAGCAAATATTTTAAAACTAAGATCTTGTTAATGGCTTTATCCCACATTATTCCTAATTAGAGTTTCCCTCAATATGTACTCAGGAAGTACATCTACTTAAGCACTACACTTAAATTTAGATTGTGAATCAATAAGAATGCAGCCTCAGCATTACTATATTAAAAGTTGGCCCATGGAAGTATTCTCAGGAAATCATGATTACTCTCATGTTAATTTTACACAATGCTGGGTATACAGTCTAACTATATACTTTCATGAGTGAATTCCTCGAACTCTGTGATGATGACACTTTCATTCTGTAAATATTAGCCATTATGGAGTCTATCTGGAAAATTTTATCTGCAACACCAGAAATCTTAACATCTGTCATCCCTTCACAGAAGCCCACGGGCCAACTGATTTCCCTAGGACCTCTACTCAGGTGGCCCCTAATTTAAATAGCTAGAAAAATAAAATAAAAAATTGTGTTTGAAGAGTCAAGTGGAAACTCTCAGTGTTCAAAAAGTCAGAACACACCATTTCTTAAAATATTCTTTGCCTTCTCAACCCATCCTCCCCAAAGTGCTTCATGATACTTTTTGTTTGAAAGTTCACCACAGACACACACACACAGAGACGTCCACATAGCTTTGAATGGACTGAAGTGGCCCAAAAGAAAGTCAGCTTATAGGGAAGGATGCTGGAGGTCCTCTACAGTAGTATTTTCAAACTGCAGGGTTAAACTCAATTTGATATGTCCCCATGAGCTTGTTATTAAAAACAGAACAGAGTGAAGGGGAACAGAATGGGATGGATAGTCAGTGATGGCTGATATCAAGTATCCGAACTTAGGAACCCTGGCGTGATGGGAAATTGTGGAAAGAGAAGCTGTGAGTATATGTGCAAGTGCATTTGGAAATGATAAGCCCACTGATAAAGAGCTCAGACATTTGAAGCTCAGGCACCCTGTGGCACAGAGTGAGCACAGCTGAGTACAACCCTGCAGAGGAAGGCTTCCTGGCCCTGTCCTCACTGTGAGAACCATCAGTGGGGCCACCATGTTCCTCGTGCACTGCAGTGCTCACCCAGGGGACGAGAGTGACATCTGAACGCTGGACTCCCTTTGGAACCCTTTTCCTCAGGCCAGAGTGAAAACCACAGACTCCCTTACAGAAGGGAAACTCCCCCCAGGGTTTCTGAACTGCTCACGAGATAGGGACCCCAGGGAGGGTGGGAGATTCTTATGATACGTTGGTTGTGATGTTGGAAGCATTTAACTTGAATATTCAAAAAAAAATGGGACCTAATTTCATACCCCAAGTAAAGCAGACCATTATTATTCATACAAGTATTTCATGTATCTTAGGTTGTATTGGTTCATAAACAAGCTGACTTTTAAACTATGATTTATGAGAGGGGAGGGTGTAGCTCAAGCGGTAGAGCGCATGCTTAGCATGCTCGAGGTCCTGGGTTCGATCCCTGGCACTGCCTCTAAAATTAAATAAATAAACAAATAAACTTAATTACCTTGACCTGCCAAAAAAAAAAAAAACTGATTAAAGTATGACTTATGGAACACACACACAGTATAATATGTTGTAAAGGATAATGGTAACTTGTACTAGTGTTAAAATCCTGGTTCCTACAGCTCTGATTCCCTATTGTACTCATTCCTGGAGAAAGAAGGGTGCATGGAGATATGTGTGTTTGTGTGTAAAAAAAAAAAAAAAAAAATTGAAGGGAAAAAACCTTACTCTGTCAAGAATGTCCTCACAATTATTTTTAATTTCAGCAGTTCCTAATGCAGCCAGTGGAAATGACCTTAGTGGAAGAGAAGGTATAAGCTTGTACAATGGAGAAGCAGACAACAAAGAAGTCTTCAGATGATCTTAAAAGGGAAATCCTGGATATGCCTCAGAGACTCAGTCTCCAAAGTGTCTTCAGATGTAAACATGGTCATAGAAGCTACTCTTCCATGGACAAGGCTCTGGGCCCCGTGGAAAGAGTTTCCTGGTCAGAGCAGAGTCTTTCTTCTCTCATTCAATTTACATACAAACATCCATAAATGCACACACGCACATGCACAGCAGCACATGTACACACAACCACCATCCACATGTTTCCTTTTGAGAACAAACCTAGATGTGGTCATCAGTAAGGCAACAATTAAACAAAACCCCACAAATGTCACATACTTAGGCAAGGAAGGAGACTACACTGTTTTTCTTGCCATATCACACAATCAACATTGGGTTGACCTACATGACTTTACCAGTATTTGACTGTTTGCTTACAAAATTAACAATTTGGCACAGTTCAACCTAATACTGACAGAGTCACTACCATCTGCAGGACCCATAAGGTTACATATACTTGATATGCTACCTCCACAAAATGACAGTTCAGGTGACAATGATACAAAGTGAAACTTTCATGATAATTTCACAAAAGTCTGAGAAAGAATAATGTTTAAGGATGCTTTAAGACCATGTGTTTGCAGGGGCAGGAAGTCAAATAATACATCAACACTGGATACACACAATTCAAAAGACATTTCTTCCTTGTCCTCAAGCACCTACAATTTACTTGGGAAGACATAATGCATGAAAAAACTCACACATAAGGCTGTTATATAATAATCACTTGGAGCAGATAAACTGGCACCAAAAATATCAAACAGCATGTGTCCTTAGAGTTTAAATAGTGTAACTCTCTTTTTTGGGGGGAAGGATTAGATTTATACATTTATTTATTTATTTATTTACTTATTTATTTATTTATTTTAATGGAGGTACCGGGGATTGAACCCAGGACCTCATGCATGCTACGTATGCACTCTTCTACTGAGCTGTACCCTCCCCACCTTAAATAGTGTAACTCTCTTACTAAAACAAAAACCAAAAATCTCATGCTGAAAAAGGTTAGTATTATAACATACCAAAGGTTTCCCTCCTAACTAGAGTCATGTTAAAAAAAAGTTTAAATCTTCAAAAACGTTTAAAGTGCTCCACTAATTTAAATATTGCATAGAGGTCGAGGAGGGTTAAGGCCACATAAATGTCACTGGATTTCACAAATGAACAAAGATGGACCCCAAAAGTCCCAGAGGGATTAAATATTTAAGTAAAAAGGCCTCTGGATAAACAGACAGGCTGACAGTATGTGCTTATAATCATCTCCTCCCAAAACCCAACAAAAATGACAATAAAGGGGAAAAAAAGGTAGGAACATATTAGGACAAAAACAGGAGAGGTATTATTAATGAATGAGAGAGTTCAATACATTTTATAGAAGCAGAAGATAGAAGAATGGAAACAATTCAGCAGAATCAAGAGAAGTACATTTTAAAACTGCCTGACTCACAGATATAGAAAACAAAGTTATGGTTACCAGGGGGGAAGGGGGTGAGAAGGGATAAATTTGGAGTTCAAGATTTGCAGATACTGACTGGTATATATAAAATAGATAAATAAGTTTATACTGTATAGCACAGGGAACTATATTCAATATCTTGTAGCAGCTCATGGTGAAAAAGAATATGAAAATGAATATATGTATGTTCATGTATGACTGAAGCATTGTGCTGTACACCAGAAATTGACACAACATTGTAAACTGACTATATTCCAATAAGAAAAAAGTAAAATAAATAAATAAATAAAAGTGCCTGTACAGGGCAACCAATGAAAAAGCAGCCAATTCTCACTGCACAATCACACACACACACACACACACACACACACACTGTCTAGCTTAGAACCTGGTTCTACCAAGTACTGCAGAAAGTGAGGATAAAGCACAACACTGACAACAGGGGACAGTTTGAAAGCCTGGGATTATAGAATAGATGAGCCTTAAACATTGGCAAGGAAAGACCCAGGCTGACAGCTCTGTATCAGGCCTAGAAGAAAATCAGCCCAGATTACAGCAGAAGGGCAGAGGCTCCAAAGGTGGGGGAGGGGTCCTTCAGTTGGAGAAAATAATTACACTACATGATATACTGAACCTTTGACAATAATAGTAATAGGCATCTGACAGATCTGATAAAGCAGGAACAAACAATTCTAAACAGTTCATAGAAAAATAAGCAAATGGAAAAAAAAAGGCTATTATTAACTCTAGGGAAACAAAAAGCAGTATGAAAAATGTAATCCTCAGATAAGACTTCAAAAATATTTTAAACTTCAGCTCGTCAAAGGGCACCATTAAGAATGTAAAAAGGCAAGCCACTTTCTGGGAGAAAATATTTGTAAAACATCTATCTGACAAAGGACACATATCCTGAATACATAAAGAACTTCTACAAACCAATAAGAAAATAAGCAACTCAAAAAAAAAAAAAACACATAGGCAAGACACTTTGTTAGACACTTCGCAAAAGAAGATATCAAAATAACCAATAAATACATGAAAAGATGCTCATCAGGGGAATGATGGTAAAGGAATTAAAAACATATAAATATAAAACATGAACAGGAGAGGCACGAGGGATGACAATGTTCTATAACTTGATCCGAGCAGTAGCTATGCAGATATCCATACACACAAAAATTCACCAAGTTGAATACTTAAGATTTATGTACTTTAGTCAATAAAAATTACACTTTAATTTTTTAAAATATCATCCTTAGCGATCAGCAATTTTTGCTATAAATATTTTGCGGGATATAGAAGCAGAAGGGTGAATGCAAGAGAGCTAAATCTTTACCTGTATTTACCAAACATGAAAAGATAGATCAAGAAGTAGTTTTGAGGGGAGGAGGGTATAGCTCAAATGGTACAGTGCATGCCTAGCATTCACGAGGTCCTGGGTTCAATCCCCAGTATCTCCTCTAAATAATAAATAAGTAAAACCTAATTACCTCCCCCAATCAAAGAAAAAAAGAAGTACTTTTAGGTATATTTTTGAGAGACATTATGGTTAATAACAGCTGCCTCTGGAGAAACAAGACTGGAGGCTGAGGAGAACAGGGACAGGGGACTGCTATTTTTCATAAGCCTTTTACTAGTATTTGATTTTTAAAATCTCTGCATGTATTAATTTGATAGGAAATTTTATTGAATATTAAATTTTAAATTATTAACTATGTGATTATTTATGTAAACATGGGACAGAGAAGGCCATTTAAGTAAGCCTCAGTGGATGCCTTTTATTTGGCCAGCACGACACCCGTTCCCACCTTCACCATCAGTCCATATGGCCTGGGGAAATTTCTCCACCCCCAGCTTCAGCAGAGGCCTGTGATTCAGGCCCAAGCCAACCCACGGTCCTGGCCCTTGGCCAGAGATTGTTTTTCTTCCAGGGGTAGGCACAAGCCCCCATCTGGGCCAGTGAGGGCTGCACTGTGGAGTTCTCTGCAAATGGTGACATGCTCTTGGCTCAGCTGCTGGTGACCATCTTGCCACCGAAAGAGAAGAGCTTGCCCAGGAATGGGGCTGACAGGATGGGCAGCAGAGCCGAGAGCTGAGGAGAAGACACCTGAGCCCTCATGTCTGGGGTTGGGCCTCTGGTTCCATGCAGGCCCGAAGTTTATCCACCCCTGCCCTTTTCATAATTAGAAGAGGCAGTATGAGGTCATGAAGAAGTACTGGACTGCTTGGGTTCAAACTTCGGCTTTACTACGTACTGTGTGACCTTGGGCATGTCACTTAACATCTTCTTCATCTATAAAATAGGGGTAATAATAGTACTGGCCTCATAGAATGAAATGAGTTAACACATATAACACACACACGTGCAAATATTTATGTATATATATATATGAATGTATATGTTCATAGTTTAATTCAAATATATATACATATATTAAAATCGCATTTAAATTTACACTTGAAAGAGCCATATTTTTATTTTCAGTAATCAAATCCCTTTTTTGACTTAAGCCAGTGTGAACTGAGTCTTCTGGTAAGTGGCAGGATCCGAACTCATTCAACAACCAAAGGAGAAACCAGGCAAAACCAATCGATAGATTTAAGCGAATATATACATAACATAAACCTAATATAAACATGAATATGCCCTTTAGCAGAAAGAAACCCTCAAACAATTAAAAAGTAAACAGAAAAGGAAGAAATAATGTTTGTAACCTTTGGGATTGATGAAGTTTCTGCCCTTACAAATAGCAAGATGGAGATGCTACATAAAATGGGCAGAAATATAAACACACAATTTGCAGATGAAAAAAATAAGAGTGAAAAAAAATAATGTTCGGTTTTTAAAAACCATATCAGTGAGATAAATAGGAACTAATTTTTTTCCAATGATGTACCCCAAGAGTGTTTTAATTTTTATTAGCTGGTCTTGTCAAATGTCTCATGGACTGCTGGTGAGAATGTAAATTGATACAGCCTTTCCAAAAGGCAGTCTAGCTCTAATTAAAATAAGCTTACCTTTGACACCATCATTCTTCTAGGAATTTATCTAAGGAGATACTTAAAAGTGTGGGGGAACATTTTCCCTGTAAGTTTTCTTACTGATTTGCAGTTATATTCAGAAACAGTGGGAACTGAATGTCCAAAAATCAGGGATTCATTAAAATCCAGACATTCCAATACTGTTCAGTCACTAAAAATGGTGATGGAAAATATGTACACGTAGTGAGGAATCCTCATGATTATTATATGAAATAAACAGGTTACAAAGCCACATAGGATAAGCCTGTTTTCATTGTATAAATACATACATACACATAAGGAAACAAAATCTAGCAGGATACACATCAAATGACTGTGAAAGCTCTAGGTGGTAGAATTTATGAGGGTCCAAATTTGTGAGTGGGTTTTCCCCCCTTATATGTGTATTTCATTCTTTCTCCAATGAATCTTTACAGGCTTTCAATAATAATACTATATTTTATAATAATAAATGTATTTTAAGTTCACAGAAAGCCATCAAGTTACCTCTACGAGTAGTTTCAGTCATGTGTTTGAAACCAAAATGCATGCACGCTGTTAGGTGGAGCACAGATGATGAGAAAGTCGAGGGAGTGGGCTCTCTTTTGAGAAAATTCGGTGGTAAAAACAAGGAACAAAGGGTCTCCAGAACATACGTGGCACAGAGTGACTGCAATGGAGTGTCTGGAGAAGAGGAAGAGATGGAAGATGCAGAGAGAAAGAATCATCAGGAGAGATGTCTAAACCTGCAACAGCAACACACTGCTTTCCATCCTCCACGGGCTCCTGCCCGGGCTCAGCTGGGCTGCCTTACCTGGATTCTTCTGTGTCCTTTTCCCGTAGTGCTGCGCAGGCTCAGGGAGGGCCCAGAACTTACCCGAGGGCAGAGCCCATGCTCTCAGCCTCTTGGTGTCTTAACCCCCTAAACTAGGTACAACAGACACTTTTCAGCAGCAGCTTTCCCCAGGGAAGAAAATAGGACCCCTGAAGCCCTGTACAAGCCTCCCCCCCGACGGCTGCTCCCACAGAAGAGTAACCACTATCCACAACTATCATCATAATACACCCTTGACCTTAATCATGAAAAAGTGAGTTTTCAACACTTCATAAGGGCTTGAATGCTCTGTAAGTCAGATTACATTTTCTTTTCATTTATTTTTGGCATATTAACAGCTGGTGACCTAGATTAAGAAATAATTTAATATGTCAAAAGGCTGACTTTATCACTATATTCCTTCACAGATGGAAAGTGGATTCAATGAAAAGCCTCAGACTGAAGATTCAAGTAATTACTTGGGAAGAGGGGGAGGAATACCTACAAGCGGGTACTGTGAAGTATGGAAAAATGATGACAAAACCTGGCCAGGATCCCAGCAGACCCTGACTACTTTCTGGACAAGTAGCCAGGAACTGGAAGAGGGGCAGGAAGCCTTGCTAATTTAGCTGCTGAAGGAGCAACAGGGGGAGGATCACGTTGGTCCAGGATGAGCTTGGGTAGATATTAAAAGAAATACAATCCTCTTACTGCAGTGTGGTGGGAGGGACTAGAGGCAGTCACAGAGCCTCTGGCCATGGGGACAGGCAAAAGGATCAGTGCCCCCTTCTGCTCAGTTGCTCAGGGTCAGTGGGAACTGGGGGGCAGCCTGAGTCTGGGTCCAAAGAGGGAAATTCACTGTCATGGCGAGCAACGCGCCAAACTGACTTCCAGTAAAACAAGAAAATTTTTAACATCCAGAATTCTAGGGATAGCAAATACTTCCACGTGAAAAAGAACACAGTTCAACTGACACAAACCACAGGGCACATTAGCTGGTGTTCTTTTTCAAGTGCAATGCTTAAGCGACAATATGAATGTCCTTTGCCCGGGACACAAATGAAGACCTCAGTGCTGGCAAGGTCTTGATGACAAGTATTTGTCAGGGAAGCCAGGCAAGCCCATTGCCTGGTACAGCACCTCTCCAACCGCTCCAGGCTGTGCTTTTATGGACCTAGGATTCATTTGTGCCCACCTCTGGGAGAGAAAAATAAATGGCAGTGACCAATTTACTGAGGGGCTTGTAAAACACCAGGGAACCCAATCCGTACAATATAATTCTTTTCAATGCAATAAAACACCCTCCTTTGTGCAGAAATGTACAGAAAACTGTTAGGTTCAAGTCATATTTATCTTTGACCTTCCAGAGAAGGGCACTGGCGTCAAAAGGGACACACATACAAAGAGACCCCCCTCAAAAAAAGACTGGAAGAAAAGAGCGTGTATCTAGATTTCTGTTTTGAACTCCAGGATTCACTCCCCAGTACTGTATGAAAGCCGTTGGATTTTCTCCATCAGCCTTCTTGATCCAAAGAGATTTGTGGGGTAGCTTCTGTGCTAAATCTCTCATTTCTGCTGCACCCAAGTAGCCAGGAAATCCCGCCGGAGGAAGGAGAGCCGCCGCAACCTCCCGCCCGGACCCGCGGGCCGCGTCCCTGCCCGCCGCCTGCCCGCGCGCGGGGAGCGGGCGCCGGGAGGGAGATGCGCTCCTCCGCTTCGGGAGCCGCGGGCGACCCGCCGCACCTGCCACTCCTGGTGCCCGGCTCCCGCCCCGGAGAGCGGGGAGCGCGGCCGGCCGCGTGGGGGACCAGGGAGCGGGGAGACCCGGGCAGACCCTGAGGCGCTGGGGACACGGTCCGCGCGCCCCCGGCGCTCCCGCCTACCGGCCGGGTCCCCGCAGCGCCGGGTGCCGCTTTGCTGCAGTGGCTGCGGCGGAGAGGCAGGGCGTCCCCCGCGACCCCGGCCCCCTGCCCGGCCTCCTGCGCTCCCCGGGCCGGCTCGGCCCTCCCCGCCGCGGCCCCGCCACCTGCCCCGTCGCCCTCCGCCCGCTGCTGACCTTTTCCTGCGCGCGGTTGAGTCGCTTCTGGACGTTCTTGGCGAAGATGCCCGTCTTGATGTCAGCCATGGCTGCAGGTCCGCGGAGGCTGCGAGGAGCGGAGCGGGCGGCGGGCCGGTGGCGGTGAGGAGGAGCCGGAGAGGAGGAGGAGGAGGAGGAGGAGGAGCGGGAGTCCAGGAGGAGGAGGAGCGGGAGACGAGGAGCGGGAGCAGTTTTAGTGGCGCGGAGCAGCCGAGCGCCGGGAGGGGTGAGGGGGGTGCGCGGCGGCGGGGACCCGCTTAAAGCGACAGAGCGAAGGCGGGATGCACCAGGCCTGGCAGTGACACGAGGCGGGGTGGCGAGCACGAGAGAGGGAAGAAGCCAGAAGTCAAAATGCCCGGGTAGTGCCCACGGTGATGGAGAGGAGCCTGGAGGAGAAAGGGAACAGAACCGAGCAGCCAGCCCCAGGGCCCAAGGCGGCTCTGGGGTTCTTTTAGGGCGGAGTTTGGGCTGGGGGAGGGGGGGCCATTTCTTTCCCTCAAAACAGAGAAGATGGAGAGAGATAAGGGGGAGTCCTGGGAATGTGGACTTGGAGCAGCGCTGAAGTGGAAAGGGGTGGGGCTGGTCTCCCAGGAGGACCTGCTGGACCATCCCCTGGGCAGAGAGCGCACCCCTAGATTATCTGTGGGTTCTGGAAGAACCCCTGGGCCTCGCCCTGCCCTCCGGAGGCTCGCAGCATCACGAGGAGGAAAGCTGACTGGAAAACTGAGCCCAGGCAGGGGTTAGAGCTGCGGCACAGGCAGTGAGAGAGGAGAGGAGGGAGGGCTCGATTCTGGCACTTGTATGAACTTAAAGACAAGACTTGGGGCGAGGGCGGGAGGCCCTTTGCCGAGAACCCTCGGCTCCTTTAAGGCAGGGGCTGTGCTTTGGCGATCTCCGTAATCCCTGCGCAGAGCGGAGACCCCGGGCACAGGCCCATCCAGGAAGCGGTGCAGGAAAAGCCGGGTCCTGCCTCACACCCACAGGGAGAGATCCGGGCCTCCTAACCTGTTGCTTCTTCCCCACCTTATGGCAACTTTCACAGGCATGCACCATCCTCAGGATACTTAGCAGAAGTAAGAATAATAGGGATACATCAAACTGTTCATATTCAGTTCTCTCTGAGAGTTCGAGAAGAGTAAGGCGGGTGGCCCAGCAAACGGGCCAGAAGTGAAATCAGGCACCTGAATCCAGCATCTGAATCCTGTGAATCCGAGAGAGCATCTCACTGCATCTCTGGAGTAGACTGTCACCTTGGCAGCCCCCAGTGAACTGCCCCTTGGTATCCACTCCTAGCGTAGTCCCCTCACCTTGATTCTAGAAGGCGCTGTGACTGACTTTTACCAATAAGATACAGCGGAAGTACACCTACGCCTTGAGAAGCCAGGTAGGTTTTGCACTCACTCCGAGGAGCCCTGTGATACCTTGCAGAGAGGTTCAGCTACCCTGCTGTAAAGCCCCTTGGAGAGGCCATCTGAAAACGGAGAAGCACTAGATTATTTGGACCGGGAGCAAGGCCCGGTTATCCCTGAATCCCGGCTGAGACCAGCCTCCAGGCGACACACTGGCTGGATGCAGCCACACAAATAATTATCAGCAAAACCAGCAGAAGAACCGCCCAGCGCATCCTAGCCAAGAGAGTGGAATGATGGGCAAACAAAATGATACTTGTTTTGAGCCAGTAACTTTTGTGATGGTTCCGTTACCGAAATACCCAGTCTATTCACTTGGCTCTTATTTTCTTAGGATGACAATGCACCCCAGTATGCCCAGGAATGAAGGCATTTCCAGGACACAGGACTCTCAGTGCTAAAACCAGGTAAGTCCTGGGTCAACTACCTGAGTTGGTCACCCTACTTCCAACATCCCAGGTAAACAGTTTACTTCCGAGCAAAGAGAAACTTGATTCCTCTCTTGCTCAACATTCAGCAGAAAAGACTGTTCAGAAGCCAGGAATTTGAGTCAGTTCTGTAAAACAAAGGGCTTCTGAACCTTCACCCTGCTTCGCAATCTTCGCCATGAGAATACAAGCCTAAGAATGTTGGAATATACCAGAACATTCTGGAGCATATCAGTCCATGGTGACTCTTATACTGTGAGCTCCAGAGCCCCCTCTGTTCCCTTACTGGGCCTGGCTACAGCCCCCATTGCAGAGTCACTGCCCTCTTTCTGACAAACAAGAGACCGAGTTCCAAGCAGTGGGTTTACCTTTTCTCTGCTTCCTTAGAGCCCAAGCCATTCATTTCCTCTGTATCAGCTCTTCTCTCTCCTGGCAGTTACTCCCCCACCGATTTTTGGAACACAATGAATATTTTTTGAAAATGGTTAACTTTTCTTATCATCCAGATGCCCAAATCTAGAGCTGTAACGTGGGTGGAAAGGGAAGCTTGTCATTTCTTGATAATTCTATTTGGAATACATGCTGAGCATACTAAAAAGTTATGTGCAAACTATTATCAAATTCACCAATATCCATTTTCAGGTTGCCATGTGGCTCTCATTCTGGCCACTCTGGACTATTCATGAAGCACTTTAGCTGGTACTTATTAGGTGCTCTGTAAATATTTGTTGAAAAAAATGCAGCCATGCACGAGACTGCATTCTTAGCTCATAATTCTGCAACAATGCTAGTGGAAGAGGGATGGGAATAGGGGACCCCAACCAAAATGATGTTTTGTCCTTAGGATAATTTTTTATTGAAATGTAGTTGATTTACAATGTTGTGTTAGTTTCAGGTATACAGCAAAGTGATTCACTTACACATATATATTTATCTGTTCTTTTTTAGATTCTTTCTCATTATAGGTTATTACAAGATACTGAATATAGTTCCCTGTGCTATACAGTATGAACTTATTGTTTATCTATCATATATATATGTTAGTGTCTGCAAATCACAAACTCAAAATTTATCCCTTCCCACTTCCTTCCCTCCCTGGTAGCCATAAGTTTGTTTTCTATGCCTGTGAGTCTGTTTCTGTTTTGTAAATAAGATCATTTGGCTTTTTTTTTTTTTTTTTTTTAGATTCCACATGTAAGTGATATCATATGGTATTTTTCTTTCTCTTTCTGGCTTACTTCTCCTAGAATGACAATCTCTGGGTCCATCCATGTTGTTGCAAACGGCATTTTTTATGGCTGAGTAGTATTCCATTGTATGTATTTACCACAACTTCTTTATCCAGTCATCTGTCAATGGACATTTAGGTTGTTTCCATGTCTTGGCTATTGTAAATTGTGCTGCTATGAGCATTAGGGTGCAGGTGTCTTTTCAAATTAGAGTTTTTTCCAGACATATGTCCAGGAGTCAGATTGCTGAATCATATGGTAAATCTATTTTAAATTTTTTTAAGGAATCTTCATTCTGTTTTCCACAATGGCTGCACCAAGGTACATTCCTACCAATAGTGTAGGACGGTTCCCTTTTCTCCACACCATTTTGTTTATTCATTTTATTTATTGTTTGTGGACTTTTAAATGATAGTCATTTGACTGGTATGAGGTGATATCTCATTGTAGTTTTGATTTGCATTTCTCTGATAATTAGCAATATTGAGCATTTTTTCACGTGCCTATTGGCCATTGGTATATCCTCATTGGAGAAGTGCCTGTTTAGGTCTTCTGCCCATTTTTGAGTTGGGTTGTTTGTTTTGGGTTTTGTTGTTGTTGCTGTTGTTAAGTTGTACGTAAGAACTGTTTGTATATTCTAGAAGTTAAGCCCTTGTCAGTCACATTTGCAAATATTTTCTCCCATTCCATTGGTTGTCTTTTGGGTTTTTTTTTTTAATAGTTTCCTTTGCTGTGCAAAAGCTTTGAGGTTTAATTAGGTCTCATTTGTTTATTTTTGCTTTTATTTGTATTGCTTGGGTAGACTTCCCTAGGAGAACATTACTAAGATTTATGTCAGAGAATGTTTTGCCTGTGTTTTCTTCTAAGAGGTTTATAATATCTTGTTTTATGTGCATGTATTTAAGCCATTTTGAGTTTATTTTTGTGTATGGTGTGAGGGAGTGTTCTAACTTCATTGATTTACACATGGCTATCCAGTTTTCCCAACACCACTTGCTGAAGAGACTGTCTTTCCTCCATTGTATATTCTTATCTTCTTTGTTGAAGATTAATTGACCGTATGTATGGGTTTATTTCTGGGCTCTCTATCCTGTTCCACTGATTCATCTGTCTGTTTTTGTGCCAATACCATGCTGTTTCGAATACTGTAACTTTATCTGAAGACTTAAAAGGTTATTCCTCCAGCTTCATTCTTTTTCTTCAATATTGCTTTGGCAGTTCTGGGTCTTTTGTGGTTCCATATAAATTTCAGAATTATTTGTTCTAGTTCTGTGAAAAATGTCATGGGTAATTTGACAGGGACAGGATCCATGCGTTTGTGTGTATTTCCTTCATGCCCAACACCACTGGGCCCTCCCACCAACATTCCTTGACTGTGTCTTTTCCATATAATGTCATCCGTTTTTCCCCTCAGTCAATCAAGGAATAACATGGCCTTTTCAGTTCCATGTAGATGTCACAATCAATGAAAAGTAACCCCAACTCTCTCATTTCAGGGACAAGCTTAGGTATCAAATTATATTTAATGATTATTCAGGTAAGGGTTACCCAACCTTAAAAAGCATTCTGACTCCAACCCCAGATCTTCATCTGAACGAGGCAGAATTCCTGAATTAATTCCTACTCCCAGCTCACCTTCCTTCCTTCTAAATAGCACTTCAAATTGGTTGATAAGTCAAAAATATCATTATGATAGGTTTTGGTAATTTGTAATAGTCCCAGAATTGTCACTATATTATCACAAAACTCATTTTCCAGATGTTTTAATGATACAGAAGTTTATTTTTGCCTATATTTATATCTTGTAAGTCCCATTTAGACCCGTAGGGAAGGAGATTTCTAGATCCAGTTTTTACCTGTCTACCTCTTTGCTAGCACTCATATGAGTTAAAGCATATACTATATACCCTCATTAGCTACAACTTCTTTGCATCATTATACAGATAATTAAGGAGCCATTCCATTTAAACACTTGGTGGAATCTAACTGGAATTTTGGTCCCATACAAATTATGACTAATGCTTATACTTGCCTCTTTGTTTAAAGACTCAGACAAAAATTTTATTGTTTCTCACAAATGTTGAAAGAACAGTGAAAGGAGGATGTGCTGTTAAAAAAATGTTTTTTGACTGATCATCTTGTACATTGCAGGTGAAAACATTCAACTTTTCCAAGCCAACTATTTACATTTTAGTTCCACATATATTTTTTACTAAATTGCATGGCTACCCTTTTCCTTTCCTAATTTAACCAAATCTAAAAATAAAAACCTCCTAACTCTATTAATAATGCATCACTAATGTATCCCAAAATACTGCACAGGAGGCAAGAGCTTTGTTTTAATAGTTTGAGCCATCGGCCACTAAGGAAAACAATAACATTGTATTAAATTGCCTAATAACTTCAAAGCATTTCAACACCATCTGTGATGCCTTTATGCAAAATAGATGCAAAACAACTTCTATACCCCACGACAAATTGCTTGAACATCATTTAATGGCTTACAAGCCAATTGAGAGGTCAGGGAGCAAAACAAAATAGAAACTCCAATTAGCCACAACTCTTTCTGAAGAAAGGGACAAGTCCCTGCAAATATTTTAAGTTATTTCCTATCCACAAACAAGCTATAAAAATTCCATGTGCAATGTGGGAAACAGCACATTTGTTGGGGCTACAGAGAGCACCCTCTTAATTGCTTGTATAGCTGAACTGTTTTATGGAGAAGTTTTCCAGCTTGGACAAACCCCAGCTTTGTCGCATTGTTCTACTTCAGAACCTCTTAACAAGTGCTTAACTTCGTCATGTGTTGACCCAAGACCCTTTTAGTTCAAGGAACTTATTTTTGATTAAATTTGTCCATGTTTATGTTTTACATGAATATAGCTGTGCACATGCGCCCGTCTTTGGCTGCATAACTGCTCCCCGACCTTCACCCCATCTTTTGCCACCCCCCACCTCTCTGCCGACATAGTAGAGGTATTCCCTTGGACCACGGGATCCCCCACCGCAGTGTCCCTCCACTCCAAGCCCACGCTTCCATCAAAGCCCCTGGCTAAAGAGGCCAGGCCAAGGTCCTGGTACAATTTTACACGCAAGAAGCCTAGACTCAGCACTGTATCCTCTTCCCTAGCAGTACAGCCTCCTTCTTCTCCAGAGACCACACCTTCTGCCTGTTCTTGCTACCTAGTCCAAGCCCATGCTGCTCACTGCACGACACGCCAAGAAATCAAGAGACGAGGCATTGGGGCAGGAATAGCGACTTCATTAGGAAAGCCAGCAGACCAGGAAGATGGTGTGCTAGTGTCCCAAAGAATCACCTTGCCCAGATTTCGATACTAGATTCTTTTATAGAACAAAGAGGGAGAGGTGAGGAGGTAAAGTAGAAAAGGTGATAAGTTGTTGCAAATATGTCCTGGTTCCGGCCAGAGTCCAGAGGGGATGTGTTAATTTCTTCTTTCCTGCAGCCGATCACAAATAGGCCTGGTCAGGGTGTTTCCTGTGAGCTTAAACAGAGGTATTTTAGCTTAACACTCAGGCATGGGAGGCAGGGTTCCCGTAGATGGGCCATCATGTCTACTTTAAGCTATAGGCAGCATCGCTTCAGTGATTAACGTGTAGCAAAAGCAATAGCATACAAAGGTTAAAGTAAAAGAAATAGATCCAATATGGAGTCAGACTGGTTCTTCCCCATTGCATTCTCAGATCTGAAATTCCCTCACTCTCTCTACTTTTCTTCACTAAGACCCCCAACAGGCTACTGCCTGGAGCCATCTCCAAGGAATTAAGTGAGTTGGGTGGTGATGTTAGAAACAGTGACTATCAGTCTGACTTTCCGCGTTACTGCAGTAGTTCAGCATTATTGGGCTTAGATCAGCTTCAGGAAGCTAGTCTGGGACACATCTGCCATAGACTGAATTGTGTCTCTGTGATATTGTGACTTATAATAAATACTGTTTGGTGTTTGTCCCTGTTCTTGCACAGAGCTCCCCAAACCATTGCAATTTCCCACGTGATTAGAACAATAAAGGTGCTTTTTTGCTATTTCTGAGAAAGCCCCTTTCAATCATACCTGAGTGTGTGTTAATGAGGTGAATTTTGGAAAGGTCTCAGGGATGAGGGTTCCTTGCCAGGGGAACCAACCTAGTGATTAAAAGGTTGGAACTTTCAACCCCACTCCTGTTTCACCCCCCTACTCCTCACATCCCTGACCTCTCTGGAGAGGAGAAATGCTGGAGATTGAGTTTAATCACGGATGGCCAATGATTGAATCAACCATGCCTATGCAATGAAGCCTCCATAAAAAAAAACAAAAGGATGAGATTCAGAGAACTTCCGGTTAGTGAACATGTGGTGACGTGGGGAGAGTGGTGCCTGGGGGCGGCACAGAAGCGCCTCATTCCTTCCCATACATCTTGCCCTATGCATCTCTTCCATCTGGCTATTCCTGAGTTATATCCTTATAATAGACCTGTAATCTAGTAAGTAGACTATTTCTCTGCATTCTGTGAGCTGCTCTAGCAAATTAATTAAATCCTCAGAGGGGGTCATGGGAACCTCCAGTTTATAGCCAGTTGGTCAGAAGCACAAGTGACAACCTGGACTTGCACTTGGCATCTGAAGTCGAGGCTGGGAGTGCAGTCTTGTGGGACTGAGCCTTAAATGATGGGCTCTGACACTGATTCCACGTAGGTAGTGTCAGGACTGAATTGAATTGTAGGACACCCAACTGGTGTTGTAGAATTGCTTGGTGTGCAGAAACCCAACCCTTCCCCCTTGGCATTTGGTGGCCAGAAGTATTGAGAGTGTAGAAGAAACACACAAGAGGAGTTTTTCTTTAAAGTCCCTGAAAGAGATCACTGAAGTCCTAAACCCTGGATCCTGTGAATATGACCTTATTTGGAAATAGGGTCTTTGCAGATGTGATTAAGATATAAATTAGGATGAGGTCACACTGCAGTAGGGCAGATCCTTAATCCAATAGGACTAGTTTCTTTACTAGTAAAGGAAGAAGAATTGGAAACAGACACACACCAAGGAGACTGCCATGTGAAGACCGACACAGGGAAGAGGGCCATGTGATCACGGAGGTGGGGCGTGGAGGTCCACAGCTGCACACCAAGGATGTGGCAACAGCCAGGGGTGGACAGCCACTGGAGAAGCTGGGAGAGTGAGCGTGGCCCCGCTGACACCTGGCTTTCAGATGTCCCACCTCAGAAGTGAGGGAATACATTTCTGTTGGTTTAAGCCACCCAGTTGGTGTTACTTCGTTACAGCAGGCCTCAGAAACACGTAAGAATCCAACATCTTTCTTCAAAACAGCATGCATCTCAGAAAAATGTATCCCCCATTCCAAATCACTGACAAACAGATTTCCAAAAACAAGATTTTCATTAGCTGGAACAGCCTGGGTTCATCTGTTGCTTTGTTTTAAAACAATTGTATTTTTGCAAGTGTCTGATTTGTCCTTATTTTCCTTCTTAATTTAGTGAAAAAGCAGTAGCTTTTGAGCGAGCCTGTTGGAGGCTGGGTTCTAAGGAAGCAGAGGCTGAGTTTGGGGTGCAAGCTGATTCAAGATCCACGGTCATGGTTCTCCACTCCACGGCTACTATTTTAACACTTGTAATAAATAAGAAGTTTGTGGGTAGACACTCCAAGACTGCGTAAATACCCTGCTTCTTATCAAAATCACCCTCCCCCAATTTGGTGTGCATAATGGTTCTTGCCTAAATCTGTCTTACTGAGATGGTTTTTAAATGGTGATTTTCTGCAACAGTATTTTTTAATCAGCATTCTAGTGTTTAGAAGAGCTTTCTCTTTCTTCCCATGTATTTACTAATTTATTATCTATTGTCAGTATTGACTCATGGGTTCTTATTTTATTCATTCTTTTATTGTTTTCATTTACCTTGATGTTTAAACTATCCCAGACTTGGTCAGTGAAAGCCCCTTCATTTTTTAATATATCCTCATCATTTTTCAAGGCCTTCCTTATTTTCTGTCACAGTGAGATGTTCAAGGCTCATCTTCTATTTTCTCTGCCCCAACCTTTGAATAAACCATTTCTCTGTTCATTCTCTTCTTCATCTTTGCAGAGAATTGTATTTAGAAACCAAGGTCTAGATTCAGGCTTCATTCATTACAAATGAGTGACTGAACGTCTTTGAAACAATGCATTTATATTGATAACACTAAATGAAATCCAACCTAGGTTCTTGCTTGCTTTTCCCCATTCCATACTTGTATCTCCCATCTTCCATATTGCTCTGGCTCCCCAAAACCTTACTGTATTCACTCATTTGCTCAATTCCACAACACCCACAAAACAATTTCATAATATTCATACCACTATTGAGAAGAGTTCAAGATTTGTTTACCTTTTTTTCCTTTGGACTGAAGTCAAAGTACTATCTTCAAAACTTACTTGGGATACTGGCATAAAGACAGACCAATGGAATGGAACACAGAGTCCAAAAATAAACCCTCACAAATATGGTCGAATGGTTTTCAACAAAAGTACGAAGGCCATTTAACAAAGAAAGGACAGTCTTTTCAACAAATGGTGCTGGGGAAACTGGGTATTGCATGCAGATAAATGAAGCTGGACTCGTATTACACCATGTACAAAAATTAACTTGGAGTGGGTAAGGGACCTAAATGTAAGACCTGAAACTGTAACACTCATACAAAAACATAAAAGGAAAGCTTCACAATATTGGATTTGGCAATAATTTCTTGGATATCTCACCAAATGCACAGACTACAAAAGAAAAATAGGTAAGTTGTACCACATCAAAATTAAATTCTTTTGTATATCAAAGGAACCAGTCAGCAGAGTGAAAAGACAAACCATGGAATCAGAGAAAATATTTGCTTACCATATATCTTAAGGGTGTGATATCCAGAACATATATAAAGAATTCCTATAACAACAAAAACCAAACACTCTGATTAAAAAGTGGACAAAGGGCTTGAACAGACATTTCCCCAAAGAAGATACACAAATGGTCAATAAGCACATGGAAGGATGCTCATCATCATTCATCATCAGGAAAATCAAAATCAGAATCACGGTGCAATACCGTCTCATACCCATCGGGTAGCTACTCTCAAAACCAGAAAATAACAGGTGTTGGTGAGGATATAGTAAAATTGGAACACCTGTGTACCTTTGGCAGGGACTAGAAAATGGTACGGCCACTACAGAAAACAAGGTTGCAATTCCTCAAAAAATTTAAAATGTAACTACCATAGGATGCAGCAGTACCACTTCTGGATATATACCTCTTCAAAAATTGAAGCAAGGTCTCTACCAGTGGGGAGAGGGAAACGGGAGGGGAAGATGGAGGTGGAGGATTAAGAGGTACAAACTGTCAAGTATAAAATCAGCCAAAGGATGTATTGTACAACATGGGGAATACAGCTAATATTTTATAATAACTATAAATGGAGCATAACCTTAAAAAATTTGTGAATCACCATATTGTATACCTGTAACATATAATATTGTACATCAACTATACTTCAATTTAAAAAATATGATACTGTAAAATAAATGCATAAATAGATTTTTTAAAAATTAAAGCAAAATCTCAAAGACATATTTTTACACCCACCTGCACAGCAGCATTATTTGTAATAGCCAAGGGCAGAAGAAACTCTAGTGTCCATTGACTGATTAATGGATAAACAAGTGTGATATATTCATATAATGGAATATTATTCAGCCTTAAAAAGGAAGGAACTACTGACACATGCTACAACACAGATGACCCTTGAGGACATGATGCCACATGAAACAAGCCAATCACCAAATATTGTATGATTGTGTTTATATGAAGCACCTAGAGTAGGCAAATTCATAGAGACAAAGTAGAATGGTAGTTACCTAGGACTGGGAGCAACAAGATATTGTTTAATGGATATGGAGTTTCAGTTTTGCAAGATGAAGAGAGTTCTAGAGATGGATGGCAGTGATGATTGCACAGCAATGTGAATGCACTTAATCCCACAGAACTATACACGTAAAAATTTTGAAATGGTAAATTGTATGTTATGTATATTTTACCATAATTAAAAATGAGAAACGTCAGGCAGATCACCTTACTCATTGGAAACAGTTAGGTTTGTTACTGTTTTCATTTAGCTTAAGATTTTTCCCCATCCTTGTTAATTTTATTTTATTGGATATGTAAAATATTAATATGAATCAAAAAGTCAAAACTGTATAGAAAGGTCCACTGAGGGAAGTGTCACTCTTTCCCCTGTCCCTTCAACCTCATCCCTCATCTCCATTCCTTGTGGTTAACCAAGTAGATTGGGTTTTTGTATTATCAGTCTTGTGTTTCTTTTTCAAAATTGTGTAAGTGTGTATGTTTTCTTAGTTTCTCATATTTCTTACTAAAATAAGGTAGCATACTATATATATTATTCTGCATTTTTTTACTTAAAATATTTTCTAGAAATTACTCCCTTTCAGTTTGTAAAGATTTCCCTTTTTTTTTTTTTTTTTTCCAATTTATAGTAATTCAGAGTGTATTCCAGGCCTTCCCATCAAACATGGCTGTCTTTTAAACTTTCCGGCCTTACGTAGTCAATCCAGCACGCCCACTTCCCTGGGTCCTCAAACCCCTTCCTCTGCTGTCTGCCATGGTACTTCTGGTATTTTTCCTCATTCAGTACAGGCCATTACTTTGCTCATGCTTCAGGGAGCCATCCTATTAGCTGGTTGGAGTCTTTAAAGTGTTAAACCCTTTATCTTGGAAAAGTGCAACTAATTTATAAACTTTGCATTATCCAGTCTAATGTTCTGGGCCCCGTTTATCAAGCACACTCAGATCTAGACCCACACAGACTCCCCCGGTCCTGCCCGTACCCGCCAGCTGGGACGGGCAGCCCTTTGTGGTACAGGCCTTCTCCTCCCTTTTCAGCCCCTGTGTGTTGCTGGTTGGGACATCCTGTGACTTCACCCAAGTTATGGGCCTCGTAGCCAGGAAGTGAGGGGACTTCCTGGCCTTGCAAGGGGAGAGGCCTTTAAATTGTCTTCAAGAGAACAGAGTGCTAGCTCTTGATGGGGAGGGAACTGCCACTTCTGAAGGCTCAGAAGTTTTAGGAAAATTTGTGGATCTAATATTTTCAGAATCCTCCAATAAATGCTGGAGATGCTGTGGAGAAAAGGGAACTCTCCTACACTGTTGGTGGGAATGTGGTTTGGTGCAGCCACTATGGAGAACAATGTAGAGGTTCCTTAAAAAACTAAAAACAGACTTACCGTATGATCCAGCAATCTCACCCCTGGGCATATATCTGGAGAAAACTAATTTGAAAAGACACACGCACTCCAATGATCACAGCAGCACTATTTACAATAGCCAAGGCAAGGAAACAACCTCAATGTCCATTAACGAAAGACTGGATAAAGAAGATGTGGTGTATATCTGTATGTATATATATATATAAAATAATGGAATATATATATAGTGGAATGTTACTCAGCCATAGAAAAGAATGAAAGAATGCCATTTGCAGCAACATGGATGGACCTAGAGATTATCATACTAAGTGAAGTAAGTCAGACAGAGAAAGACAAATATTATATGATATCACTTACATGTGGAGTCTAAGAAAAATGACTCAAATGAACTTACTTACAAAACAGAAACAGACTCACAGATGTAGAAAACAAACTTACGGCTACCAGGAGAGAAAGTGGGTGGAGGAATAAATTAAGTGTTTGTGATTAGCAGATACGAACTACTGTGTCTAATGCAGATAAACAATAAGATCCTACTGTACAGCACAGGGAACTCTATACAATAGCTTATAAAAACCTATAATGGAAAAGATATAAAGAAGAATGTATATTTATAAATATTTAACTGAATCACTGTGCTCTACATCAGAAACTAACACAACATTGTAAATCAATAATACTTCAATTGAAAAAAAAGATTTTCAGGGTTTTCAACCCAGGTATCCTTATCCCATGTGTCACCGTCCTGTTCTTTCCATAACAAGGCTCTGATCTTGGCATCGAAGTCCTGCCGTGGCTGAGAGTTGAACGTTGAAACTACTCTGGTGGTTGAGTCCTGGGCCTCATGCTCAGATGTCTCTGCACCCTCACTGCAGATACTTTTCAGAGCCTCTTTGAAATCTAGCAGAAGGTACTCTGACTGCCACACTGCTTGCTGGGCTTTCAACTGCCAGGTAGTTGCTTTTAGTTCCTTATCTTTTCCTAGAGTGTCAATATGTTTAGCAGTAGGCAGAAAACTCCATAATCTTTTTAGTTACTGTTTCTCCCATATTTTTCTTTTTTTAATCTTAATTTATTATGTTAAGAATACTTAAGGGGGAGGGTGTAGCTCAAGTTGTGGAGCACGTGCTTAGCATGCACAAAGGTCCTGGGTTCAATCCCCAGTACCTCCTCTAAACATAAATAAATAAATGAACATAATTACCTCTCCCCCCCCAAAAAAAAACCTAAAAAACAAACAAACAACAAACAAACAACATAAAATCTACCCACTTAACAGATTTTTAAATGTGCAATAGTGATGCTTGTACGATGTACAGCAGATGTCTAGAACTTACTCGTCTTACTTAACTGAAACTTTGTGCCCGTGGATTAGTAACTGCCCCCGCCTCCCTCCCGACCCCCACCTCCTGGCAACCACCATTCCATTCTCTGATTCAATTAATTTTGCAGTGCCAGCGGCTGCCTGCCGAGGCCCTGCGACCCCCATTCCTGGGCTCTCAGGTGTCCACTTGCAATTCCTCAGAAAAAAAAAAAAAGTACACCCTTTCCTAACGTGTTTGCCTTAGCAGAGTTAACAGCCCTGAGAAATGGCTAACGTCACTGCAGCTCAGGCTGACCTGTCTCAGCCCACGTTTCCTCCTTAGCAGAGCCATACATCCCACTGGCTACCTCGTGTCGGCCCATGACTCCACCTTCCTGGAGTCGTAAATCCACTATCCTCCCATGTACCAAAGCCCCTTACCTCACTTACATCCAATCTGAAATCTGTTCCTCCATCCTTTTGTGTTCACAGCCCCTTCCCCAATAAAGGACCCTGCACATTCACACTCGGTGCCTTTGTGGCCCGCTGTTGCCTGTGACAGTGAATCTATTAAACCTTCCTCTGTTCTTAAACTCTCCCTTGCCTTTGGTAAATTCTTACCAACCCATGTCACGGGCCCTGCCAAGTGTCCCCCAACAAATTTGACTGTTCAGATACTTCCTGTAAGGAGAATCATGCAGTATTTATCTCTCTGTGACTGGCTTATTTCCCTTAGCATGATGTCCTCAAGGTTTATCCATGTTGTACATATTGCAGAATTTCCGTACTTCTTTAAGGCCGACTGGAATTCCATGGTATGTATACGCCACATTTTCTCCATCCATTCCTCTGCTGATGGGCATTTAGGTGGTTTCCTTATTTTGGCTATTGTGAATAGTGCTGCAGCGAACATGGGAGTGCTGATATGTCTTTGAGATTCTGATTTAAATTCTTCTGGTTAAATACCCAGAAGTGGAATTCCTGGATAATATGGTAGTTCTATTTTTACTTTTTTGAGGAATCTACATACTTTTCCCACAAGGCTGCTCCATTGTACATTCTCACCAACATTGTACAAGTGTTCCCTTTTCTCCACATCCTCATCAACATGTATTGTCTTTTATTTTTTTTATAATAACTGTCATTACAGATAGGAGATGATATCGGAGTTTTAATTTGTATTTCTCTGCTGATTAGTGAAGTTGAACTTTATTTTAATATAAGTATTGACCATTGTATGCTTTCTTGGAGAAATGCCAAGTCCTTAGTTCATTTTTAAATCAGGTTATTGGTTTTTTGGCTATTGAGTTGTTGGGGTTCCTTATATTTTAGAAATTAACCTCTTATCAGATGTATGGTTTGCAAATATTTTCTCTCATTCCTTAGGTTGCGTTTTGCCTCTATTGATTGTTTTCTTGGCTGTGCAGAAGGTTTTTAGTTTGATGTAGTCCTACTTGTTTATTTTTGTTTTTGTTGCCTGAGCTTTTGGTGTCATATTTGTGAAATCATTGCCGAGATCAATATCAAAAGGTTTTTCTCTGTTTTTTGCTAGTTTTATAGTTTCAGGTCTTATGTTTGACTTGTTAATCTATTTCAGTTGATTTTAGCATGAAGTGTAAGATAAAAGTCCAATTTCTTTCTTTGGCATATTACTATTCAGTTTTCTCAATGCCATTTTTTTTTAAAGGACTGTTATTTTCCCACTGTGTATTCTTGACACCTTTTTCTAAGATCAGTTGTGTGTATATGCACGGATGTATTCCTGGGCTCTCTCTTCTACTCCATTGGTCTATGTCTGCCTTAAAGTACCATACTCTTTTGATTATTGTAGCTTTGTAATATATTTCAAAATCAGGACATGCGATGCCTCCAACTTTGTTCTTCTTGCTCCTGATTGTTTTGGCTATTTGGAGTTTTGAGGGTTTCATATGAATTGTAGAATAATTTCTTCTCTTTGAGTTAAAAATGCCTTTGGGATTTTGATAGGGATTGCATTGACTCACTAGATCATTTTGGGTAGTATGAACAATTTTAACAATATTAAGTCTTTTGATACATGAACATGGAATATCTTTCCATTTGTTTATGTGTTTTATAGTCTTTAGTGTACAGGTCTTTCAACTCCTTGGTTAAGTTTATTCCTAAGTATTTTATTCATTTTTGTGCTCTTGCAAATGGAATTATTATCCTCATTTCCTTTTCAGATAATTTATTGTTAGTGCATAAAAATGCAGCTGATTTTTGTATGTTGAGTTTACTGAATTCATTTATTAGTTCTAACAGTCTTTTTGCAGGTACCATACTATTTTTCGCAGTCTTTTGGGTTTTCTATATATAAGATCTGTCATCTGCAGATAGAGACAATTTTACTTCTTTATTTTTGATTTGGGTCTCTTTTGTTTCTTTCTCTTACCTAATTGCTTTGCCTAGGACTTCCAGTACTATGTTGAATAGACGTGGCGAGAGTGGGCATCCTTACATTGTTCCTTATCTTAGAGGATAAGCTTTTAGTTTTTCACCATTGAATATGATACCAGCTGTGGGATTTTCATATTTGGCCTTTAATATATTGAGACACTTTCCACCCCATGCTTTTCAAACATTGACTGATACCTTTCACCAGCTAGTGCATTCTCTTTCACGTACACCATCAGCACTCATCACTGCTGAAAGTTTTAACAACTGTCTTTTTTCCACTTAGCACCAGTGATGAGGTCTTCAGTGGCAGCTGGGCAGAGAGTAATCTAGCTCCAAAACCCCAATTTAATGTTCACTTTTTTGGCCACTTCTGGCAGATCTGTCCATAGGTGGAGTTCTCCAGGCAGCAGTCTGAGATAGAGACAGTGTGTTTATTAGAAATCAACATCTATGGAAGAGAGAGAGGAAAGAAGCAAAGAGGTAAGTCACAGTTGTCCTGTGCTGAGCCTAAATGCCTCAATCAGGCAGCAGATATAAGCTACCCCCAGAAGGGTATGACTTTGGGTCGGTTGCTTTCTGTAGTTGAGGCAATCACTGATGGGTTTAAAAACCAAAGGCTGGCTTCTGGTACATTCCCAACACTGAGCCAACAAGTTTTTTCTTGACGTTTTTGAGTGGCACATCCATGCTTCCAGAGAGGACCATGACTCCCGCATGTAAAAATGGCTGCCAGTCATTCCTCACTTGGAAAGGGCTTGCCATGTTCTGCAATATAAATCATTTAGATTTTATGGTTTCCACAGGTCTTCAGTGTCATTTTAATGTCATTTTAAAATTTTTTAAATTTTTTCTTACTTTATCTGATATGTTGTTTGGGCAGGAGCAATGGTGTTTCACAACTTCAGCAGTCTAATCAGAAGTGAAACTCCTCCAATTTTGAATGCTAGGTATTTGTTTTTTGTTTTTTGGGGTTTTTTTTGGTGTGTGTGTGTGGTGGGGGAGGTAATTAGGTTTATCATCTATTTATTTTATTTATTTTTTAATGGAGGTACTGGGGACTGAACCCAGGACCTTGTGCATGCTAAGCATGCGCTCTACCGTGGAGCTGTACCCTCCTCACCTGCAACCTTTGAATTCTTAATTTCAGTTATTTATCTTTCATTTCAGGATAACCATTTGATTTTTCTCTATGACACCCAGTATATGCTGAAATCCACCATCTTGTCACTTAATTTCTTGAGCATATTAATCACAACTATGTTAGTGTTACCTGATTTTTGAATTTCGCATCCAAATATTTTCTTATCTTTTTTCTCTTTCTTTTCATTCATATAATTTTTCTTTCCTTTTCTCCCTTTTCTTTTCTTTCCTTTCCTTCCTTCCTTCTTTCCCTCCTTCCTTCCTTCCTTTGTGCAGGCCAGGGCAGGTTGTTTTGATTGAATGTCAGGCATTGTATGTGATATATTGTTAAGATAAGTTTAGGCTCTCAGTGATATCTTCCTCCAGGTAGGACTTACTTTTACTTTTGGTGGGAAGTTAGAGGAATGAGAATGAAGGTCATCTTAATCCCAATAGAGATTGAGTTCATTCAAACTTGTTTTTTGGTGAAGGTTGGGCAATTTATTTTTATTTTTATTTTTTTAATTTTTTAAGTTTTTTCATTGAGGTATAGTTGATATACAATATTATGTAAGTTTCAGGCATACAACAGTGATTCACAATTTTTTAAAGGTTATACTACATTTATTATTATTATTATAAAATGTTGGCTGTATTACCTGTGTTGTACAATATATCCTTATAGCTTTTTTATTTTATACATAATAGTTTGTACCTTTTAATCCCATAACCCTATTGTCCCCCTCTTTCTTCTCAATGCTAGTAATCACTAGTTTGTTCTGTATACTGTGTCTGTTTCTTTTTTGTTACGTTTACTAGTTTGTTTTATTTTTTAGATTCCACATATAAGTGATAACATACAGTATTTGTCTTTCTCTGACTTATTTATTTCACTAAGCCTAACACCCTCCAAGCCCAGCCATGTTTTCCTTCTTTTTTATGGCTAAACAGTATTCCATTGTACCTACACAAATGTACCACATGTTCTTTACCCACTCATCAGTTGATGAGCACTTAGGTTGCTTCCATATCTTGGCAATTGTAATTGATGTTGTTTTGAACACTGGGGTACACGTATCTTTTCAAATTAGTGTTTTTGTTTTTTTCAGATATATAACCAGGAGTGGAATTGCTGGGTCATATAGCAGTTATATTTTTAGTTTTTTGAGAAACCTCCATACTGATTTGCATAGTGGTTGCACCAATTTACACTTCCACCAACAGTGTACTAGGATTCCCTTTTTTCCACATCCTTGCCAACATTTGTTATTTGTGGTCTTTTTGATGATAAGGGCTGGGCAATTTATACTTCACTCTAATTTGGAATGTCTGTTTTTAATACCAACTGAATGCTTTTGCTACAGCTCTTCCTTTTTTGTGGGCTTGTACTCCAATTTTTATATCCAACCCTCATGAGACTTTCAGAAGTTCTATTTAATCTCTTCATAAGTCACAGTTTTCTCCTCAACTTCTTAGCCTTGCAGCTGTCTTTTAATCAGTAAAAGCTCCCAGGTAAGAGCTGGGAGTAAAAATGATGCCAGATGTCATTTTCAATTACCTGGCTTCCCTAATTTATGCAATTTTACCATCCTCAGGTCCTCACTGGCTTGGTAGCTCTCTGATGCCTTCAAATGGTGTATGTGTGTGTTTGTGTGTGTGCGTGTGTGTGTGTATATTTAACTCTGTTCAACTTTTCTGCACATTCTCAGCCAGGAAGGTTGGTCTATTACAAGACAGTTCATCACTGTCAACAGCACAATTCTAAACTTCACTTTTATTGAGTGTATGTTTTTAGTAACTTGTTTTACAGTAAAAAGCAGCTCTGAGGACTCTCCCTCTGTTCTTTGAGTTATGTTTTTATCTGTGTTGGGGTCTGTCTTCTGTGTGGCACTTTTACCTTATCTTTCCTGTGTATGTTGACAGGTTGCTGTTCTGTTTCTTTTTATCTTAATTATGTTTCCTTGGCCCTTCCCTGACATCCTCTTTCCTTTTCTATTATGTGGGTGGATTCTTTCTCTTCTTCATATTGTATGCAACGCACTTGTATTCTCTTAAAATTTCAATTTGAGGGCTGAGCAATTCATGTTTTACTTGCTTTTCTAAAGCCAGAAGTAGCAAGGGTGAGAGGGTTTCGAGGAGGCGCTGTGAAGCCTTGGTTTAAGTGCTTGAGATCTTCACTCATTCATTCCTTTGATAAATACTTTTTTCATTGTCTATTATGTACCAGGCACTAATCTAAGTACGTGGGGTCCATTAGTGAACAAAACATACAAAAATCCCTGTTTTGTGCCTTGTATGTTAGTGGAGGATATCTTTATTTCAGGCTTTGTGGAAGTGTGATTTACAAATAAAATTATGTATATTTAAGGTACACAACTTGACGTTTTGATTTACATATACATTGTGACATGATCACCTCATTCAAGCTAATTGTTATATCCATCACCTCACATAGTTACCGTATTCTTTTTTTGTGGTGGGAACACCTAAGATCTACCGCAGAGCAAATTTCAAGTGTACAATACAGTATTGCTAATTGTAGTCACCATGCTGTACCTTGGATCTCTAAGGCTTGCTTATCTTACTTAAACTTTCTATACTTGACAAACATCTTCCTATTTGTCCCAATCCCCAACCCCTGGCAACCATCATTCTACTCCTCTGGTTCCATGAGTATGACTATTTTAGATTCCACATATAAGTGAAGTCATGCAGTATTTGTCTTTCTGTTTCTGGTTTATTTCACTTAGCATAATATCTCCACGGTTCAACTACATTGTCACAAATGGCAGGATTTCTTTCTTTTCTGTGGCTGAATAATATTCCAGTGTGTGTTTGTAACATCTTCATCATCTATTTATTCATAAATGGATATTTAGACTATTCCCATATCTTGGCTGTTGTGAATAATGCTACAGTAAACACAGGAGTGCTACAGTAAACACAGGAGTGCAGATACCTTTTTTAAGATCTGGATCTTGTTTCCTTTGGCTGTATTCCCCAAAGTGGAACTGCTGTATAGAATGATCATTCTATTTTTAACTCTTTTAAAGGAATCTTTGCACCATTTTCCATAACGGCTGTACCAATTTACATTGCCACCAGCAGTGCACAAAAGTTTCCTTTTCTTCACATCCTTGCTAACACTTGCTATCTTTTGATTTTTTTGATAATAGCCCTCCTAATAGGCATGAGGTGATATTGTGGTTTTGATTTGCATTTCCCTGATGATTAGTGATGTTAAGTACCTTTTTATACACCTTGTTGGCAGTTTGTATGTCTTCTTTGGGGAGAAGCTTATTCAGGTCCTTAACACATTTTTATTTGGGTTATTTGTTCATGTATTATTTTTCTGATTTCATTGAATTATCTGTGTTCTCAGAACTTCTTTAAAACAATTACTTTGAATTTTTTGTAAAAGATCTCATAGATTTCCACTTCTCTTGTGTCAGTTGCTGGGAATTTATTGTCTTCCTTTTGTGGCATCATGTGTACCTGATTTTTTGTTTTCCTTGTAGCTTTGCATTGGTGTCTTCACGTTAGAAGCAGTCACTTCATCCAGACTTTATTGACTGGCTTCTGTAGGGAAAGATCTTGATTTCTGAGTGGGTATGAGGGCACTAGTGTTACCAAACTAAGTCTATTTGCCCAATGCACAGGAAGTCAAACTCTGATACACTGAGGTTTACAACCAAGATAAAGTTTATTCACAAGGCAGCCAAGTGAGAAGAGGAACAAGTCTCCGATCCGCCTCCCTGAAGGCTACGGGGTTGGGGTACTTACTGGGATAAGCAGAATAGTCTTAGGTGTGGGCAAAGATGATTAGAAGTAGGGGGAAAGATGAGGTATTCAGTGTTCTGAACAGGTGCATCTGGATTACATGCTTCTGTGCATTCAAAATGGAGGCACTTAGCTTGATCTAAGGGTTGAATGTTCTGGCTCTGACATCAAAAAGTCACTCATCGGACATGCAAAGGCCCAGTTTTAGGGTGGGCGGTCCCAGCCAGCTCACATTGGCCAGGAGCTAACTCCACGTTCCTGTAAAATAGTTGGGCTGTGTGAAGCTGACAAGGTATGTGATTAAAAATAGGAAAAAAGAAAGAAAACTAAAGTGAACTTAACTCCACATAGGCAGTTTACAAGGAGGGGTTTGAGCAGCTGTTCGCTTATTTGTTGTTCTCTAAGACAGGTTCAAGCATTTCTATTAGTTATGAACTTTTGTTAAGTCTATGGGGAACAGTATCCCTGCCTCAGTGGGGTGCGCTGTTGTGGCAAGTCTGGTGCTGGGTCCAAAGTCATGTGGGGAGGGCAATTCCAGGTGCAGCGCATACAGTGTGTGCATGCGCAGTGGTGCCCCTGGGTAGGTAGAGGCCAGTTCCGGGTTCACTGGCTACAGGGTGTGCATGCGCAGTGGATACAGTGTGTGCATGCGCAGTGGTGCCCCTGCGTAGGGGGAGGCCAGTCCCGGGGTCACTGGCTGCAGGGTGCGCATGCGCAGTGGTGCCCGTGGTGGGTGGGAAGACGCCAGTTCCAGGTGTAGCGGATACAAGGTGTGCATGCGCAGTGGTGCCCCTGCGTAAGGGAAGGCCAGTTCCGGGTTCACTGGCTACAGGGTGTGCATGCGCAGTGATGTCCGTGGTGGGTGGGAAGACGCCAGTTCCAGGTGTAGCAGATACAAGGTGTGCATGCGCAGTGCTGCCCGTGCGTGGGTGGTGGGCGGTGCGTGGAGACGCTGGCTGCAGAGGAGCGCGGTGGTGTGAGCTCTGAGGAGCTCTGCGACTGTGGTCCACGCTGGTGAAGACACCTCGGATTCCCAGTGCCAGAGGCTGAGGGAGTCCACAGCAGCCGTGAGCACTTTTGGGGTCCTCAGTGGTGAAGGCTCCTGGGGTTCTCCCGCTCCCCGTTTCTCCTGTGGAAGGAACGCCTGAGCAACGGGATTTGCTGCGCTGGAGTGAGGCAGGTAAAATTCTACCCTTTCTTATGTGGCCTTCCTCTGCTTTTGTGCTCCACTGGGTTGTGGCAGTTTCTTAATTGGATTCTGGAGCTCTTTTCAGTGCTATTTCAGCCTGTGGATAGCTGTTAAATCATTGGTTTTCTGGAAAGACGCTTTCTGGGACTTATTTCCCTACCTTGCTGACATTGTTACCGACCTGGTCTCTGGGCTCTTTAATCAGTAGAAATTGGTAACAGGCCGGTGGAGAAACTCAGGCAAGGCCTTATTGGGACTCGTGCTACAGCAGGAGGGGGCGAGAACAAGTAACAGGTGCCCTGACTGGCTCTCCTAGGTGGGCGGGCTGATTCCTTAAATGGAGTGAGGGGTAGGCCCCTACTGTCAGGTCGGGCCTGAAGGGTGGCATAGGCGGTCTGCCCACCCCCTTGGTGGTGGGGTGGGGGGGAATCATGTGCAGAACCCTGTTTTTGCTCCCGGCGCCTCAAAAGTGGCAGTTGGTTTCTGGCATTTTTGTATCTTACGGTTCGTAACTTGCCCCAACTGCCTTGCATGCAGTTATCTTTAGTCCCTTGTAGTTTGGTTGTATTCTGTTGCTCGAGGAGACGTTTGTCCAGGTGCAGGCACTCCAGTAAAGTGTCCTAGGTCCCAGCCTGTCTCGACATCACTCTACATATCTTTATCTTGATTTACACAGACGGTCACTACGTACACTGTCCTGCACCGGGCACTGTCCACTTCTGATGCTGGAGAAACCTCCATAGAGGCGCATATACATCTTTCTCTTTTCCTTATTTCTCTCCTTTCCTTCTTGCTTCTCTCCAGCCCTCTCTTACCTTCTTTCTTCCTACCCAGAAAAATTAAGTCTGGTGTGTTTTTTTCCCCCACTCATACTTTACAGAAAGTGAAGGAGAAAAGTTAGAAAGTGATGCAGTTTTTCTTTTTTTTAATTCAGAAAATTCTACTATAGCAACACCTGGGTTTGTTTCTTTAATGTCATTCAAAAACTTTCTGATAACATATGTGATACCTTCTCATTGCCACAAAATAAAGCAATGTGGGAACGTTTCATTAACAAGGACTTCTACGCTACTTGTTACCAAGTCCAAGCTCATACTGCTCGCCACAGGGCAGGCCAGCAAATAAGAGATGACTCGTTGGGGCAAGAAATATAGCAACTTTATTTGGAAAGCCAGCACACCCAGAAAATGGGAGACTAGTGTTCCAAAGAACCATCTTCTAGAGTTAGAATTCAGGCTGCTTTTATACTAAAAGGGAAGGGAGTAAAGTTAGTTGTTGCAAACTTCTTGGTGTCAGAATCCTTTGTTCTTGCAGTTGTCCATGTAGATCTGTTCAAGGTGTTCCTATAAACTTCCAGTAAGACAAGCATTATTCTCTGTTCTGCAACTTTTTCTCTATGTGAATGGAAAAGAGGTATACCTTTAGAGGTCAGGGCCTTGAAAATGGGCTATCCTGTATACTTCAGACTATAGGCAACATTCTTTTAGTTATTAACTTGTAGCAAAAGCAACAATACAAACGTTGAAGCAAAAGAAACAGATCCAATATGAAATCAGATCTGTTCTTCCCTATGACACTTACTGTGTGCCAAGCTCTGTTCTAGGTGCTTTAAATATTTTAACTTCTCATTTTATTTAATTCTTCTAACAAGTCTGTGTGTTAGGTATTAGAAATCCATTTGACAAATAAGGAGACTGAGGCACAAGGAGATTATGTGAATTTCATAGTTGCAAGCAGTGGTGGTGGACTTCAGATCCAGCCTGACTCCAGAGCCCAACCTCTCAGCTACCGTGTTCTGTGGCCTGTCCCCAGACTTAAATGACACTAGAGTCACTTTGAAACTTCATCAAACCACTTTGAAAGGTGACCGCAGTGACCTTCTGGAGACCATACTTTCATGATCCTTTTGTACATATATTTATGAACATAGACAATTTTTACATACGTAAACCACACAAACACGCAATACATACAGGTATGAAGTCAAAGTATGGGGCTGTATTTTATATATCCTCCGCTAGCATTCCTAGTTTAACAGCTTCAGGAATTCCTCCAAGTCAACTAGTGAAACTCTGGCTGATTCTTAACTGCAAGATATGCCTTGATTAGATACACCTCAGTTTATATAACCATTCTCTCCTTAATGTGTATTCACTTTGTTTCTGGGAGTTTTAGTACAGTGAAGAATGCTGAAGCAAACATCTGAGTACATGTTTCTTTTTGCATTGCTATTTTTATAGCTAAAGATTAGATTTCGTGGTTTTAGATTGCTTTTTATTTTCTGTAACAGATTTTGCTAGATTGATTTAACAAAAAGTTAAAACAATTCACATGTGAATCAGTGAATGAGCACCCACTTTTCCTGATGGTAACAGTAGGTGAAATTCCTTTTTCCTTTTGAATGTTTGCCAATGTCATTGGTGTACAGGAGTACTTCATAATTACTTTTATCTACTTTCCCCTGACTCCTAGGAAGCATAAAGACCTTTTGTTGTTGGTCTTGGAAGCCATTTGGAATTGCTCTTCTGTGACCTGCCTATTTCTAACCTCTGTCCATTTTTCTATTGAGTTGTCTTTTTAAAGATGTGTTTATAATTTGTTACAGTTGTATGTATGTAACCTATTCTTTAGCTGTTACATCCATTGCAAATGTTTTTTGTAATTATTGTTTATGTGACAAAATAATAGAAATGTTGTATATTAGTTATACTTTTTAAATGTCTTAATATTTGTAAAATCAAATATGACTAATTTTTTCATAGCTTATGAATTTCCTTCCTCCCCAGCCTCTAGCTTGCATCTGTGGTCTCCTATACTTTCTTTTAAAATGTATCATTTTATTCTTTACCTTTAAGATTTTACTCCATCTAGAATTTATTTTTGTATGAGAGACAGGAGTCTCATTTATTCTTTCCCAATGCATAGCCAATTTTGCCAGTATTATTTATTAAATAAAACACTGTTCCCTACTGAATTATAAAATATTTTCCTATATTAAATTCCCGAAGGCAATGGAATCCATTGTAGGGGACCCTATTCTAGATAGCTCCCACTTGTCTTTTTGCTTATTTCTATGCTAACATTATACTGCTTTTATTACAGAGGCTTCACCTGTTTTAATATCTTATAAGGCTTTCTTTTTCAAAAATTTCTTGACTGTTCTTGAACATTTATTTTTTCCATGTGAACTTTAAATTCATTTAATCAAAACAACAACAACAAAAAACCGTACAGACCACAGTTCTAATTTGGATCGCAGTGTTTTCTGCATGAATGGGACAGTTCACATTTTCATGATATTAAACTTGCTCATTTGGGAATGTGGTGCAGCTTTCTGTTTGTACATGCTTTATTTTATACCCTTATATGGAGCTGTCCTCTATATGCTCTCATATGAAGCCATGAAGGGTAGGCTTGTCAGAACTCTTTCCATCAGATTAACCCTGCAAAAGGCGGAACTCTCCACGTACTTTCTGCATCTGCCACGTGATGTCCCTAATGGCATGACTTAGCTGATCTCATCCAAGACCCTCTTGCCTCTTCTAAGACACTTTTATCCACTCTCATCTTTCGTTGTCTCTGAGTATGGCTCCCTTCCTGGCACATTCTAATCCTTAGGACTCATTCAGATCTCTCCTGGTCCTTGTCTTACAGCCACCACCCTGCACTCTTTCACAGCTCCCTCTAGTGTGTTCTGTAAAGCCCTGCAGGCGCTCAGACATCCACTCTTCCCAGGAAGTCCGTCAGGAGCCACAGCATTGTCCGAGTGAGCCGCTTTCAGTGGTCCCTACCCACATCCACAGGGAGCTTGGAGAGTGGAATGGCTCTGACCCTGCAGACCTTCAGAGGGATCCCCACATTTGCACATTATCCCTGCTGTTGTCCCACAGTGTTCTCTGGGAAGTTCTTATCTGGATCTCTGGCATCCTGTTTACTGAGCTGCCACAGGATCCTTCAGCTGTCATTCACTGATTCTGGGGGCTTGAGCATTTGTCCCCCAACTTTTCAGAACCTAATGCATTATATTCTGAGACTATGTCTGTTTTCACTAACACATAGAACTTTGTCCTCTTGTCAGTCCGCTTCAATTTTGTATCCTGTCACTTGATAAGTGACTCAAATTAAACTAAGAATGTCCTTTTTCTCTGTGCACCGTTTCTCTACAAAGAGGAGAACGGTCTGCAGTAGTGTCATGTTTTCTGAGACACACATAGCTGATGGTCCAAATGGTCCTTGAATCCAGTGGCCATATGGTCAGGATCCCTGTGTAGTACATCAAGGACCTATGATCACAATCTCTCGATACTCCCAGATTCCACCCTACCCCAATTTTTGAAAATAAAAAAGTTCAGTCCCACCAGGGTCCATCAGTCTCATCCTGGAGGCCAGCATGGATTTGGTTTATATCTCCAGTGTGTTCCGAAGAGTCTGCAGATTGTTAAGATGTAGACAGATGGATACACTCACCCAAAAAGTAAGCAACTTTCAAAGGAGACAGAGTTACAAACAGCAGTGGCCCCGTCCCATTAAGAGTCAATTCTTTGTTGTCCTTAAAAACAACAAAAAAAAGTCGATCTTAATTCTGGACCGGTTGGCCAGTTTCCTCCCCCCAGTATTATCTGTTCATTTTATGGAGTACAGGATGCTTTTTTCCCCATGTCTAAATGCATTTTCTGTTGAAAAAGCTTATAACCATGGCACAACATTGATCATCTTGGGCAAGATACTCAGCTCCTGCTGCCCCCGTTCCCTCATCTCTAAAATTGGGATAAAAATAGTACTTCTTTGATAAAACTGTGTGGAGGGTTAAAATAGTATATATTAAACCTTGGGAAAAGTGCCAGAATCATGGTCAGTGCCGTGTAAATGTGTGTTAGCATCACCCTGATCGTTACTGAGTTTCACTCCCTGTTCTGTCTGCTCAAGGTGGAATTCTTGACTTTGTCAGCCTCCTAACCTTGGCTTTAATCCACCTCTGTGACCGTTGCCAGGATGCTGCTTTTGTGGTCTTTCTGGGATCCTCTGGGAATGGACAGAAAAGAAAGATCAGTCTGCTTGTAAAAGCTGGGAACACTCTTGGGTTCCTCATGCGGTTGGTCCTTCATGTGCAGAAGAGTAAGCACTGCAACATGTAAAGCCTATCTCAGAGGAAGGGCCTTACACCCAAAGTTTACGTAGACTAAGCCCCTGTCTGCATTGTCGTGCCATCTTCTCAACCACCTCCCTGCCTCCTTGTTACCACAATAACGCATATTCAATAATATAATTTTAGCTTTTAGTGAGAGAGGCTTTTAAGCAAGAGAGGAAGGCCATGGAGGCTTTTGATGTTCCTTTTCAGAAGCAATGTTCTTAATGTTCTTCCTGTGGGCTCCTAGCATCTTATCCTGCAGAGTTATAACAATTCCAGGTGCGGCACAGTGTACAGTAGGCCACTGAAATCCACAACTCTCTGGACATTGTGTTTTATTTTGTTGTGTGGCCAAAGTAAAACAATACAGACCTTGAAATAAAATAAGCACCCAGATGACTTAACTCTAACTTAGGGGGTGAATTCTGTCATACTACATGCTGATCATTCATTTGTTTATGATTATACACCCACACTTTAAACATGTTATTGAATGCCTGCTCCATGGGTGTCCTAGACTGGACACCAGTGACATACTGGAGCGGTAACAAGGGTAGTTCTGTGAGGGAGGTGGTGAAGAGCCCAGTGGGACCCCTAAAGATTTACTGAATAATCCCGCTAATTAATAAGTGCAAACATTTGAATTTAGGTAAGTGCTCCAGTGAAAAGGAATCGAACATAGAAAGCTGACTTAGACTCATGGGACATGGAAGGTTTCTCTGAGGAAGAGACATTTGACATAAAAAATGTCTGCAGTTACCTAAGGCAGTAGAAGAACATTCCAGGCAGCTAGATGGAGATGTGCAGAGGTCCTGTGGTGGGACAGAAGATGGCCAAGAAAAGATGCCTGAGGCATCCACGAGAGAGGGATCACTGGCAGAATACAAGATGTGGCTGGGGGTGAGGAGGGAAGAGCCTGGTTTGGTCTTGGGCATAAGATGTCTGAAGATCCTTCGAGATATAACAATGAATGATATTAAATAGGCTGTTGGATATATGGATCTGGTACTCAAGGAAATGTGTGCAGCTAAGATACAATTGGAGGTAAATAGCTTAGCAATAGCAGTTAAAACTAATGATCTCAGATGGAGTTGCCTAGAAACAAAGCATCTATTAAAAAAAACCAAATACCTAGGCCTTGGCAAGCTTTGAATCTAACGCTGAGTAAAAGATGTGTCCACAAAGTAGGCTGAGAAGGGGCAGGAAGGGAAACCAGGAGGAGTTGCAAGAAACTGGGAGTGGTTAATAGCATTCAAGAACACTGCTGAATTGTGCAGTAAGGTAAGGTCTGAGCAGTGCCCGCTGTTTGAGGACAGGGAAGTCGTTGTTGACCTTATCAGAGCTGATTCAGAGGAGTGATTGGGGGATGGGGGAGAGCAAGGGACCAGAACACCCAGCCTGGAATAGATTGAGGAAAGGCTGGGAATTAGAACGCAGAGACGGAAAATACAGAAGTCGGGTTGTGAAAGAAAATAGCGATACATGGCGCAACAGTATGGTGGTGGGATTAAATGAGATTGCGAGGTTTGGTTTGGTTTTTCCTTTTCAATTGTGAAAAATCCATATATACAGAAGTGCCTATGTAATATGTGTGTATGTCTATACACCTACACACATACAGAGTTTAAAGCATAAAATAAACAAATGCATATGGACTCACAGTGAACTTCAGGAGAAGAGCATTACCAGAATTTTAGACTTCCCTGTGATACCTCCCCAGTCACATCCTGCTGAAGAAAGGTTGTTTTTCAAAGAGACTTAAGCATATTTAAATGGTGTTGGGAAGGGTCTAGTTTGGAAGGACTGGTTGAATATACAGAAAGAGAGAAGGGATATTTGATAGGAGTGATCATGATAGCAGAAGCAAATAGGGTCCAAGGCACAGGAGAAGGTGGGTGCTGTATCCAGGAAGAGGGACATCTGTGATGATGGGTGCAGATGTGGGTAGGTTGTATAGGTTTACTATCAGGAAGTTGAAGGAGCACCTGCTGATGGCTTCACAGTTCTCAGTAAAATGGGAAATGGTCTCATTTGCTGAAAACCAAAAGATTTCAAGAAAGGATAAGGCATGATTTTAAAGAGCCATTTTTGAGAGCAAGAGAATGAGTTGATCGGAGAAATAGTACTGCTGGTCAGCGTTGAGGGTGTATTCGAGGCTGATTACCATGTATTTTAAATATGTGCTCTGTTATTTTTCTCCAGGAGTATTTGGTCGTTAGAATGTAGGTGCAAAACAACCCAGAATCTCCCCCTCTCCTATAGTGGACACTTTTTTTTGTTTATCCTTTTTTTTAATTGAAGTATAGCTCATTTACTATGTTGTGTTAGTTTCTTGTATACGCAAAGTAATCCAATTATACATACACACACACACACACACACATATACACACACATTTTTAGTTATTTTCCATTATAGGTTATTACAAAATACTGGATACAGTTCCCTGTGCTATATGGCAGGTTCTTGCTGTTTATCTGTTTTGTATATAGTAGTGTGTATATGTTAATCCCAAACTCCTAATTTATCCCTCTCTACCCTCCCATCTGGTAACTATAGTTTGTTTTCTATGTCTATGAGTCTGTTTCTGGTTGGTAAATAAGTTCATTTGTGTCATTTTTTAAAAGATTCTGTATATAAGTGATATCATATGATATTCTCCTTTCTCTGTATGACTTGCTTCAGTTAGTATGATAATCCCTGGGTCCATCCATGTTGCTGCAAATGGCATTACTTTATTTTTTATGGCTGAGTAGTATTCCATTATGTGAATATATTTATATATACTGGATCATCTTTATCCATTCATCTGTCCGTGGACATTTAGGTTGCTTCTGTGTCTTGGCTATGGTAAATAGTGCTGCTGTGAACATTGGGGTGCATGTATCTTTTTGAGTTATAATTTGATCCAGATACATACCCAGAAATGGGATTGCTGGGTCATATGGTAACACTGTTTTTAAGGAGCCTCCATACTATTCTCCATAGTGGCTTCACCAAATTACATTCCCACCAACAGTGCAGGAGGCTTCCTTTTTCTCTACACCCTCTCCAGCAGTTATTATTTTTAATGGTCATTCTGAGTCGTGTGGATTTGGATTTCTCTAATAATTAGCAGTATTGAGCATCTTTTCATGTGCCTGTTGGCCATCTGTATGTTGTCTTTGGACAAATGGCTATTTAGGTCTTCTGTCCATTTTTTGGTTGGGTTTTTTTTTTTTTATGTTAAACTGTATAAGCTGTTGGTATATTTTGGAGATTAATCCCTTGTCGGTCGCATCGTCTGCAGATATTTTCTTCCTTTCTGTAGGTTGTCTTTTTGTTTTGTTTATGGTTTCCTTTGCTGTGCAAAAGCTTTCAAGTTTAATTGGGTCCCATTTGCTTATTTTTGCTTTTTGTTTCTGTTACTCTAGGAAATGGATCCAAAAAAAATATTGCTGCAATTTACGTCAAAGAGTGTTCTCCTATTGTTTTCCTCTAGGAGTTTTATAGTAGCCAGTCTTACATTTAGGTCTTTAATCCATTTTGACTGTTTTTTACATGGAGTTAGATAATTTTATTCTTTTACATGTAGCTGTCCAGTTTTCCCAGCACCACTTGTCCTAATTGTGTGTTCTTACCTCCTTTGTCATAAATTAATTGATCATAAGTGTATGGGTTTATTTCTAGGCTCTCTATCCTATTTCATTGATCTGCATGTCTGTTTTTGTGCCAGTACCATACTGTTTTGATTATTGTATCTGGAATAGTCTGAAGCCAGGGAGTGTGATTCCTCCAGCTCTGTTCTTCTCTCTTAAGATTATTTTGGCTATTTGCGGTCTTTTGTGTTTCCATACAAATTTTAGAATTATTTCTTCTACTTCTGTGAAAAATGCTATCAGTATTTTGATAGGGATTGCATTCAATCTGTAGAGTGCCTTGGGTAGTATGGTCATTTTAACGGTATTGATATTTCCAATGCAAGAACCCAGTATATCTTTCCATCAATTTGTGTCATCTTCAGTTTCTTTCATTAGTACCTTAGTTTTCTCAGTACAGATCCTTTGCCTCCTTAGGTGGGTTTATTCCTAGCTATTTTATTCTTTCTGATGCAATTGTAAATGGTATTGTTTCCTTAATTTCTCTGATAGATTTTTGTTAGTGTATAGAAATGCAGCAGATTTCTGTATATTACTTTTGTATCCTGCGACTTTATTGAATTCATTGATGAGCTGTAGCTTTCTGGTGGCGCCTTCAGGATTCTCTATATAAAGTATCCTAGAGATACTGTGACAGTTTTACTTCTTCCTTTCCAATCTGGATTCCTTTTATTTCTTCTCTGATTGCTGTGGCTAGGACTTCAAAACTATGTTGAATGAAAGTAGCATGAGTGGTCATTCTTTCCTTGTCCCTGATCTCAGAGGAAATGCTTTCATCTTTTCACCAATAAGTATGTTAGCTGTGGGTTTGTCATAGACAGCCTTTATTATGTTGAGGTATGTTCCCTTTATGCCCACTTTCTGGGAACCCTTTTGTTATAAATGAATGTAGAATTTCATAAAAGCCTTTTCTGTATCTATTGAGATGATCATATGGTTTTTATTCTTCAATTTGTCGATGTGATGTATCACATGGATTGATTTACAGATACTGAAAAATCTTTGCATCCCTGGAGTAAATCCCACTTGATTACAGTGTATGGCCCTTTTAAGGTACTGTTGGATTAGGTTTGCTAGTATTTTGTTGAGTTTTGCATTTATCAGTGATACTGGCCTGTAATTTTCTTTTTTTGTGATGTCTTTGCCTGGTTTTGGTTTCAGGGTGATGCTGGCCTCAAAATGAAATTGGAAGTGTTCCTTCTTCTGAAATTTTTTGGAATAGTTTGAGAAGGATAGGTGTTAACTCTTCTCTAAATGTTTGGTAGCATTTACTTGAGAAGCCATCTGGTCCTGGGCTTTTGTTTGCTGGGAGTTTTAAAATTACTGATTCAATTTCAGTACTGGTAATTGGTCTGTTCACATTTTCTGTTTCTTCCTGGTTGATTTTACCTTTCTAATAATTTTTCCATTTCTTCTAGATCATCCATTTTATTGACATATAGTTGTTCATAGCAATCTCTTGTAATCCTTTGTATTTCTGTGGTGTTTGTAGTAACTTCTTTTTCATTTCTGATTTTATTGGTTTGGGCTCTCTTTTCTTGATGAGTCTGGCTAAAGGTTTATCAATTTTGTTCATCTTTTCAAAGAGCCATCTTTTAGTTTCATTGATCTTTTCTATTGTTTTTTAAGTCTCATTTACTTCTGCTCTGATCTTTATGATTTGTTTCCTTCTACTAAATTTGGATTTTGTTTTTTCTTCTTTCTCTCATTACTTTAGGTGTATTAAGGTTAGGTTGTTCATTTGAGATTTTTCTTGTTTCCTGAGGTAAACTTGTATGGCTGTAAGCTTTTCTCTGAAAACTGCTTTTGCTGTGTCCCAGAGGTTTTGGATCATTGTATTTTCATTTTCACTTGTCTCAAAGTATTTTTTATTTCCTCTTTGATTTCCAGTGATCCATTGGTTGTTTCGTAGCATATTGTTTAGCCTCAGTGTCTTTTTGATTTTTGCAGTTTATTATTCTTACAGTTGATTTCTAGTCTCATAGCGTACTGATGGGAAACGATGCTTAGGTGCTCCTGTGCTGGGTGCATATATATTTATAATTATGCTCTCTTCTTGGATTGAGCTGTTGATCGTTATGTAGTTTCCTTCATTGTCTCTTATAGCAGTTTTTATTTTAAAGTCTATTTTGTCTGATATAAGTATTGCTACTGTGACTTTTCTTCCGATTTCTTTTTGCATGAAACACCTTTTCCTATCCCCTAACTTTCAGTTTGTGTGTGTCTCTAGATCTGAAGTATCTTATAGGTAGCATATATGTGGGTCTTGTTTATTGTATCTATTCAGCCAGTCTATGTCTTTTGGTTGGAGCACTTAATCCATTTACATTTGAGGTAATTATCAGTTTGTTCTTATTGCCATTTTGTTAATTGTTTTGGATTTGTTTTTGTAGGTCTTTTTTCTCCTTTCTTCTTTTGCTCTCTTGTGATTTGATGGCTATCTTCAGTGTTATATTTGGATTCCTTTTTCTTTCTTGTGTGTATGTATTATAGATTTTTGGTTTGTGGTTACCATGAGATCTGTGTATTAAGTTGCTGATCTCTTAATTTCAAATGCATTTTTAAAACCCTGCTTTTGTACTCTCCTCCCTTCACAATTACTGTTGATACCGTATTTTACATCTAATTGTTTTGTGTATCCCTTAACTGCTTATTGTGGACATAGATGATTTTACTGCTTTTGTTTTTTGACGTCCCTACTGGCTCTGTGTGTGGATGATTTCCTGCCTTTACCAGTGAGCTTGTTCATTTCATAATTTTCTTGTTTTTTAATTATGGCTTTTTCTTTTTCAACTAGCAGAGTTCCTTTAACATTTGTTGTATAGCTGGTTTGGTGGCGCTGAACTCTTAACAGCTTTTGCTTGTCTGTAAAGCTTTTGATTTCTCCATCAAATCTGAATGAGAGCCTTGCTGGGTAGAATCTTTGGTTGTAGGTTTTTGCCTTTCATCACTTTAAATATATCGTGCCACTCCCTTCTGGCCTGCAGAGTTTCTTCCTAAAAAACAATCAGCTGATAGCCTTGTGGGAATTCTCTTGTATGTTATTTGTTGCTTTTCCCTGGTTGCTTTTGATAGTCTCTCTTTATTTTAAATTTTTGTCCTTTTAATTACAAGGTGTCTTTGTGTGTTCCTATGTGGGTTAATCCTGTTTGGGCCTCTCTGCATTTCCTAGACTTGGGTGACTGTTTCCTTTCCCAGGTCAGGGCAGTTTTCAGCCATTATGTCTTCAAATATGTTCTTGGGCCCCTTCTCTTTCTCTTCTCCTTCCAGGACCCCTATGATGTGAATATTCGTGCACTCGATGTTGTCCCAGAGATCTCATAAACTGTCCTCATTTCTTTTCATTCTTCTTTCTGTTCAGTGGCAGTGATTTCCACTACTCTGTCTTCCGGTTCATTGATCTGTTCCTCTGTGTCATTGAGTCTACTGTTGATTCCTTCTAGTGTGTTTTTCATATCAGTTCTTATATTCTTTATCTCCATTTGGTTGTTCTGTACATTTTCTAACTCTTTGTTAAAAACTTCCAGCTTCTTGCTCTGTGCATCCATTCTTCTCCCAAGTTCTTTGATCATCTTGACAAACATTACTCTGAACTCTTTCTCAGATAGATTGCCTGTCTCCACTTTGCTTAGTTCTTCTTCTGAGATTTTATCTTGTTTGTTTCTCTGGAACATGTTCCTCTGTCACCTCATTTTGTCTGAGATGCTATGTGTATTTTTATGCTTGTCATTGGCTAGTTATGTTTCTCCACCTTGGAGTAGTGGCCTTCTGTAGGTGACAGCCCATGCACTCCAGCGGTGCACTCCCCTCCCGTCACCCAAGCTGTGTGCTCTAGGGGTGACCCTTAAGGGCTGTGAGGGTCCTTCTCTTGTGGTGGGCTGACTTTGTGTGCTGCTGGCTTGCTTGGCCCTGGCCTAGTTGGTTGCTGGGACCCACCTTGTGTGGATGCTGCTGGTTAGTGAGGCCTGGTCATGAGGCAGTCGCCTGCAGAACCCTAGGAGGCCCTGGGCTAGTGCTGGCTCACTGGTGGGCAGAGTCAGGGTCCAGAAGACTCCAGGGCTGTTGCCCATCCACTGGTGGGTGAAGCCAGGTCCTGAGGTTAGTGCCAGCCTACTGGCAGCCAGAGCCAGGTCCTGGAGTCTGGGGCCAAGGGATCCCAGAGCTAGTGTCAGATCACTTGTCGGGGGACACCAGTTTCTGACACAGTTGAGCATAGGTTCTGGGGTGTCCTGAAGCTTACGTTGGCCTGCTAATGGCCAGCTGGTCCCAGCATAGGGTCTGGCCTGCTGTGGACAGGCTGGGTCCACAGGCTGTGGGATTATGGTTTTCTTGCATCTGGTGTCTGCCCCTGGTGGGTGAAGCTGGTCTAGAGGAAAATGCAGGCTTCCTGGAGGGCAGGGCCTGTGCTTTGTGCAGTGCCCAGCCACTGGTGGGTGGGGCTGGGTCTTGGCCCTCTGATGGGCAGGGCCCTGTCTAGAGGCATGTCTCTGGATGGCTTTGGAATCAGGAAGTCTTTAGGCAGCCTGTCCACTGATGGGTAGGGCTGTGTGCCATCTGCTTAGTTATTTAGCTTGATGCGTCCCAGCACTGGCACCTGCAGCCTGTTGGGTGGAGTCAGGTCTTGGTGCCAGTGAGCTAGAGGGAGGGTCCCAAGATGGCGGCCGCCATCAGCAGTGTTCACGTGGTAGAAAGCTCCCAAGTATGGCTGCCACCAGTGTGTCTACACAGGGTGAACCGCAGCCTCCCTCCCCTCCTGGCCACCTCGCCCCTCCAGGAGACTCTCCAAGGCCAGCAGGTAGGTCTGGCTCAGGCTTCTGTCAAATCACTGCTTTTGCCCTGAATCCTGGTGTGTATGAGATTTTGTGTGTGCCCTTTAAGAATGAAGTCTCTTTTATCCCCAGTCCTGCGGGACTCCCCACATTAAGCACCAGTGGTCTTTGAAGTCAAATGCTCTGGGGGTTTGTCTTCCTGATGCAGGACCGCTGGGGTGGGGAGCCTGATGTGGGTCTCCCAACTCTCTCTCCTGTAGAAGAAATTCTGCAATGTAATTATTCTCCAGTTTGGGGGTTGCCCACTTGGGGGTATGGGACTGATTATGAATCTACCCCTCTCATTGTGGTTCTTTCTTTATGTCTCAGTTGTAGAAGATCTTTTCTGGTAGGTTCTGGTCTTTTTGATCAATGGTTCTGCAGATAGTTGTGACTCGGTGTGCTCGTGAGAGGAGGTGGATCTCAGGGTCTTTCTACTCTGCCATCTTAGCCAGTCTCTGCCAAGGTCAGTACATTTTAAACATTACCCTCAAAGAAGATCTGGTTCATTTGAGGTTTCAACTCTTTCCTGCTGCCAAACTTGAAATATTGCAGGGAAACTTTTTCAAAGATATTGACCACCAAGCTGTTATTTTTGGGCAACCTTCTAGTCATTCCTGTTTTAAAACTTCATCTCACTCAGATAAATACTCAGCTGAAGTAAAGTATTACTTCAGTCAGAGCTCAGAGCTCCCTCTTTCGGGCTCTTTCCCATTCTAAGGTCTTCATGTCACCTCCTGTTGAGCCTGCTTCTCTTTCCGCAGACTTTCGGGTTCCCATCTCTGGGCAGTATCAGGAAGAAGAAAGAAGTGTGTGTTTCTGTGGGTAACACACTTAGGTGGAAATATGGGAAGGTCACGTATATCTTTGTTTTCATCATATGTGCTTGGCCCTGGTGCCCCACTGCAGCTGATGGTTGCTGTCAGCTCCGTTATGCTGGATGTACCCAATGTTGGCTTTTCTTGTGGCAGTTAGATGATCTTCAGGGACCTCGGTGGGCCCTCCTGCAGCCTCGTCGCTGAGTGATCCTCTGGAGACATGACTGCTTCCTCCCACACTCCGGTGCCGGGTCTGTCTGAGAGTTTTGAGGTCACTTAACCTTAGCAGCAAGGGCTGCCTGCAGAGTCTGCCTGTCAGCAAACCACAGCGAGAAGCCAGCACTCACTGGTCCTTTGTTGTCTTGCGTCAGATTCCCTAGAAACTAGACTTACTGGGGTGATCATTTCACAACATACACAAATATCAAATCATGTTGTGCACCTGAAGCTAATATAATGTATGTCAGTTACACCTTAAAAAATTCTCCAGGAAAAGGCTCTGAGATAAGAAAGAATTTGAGTGCAAGTGATTCGTTAAGGCAGTGCTTTCAGAAAAAGCCAGCAAGGGAGTAGCAGTGTGGACAGGGGTGAAGGGGAGGAAGGTAAGCGAGGGTGAGCTTCCAAACGGATTCTCAGGGAGGGTGGCTGCAGCCTGATGCCTCAGAACTCTGAGCCTCAGAGATGCCTGGACCTGAGCAAGGTCACCCCCACCCCCAACACACTTCCATGCATGCGTGCACATCAGTCCATCTGTGGTGAAGGGCCATGGGGGTGGGGCCACCTGGGCTCTGTGCTCCTGCAGACAGAGTCAGCTCCAGGAGGCTGAGGATGTCTTCTGGAAAAAATCACAGGTGCAGAGCTCTGGAGGCAAGAACAAAGGGAAGCAGGGGGGAAGGGTGCAGAGAAAACAGTCCCCGGGGCTGGGCAGAGCACAGATGATGACTGCTACATCTGTATTTAGAAGTGCTTTCAAACTTGAGGGGAGAATGTCTTTAGTTCCTTCTGGATCCTCTACAGAGGGCAGGAGCCGCACGCGATGCTCCTCCCTGCCCCACAACTCCTGTTCCCTAAGTGGTCCCTCTTCCTCTAGCTCCTCCAGCCTGTAGCTCAGCTCCAGCAGAGCCAGATGCGCAGTTCTCCTGGTCTGTGTACCCGCCACCCACCAACCCTTTCATCTCACAACTGGCCGTTTGGCCGCTGCCATCCCTGTCATCTTTGTCATGTCAGTCCTCAGCTTTGTGTGTGTGTGTGTCCACATGTGTCTTTGTGCATGTTCATACACATGTGAAAGCACGAGTCATGGGGAAAAGGGAAACAACTCACCATTTTGGTCTCAAATGATCAACTATTCATATCTTTCCATAAATTAGGTGTGTTGCCTTTTTGAAGCCCATCTAGTACTTTGCCTTCCTCATCCTGTGTCAGCTCGTTGTAGCCCAGACTGCTGGGCAGGGCCGCAGGCGGGGCTGGCACGTTCCCCTTAGGCTACTGGACCTTTCCTTCTGCTGTCCACACATCCTATTCTGCCTGTCACAGACACCCCCGCTGGCTCCCTGTTCCTTCTGGCTGCACGCTGGGTCTCTCTGGTTCCCTGCTTATTTCTTGGAAAACTGCCTGTAGAAATACCAGTCACTCCTGCTCACCCCTCTAATTGGTTGAGGGATAGTCAATTACATGCATGTTGTGAGTTAAGTGACCAGACATGAGATTCCTCAGATCTGCCCTACTGGTCACACCCCCCTCCCTTCAGAAACGCCAAGTGTACCCACGAGGTAGAGTAGCGGGAGGACAAGGGGAGTGCCACTGTGCTAGCAGATGTGGGGTGGGCATGAGAGGATTAGCCACGGAGTTTCCTCCGCCTCCCTGTGCTCTCTCGTCCCTGAGCCTTATCCGCCCACCAGATGGGGCCTCCAGGGCTGCAGGAGGACTTCTCACTGCAGAAACAGCAAAACAAGGCGTCAGTGTTTTTAACTAAGGTATACTTGTTTTATGCATTACAACAGAAACTAACATGACATTGCAGATCAACTGTACTTGAATTTAAAAATTCCAGTGGAAAGTAGTTGATTTACAATATTTTTTTGAGGTATAGCTGATTTGCAATATTGTGTAAGTTTCTGGTTTACAGCATAGTGATTCAGTCATGCATATATATATTATTTTTCATTATAGGTTATTACTAGATACTGAATGTAGTTCCTTGTGCTGTATGTCACAACCTTGTTGTTTACCTATTTCATATGTAGAAGTTTGTATCTGCTAATCCCAAACTCCTAATTTATGCTTTCCTCACCTCTAACCCCTTTAGTAGCCATAATTTTCTTTCCTATGTCTGTGGGTCTTTTTCTATTTTGTAAATAAGTTCATTTGTATCATCTTTTTAGATTACATATATCACTGATATCATGATATTTGTCCTTCTCTTATTTACTCCTTTTAGTATGAGAATCTCTAGGTCCATCCATGTTGCTGCAAATGGCATTATTTCATTCTTTTCTATGGCTGAGCAGTACGTCATCTTTATCATTCATTTGTCAGTAGACATTGAGTTTACTTCCATGTCTTGGCTATCGTAAATAGTGCTGCTATGAACATTGGGATGCATATATCTTTTCGAGTTACAGTTTGATTCAGATGTATACCCAGAGGTGGGATTGCTGGATCATATAATAACTATTTTTAGTTTTTTAAGTAGCCTCCATACTGTTCTCCATAGTGACTACACCAAATTACATTCCCACCAACAGTGTAGGAGGATTCCCTTTTCTCCACAGCCTCTCCAGCATTTATCATTTTTAATGATGGCCGTTCTGACTGGTGTGAGGTGATACCTCATTGTAGTTTTGATTTACGTGTCTCTGATAATTAGCAATACTGAGCATCTTTTCATATGCCTATTGGCCATATGTATGTCTTTGGAGAAATGTATATTTAGGTATTCTGCCCATTTTTTGACTGGGTTTTGCTTGTTTGTTTGTTTGTTACTGAGTTGTATGAGCTGTTTATATATTCTGGAAATTAAGCCCGTATCAATCACATCATTTGCAACTATTTTCTCCCATTCTGTGGGTTGTCTTTGTTTATGGTTTCCTTTGCTGTGCAAAAGCTTGTAAGTTTGATTAGGTCCCATTTGTTTATTTTTGCTTCTATTTCTGCTACCTTGGGAGACCGACCTAGGAAAACATTGCTATGATTTATGTCAGTTACCATTTATGTCAGGGAATGTTTTGCCTATGTTTTCTTCTAGGAAGTTTATGGTGTCTTGTTTCATATTTAAGTCTTTAAGCCATTTTGAGTTTATTTTTGTGCATGGTGTGAGGATGTGTTCTAACTTCATTAATTTACATACAGCTGTCCAGCTTTCCCAAAATCACTTGCCAAAGACACTGTCTTTTCTCCATTGTGTATTCTTGCCTCCTTTGTGGAAGATTAATTGATCTTAGGTATGTGGTTTTGTTTCTGGGCTCTATTCTATTTCAGTGATCTGTATGTCTGTTTTTGTGCCAATACCACACTGTTTTGATTACTGTAGCTCTGTAGTTTTTCCTGAAGTCTGGGAGGATTATGCCTCCGGCTTTGTTCTTTTTCTTCATTATTACTTTGGCAATTCTGGGTCTTTTGTGATTCTGTATTATTAGGATTATTCTAGTTCTGTGAAAAATGTCCTGTGTAATTTGATAGGAATCACATTAAATCTGTAGATTGCTTCGGGTATTATGGCCATTTTAACAATATTAATTTTTCTAATCCACAAGCATGAGATGTCTTTCCATTTCTTTAAATCATCTCTAATTTTATCAGTATTTTAAAGTTCTCTGCATATAAGTCTTTCACCTCCTTGGTCAGCTTTATTCCTAAGTGTTTTATTTTTATGTTTTTGATGTGATCTTAAAAGGGATTTCTCGTTTTACTTTCCTTTTCTGATATTTCACTGTTAGTGTAAAGAAATGCAACAGATTTCTGTATGTTAATCTTATATCCTTCTACCTCTCAGAATTCATTCATCAGCTGTAGCAGTTTTTGTGTGGAGTCTTCAGGGTTTTCTATATATGGTATCATGTCACCTGCATCTAGTGACAGTTTTACCTCTTCCCTTCCAATTTGGATCCCTTTTATCTTTTTATCTTGTCTGATTGTGGTGGCTAGGACTTCCAATACTATATTGAATAGAAGTGGTGAGAGTGGGCACCCTTGTCTTGGTCCAGATTTTACTGGAAAGTCTTTCAGCTTTTCACCGTTGAATATTATGCTGGCTGTGGGTTTGTCATAAATAGCTTGTATAATGTTGAGGTATGTTCCCTCTATATGCACTTTGGTAAGAGTTCTTATCATGAATGAATGTTGAATTTTATCAGATGCTTTTTTTTTTTGACGTCTACTGAGAAGATTGTGTGGTTTTGCTCTTTTGCTGATGTGGTATATTGCTTTGGTTGATTTGCATATGTTGAACCATCCTTGTGCACTGCAGTGAAACCAGCTTGATTGTGGTATATGATCTTTTATGTGTTGGTTGGTTTGCTAATATATTGAAAATTTTTGCATCTATATTCATGAAAGATACTGGCCTGTAATTTTCTTTTGGTAGTGTCTTCATCTGGTATTGGTATCAGGGTGATCGTGGCTTCTTAGAATGAGTTTGGAAGTGTCCCTTCCTCTTCAGTCTTTTGTAGCAGTTTGAGAAAGAGTGGTTTAAGTTCTTCTTTGTATGTTTGGTGAAATTTCCTAGTGAAGACATCTGGCCCTGGACTTTTGTTTGCAGGGAGGGTTTTTCTTTTTTAATTTTTAAATTAAAAATTTTTTATTATAAATTATAACTCTGTTCAAATATTCTGTTTCTTCTTGATTGAGTTTTGGTAGGCAGTGTGTTTTTAGAACTGTCCATTTCTTCTAGGTTGTCCAATTTGTTGGTACATAATTGTTCATAGTATTCTCTCTCTCTTTTTTTTGTATGTGTTTGTTATCAGTTGTTATTTATCCTCTTTCATTTCTTATTTTGTTTGTTTGGGTCCTTCTCTTCTTGCTGAGCCTGGCCAGAGCTTTGCTGATTTTGTTTACTCTTTCAAAAAAACAGCACTTGGTTTTACTGAGTTTTTCTTACTGTTTTTAATCTCTTATTTCCTCTCTGATGTTTATTATTTCCTTCTGATTTAGGTTCTGTTTTTACTTTTCTAATTCTTTTAGGTGGTAGGTTGGGTTGTTTATTTGAGATTTTTCTTGTTTTTTTGATGGGGGCCTGTATTGCTGTGGACTTCCTCTTAGGATTCCTTTTGCAGCACCCCACAGATTTTGTGTGGTTGTGATTTACAATATTGTGTTAGTTTCAGGTGTACAGCAAAGTGATTCAATTATACATACTCCATTTTTTCAGATTCTTCTCTATTATAGGTTATTATGAGATCCTGAATGTAGTTCCCTGTGGTATACAGTAAATCCTTGTTTATTTTTATTGATGTGTATGTGTTAATTCTGTACTCTGGATATACCCTCACCCTCCCCTTCCCCCTTTGGTAACCATAGGTTGTTTTCTATATGAGTGAGTCTGTTTCTGTTTTGTAAATAAATTCGCTTGTACTATTTTTTAGGTTCCACATATAAGTGATATGTAATTGTCTTTATCTGACTTACTTTATTCAGTATGATCATCTCTAGGTCTATCTGTGTTGCTGTAAATGGCATTATTTCATTCTCTTTTTTTTTTTTTCTTTTTGGCTGAATAGTATCCCATTGTATCATATATATATATATATATATACAACACAACTTCTTTATCCAGTCATCTGTTGATGAACACTTAGGTTGCTTCGATGTCTTGGCTATTGTAAATAGTGCTGCTGTGAACATTGGGGTGCATGTATCTTTTCAAAGTAGAGTTTTCTCCAGATATATGCCCAGAAGTGGGATTACTGGATCATGTGGTAACTCTATTTTTCATTTTTTAAGGGCCCTCCATACTGTTTTCCATAGTGGCTGCACCAAATTGCATTCCCACCAGCAGTGTAGGAGGGTTCCCTTTTCTCCACACCCTCTTTAGCATTTATTGTTTGTGGGCTTTTTAGTGATGGCCGTTCTGACCAGTGTGAGGTGATACCTTGTTGTAGTTTTGATTTGCAGTTTTCTGGTAATTAGTGATACTGAACACCTTTCCACATGCCTGTTGGTCATCTGTATGTCTTCTTTGCAGAAATGTCTATTTAGATCCTCTGCCCATTTTTTTATTGGGTTTTTTTTTTTTTTTTGAGTTCTGTGAGCTATGTATCAAATTCTTAAATTCTAGTCTTAGAGTAACTTGTGTGCCTTCTGTAATAGTAGAAAGCTATGCTTTTTGATGCCTGTTTTCTTACAACATTGGGATTAACCTCTAGAGTCCAGATTCCTTCTACTGTTTTCCTACTCTCTTCAGGCAGACCCAGCTGAGTATAAAATCTAACCAGCTTGTACAGCAGTCCTGTTTCCTCTCTAGCACACGTAGAGCAAAAACTGTGCACTAGACCAGAGTACTTTTTATTCGTTTTCTTTTTGCTTCTGGGCTTAAACATTTGCTTTCTTAACCCAGTCATCTATAATCTATTTTCTGGGGTTCTCCACAATAAGAAATGTAAATGTACCAAGTGCTGAATCTATTACAACATTATTTCTAAAATCATGTCCACCTTTACTCTTCTGTCTGTCTAAAAGAGGCAGTTTTACCCAGGTAACATACTCTGATTACCCCAACATCTAACTCAGGCTAGGACTACATTGTTACGGTCCTGGCTGGTTTGTCTTTACGTGTTTTTCATCCCATTCTTCCCTGGGAATCCCATAACTGAAGTATACAAGCACCCCTAGATTTTATTTCTAGCCTTTGAGTTTATGATAATTATGTGTTAGTCAGAATAGGTTAAGTTATAGTGTAGTAACACACAACTCCAAATCTTAGTGACTTACAATGATAAAGGTTTATTTTTCACTCATACCTATTTATTGTGGTACATTACTATGGTTTTGCTCCATGTCATCTTCATTCTGAAACCAGGATAGCAGAGCAGCCTCTACCTGAAAAATTGCCAGTTGCTGTGGTGGAGAGAAAAGAGACATAGAGAATCACCTACTGGCTCTTAAAGCTTCTGCTTAGAAGTTTCTAACACATATTACTTCTGCCCTGTTTCATTGGTTACTGCAAATCACATGGCCACTTCTGTATCCAACTGTGTAAGAATGTGTAAAACTCTTGCAGAAGCATCTAAGGAAGGAAAGCTAGAATATTTGGCCAACAATAATACAATCTGTCAGAATCCACCTTAACTCAGGGTAACGTAGTCTTGTATAATAAGGTCCTCAGGCGTCTTCATCTATTTATTGGTAAAGTAAATTCCATCATCCACTGTGATTGAAACTGCAGTTTCGGTCATGAAATGCTGAACACAATTAAAGGGTGTATAATTAGGCATTCAAAGTTCAGTTGATACATAGTGAGGAGGAGGTGGTGCATCTAAGGAACTTCACAAGCTGCATGAATCCAAGAAATTAGTCACACCATGGTTCCCTTCATGGCTCTGATACACAGGGTGGGCATATGGAGCCAGAGCCAAGGCCTGTGCCTGGAGCTCGTGAACCAGAGGCCCTGAGCATGACACACGAGAGCCCTGAGGCGTACGTGGGACGGAGGTGCTTTCTGCGGTTTACCATAACTGTAGGCTATCCTGGCTGAGAAACAGGTGAAAGGGGAAAACAAGCTGTGACAGCAGAACAGCATTCTCCCCCAGCTGCCTGAAAGCCTGTCGGAAGCACTGTTTGGAAGTCAGCCTTAAGTGGAACTAAAAGAATCTCGTTTCCCAATAATCTTGTTCCAGCCTGAGCCACCCCATCGACTTGGCCAGTGGTAGGAGTGTATGTTTAGCATGCACAAGGTCCTGGGTTCAATCCCCAATACCTCCATTAAAAAAAAAAAAACAAACCTAATTACCTCCCTCCCAAAACAAGCAAACAAAAAAAGTAACAATAAAAATAAATAAAATTTAAAACGTAAAAAAAAACGTTCGGAGGGGAGGGTATAGCTTAAGTGGTAGAGCACATGCTTAGCATGCGTGAGGTACTGAATTCAATCCCCAGTAGCTCAATTAAAAAAATAATTAAATAGACCTAATAACCCCTCAAAAATACTTTTTTTACAAAATAAAGTAATAAACTTCCATATATATTAAAGTAAATTTTATTTTTAAAAAACCCTTCACATTGATTAAGCATTTGAAATAATATAAGTGAAATAATCATTCTTGGCACAGATTCATTTACTTTAATATGCTTCTCAGTCATAGCTTTTTCTGTCACTGTTATTTTTATTAAAATTTTTTTTCATTTTTCAATTGAAGTTTAGTTGATTTACAATATTGTGCTAATTTCTGGTGTACAGTGTAGTAATTTAGATATATATGTTTCCTTTTTATATTCTTTTTCATTATAGGTTATTACAAGCTATTAAATATAGTACTCTGTACTATACAGTAGAAACTTGTTATATATCTATTTTATAAATGGTAGGTAGTATCTGCAAATCCTAAACTCCCAATTTATCCCTCTCCATCTCCCTTCCCCCAGTAACCTTAACTTTGTTTTTCTGTGACTCTCTCTGTTTTATAAATAAGTTCATTTGTGTCCTTTGTTTCAGATTCCACATATAAGTGATACATGATATTTGAATTTTTCTATTTGACTTACTGCACTTAGTATGATGATCTCCAGATCCATCTATGTTGCTGCAAATGGCATTATTTTATTCTTTTTTATGGCAGAGTAATAGTCCAATGTGTGTGTGGGTGTGTACACATATATATACACCACAACTTCTTTATCCAGTCATCTGTTGATGGACACTTGGGTTGCTTCCATGTCTTGGCTATTATAAATAGTGCTGCTCTGAACATTCGGGTGCATATATCTTATTGAATTACAGTTTCTTCTGAATATATGTCCAGGAATGGGATTGCTGGATCATAAGGTCTTCACTTACTTTTTAAATGATTTAAATTTTTTTTCAAGAAATTGCCAGATATCTTCCTCAAATGTGCATTTTAAGGTTAAAAAATTTTAAATTGTTCACACCTTTCGTTTCTTGGCATACTATAATCTATATTTTCAATTGAGAAAATATGATCTTTACAGGTTCTAACATGCAAGTAAGTGCAAAACAAATTCTGCTCAATGGAGAATATGCTCAATTCTAATTTTCTTCGTTTTGAAATATGTAAACATTTCAGCCCAGATAGTCTCACAGATCTTGTCCTTTGCTTCCATTCAAAGTATCTTTCTGCAGTTTTTAAAAAATTGTGGTACAGTATACATAAAGTTCACCATCTTAACCATTTTATGTGCAAAGCTCAGTGGGATTAAGAACATTCATATTGTTGTCTGACCATCACCACCATCCACCTGCAAAACACATTTCATCTTGCAAAACTGAAATTCTGTACATGTGACACAATAGCTCCCCATTCTCTCATACCTCCAGTCTTTGGCAACTCCATTGTAATTTCTGGCTCTAAAAATTTGACTATTCTAGGTACGTAATACAAGTGGGATCATAGAGTATTTGTCCTTTTGTGACTGGCTTATTTCACTTAGCATAATATCCTCAAGGTTCATCTATGTTATAGCATGTATCGTAATTTCCTACTTTTTTAAGCAAAATAATAATATTCATTGTATGTATATACCACTTATACTGGATATTTCGGTTGCTTCCACCTTTTGACTATTGTGCATAATGCTGCTGTGAACATGGGGGTGCAAATATCTTTTGGAGTCCCTACTGTAAATTCTTCTGAGCATATACCCAGAATGCAAGTTGCTGGATCATATGGTAGTTCTATTTTAATTTTTTGAGGAACTGACATGTTGTTTTCCATAGAGGCTGTACCATTTTATACTCCCACCAACAGTACGTATGTTTTCTAGTTTCACTACATCCTCACCAACACTTGTTATTTTCTGTCTTTGATAGTAGCTGTCTTCATGGATAATAAGGTGGTATCATTGTGATTTGGGTTTGCATTCATTGATTAGTTTTGTTGAGTATCTTTTCATGTGCTTTTTGGCCATGTTGTATATATTCTATCAAGAAATGTCTATTCAAGTCTTTTCTCCATTTTCAAATTGGTGTTTTTGTTATTCAGTGGTAAAAGTGCTTTATATATTCTGAATATTAACATGTTATCAGGTAGATGATTTGCAAATATTTTCTCCGATTCCCTGAGTTGCCTTTGTAGTATGTTTATTGTGTCCTTTAATGCATTGAAGTTTTAAATTGTGATGAAGTTCAGTTTATCTGTTTCTTAGATGCTGCAAAATTAATACTCTGTCTACAAATCAAGATATTCCAAAGTAGAATTACAGAATCTCAAAATTAAATCTTACACCCGCTTTGCACTCTCTTTGTTAGTTTGTTCAGTTTCTCTGTAGCTTTAGTAGAGATACATGTCAACAGCTTCCTTTCTACAAGTGTTGCTTTCAAACTGCAGTTAAGAAAAAAAAAAAAAAAACTTCAGATGTTGAGATTTTGAGGATTACATTTGTTTAACATTTTAAATACAATGCAGACAAGCTTTACTCAGTTACACAGACGTTCAATACCACTTGACCCTGAATTGGATTTACAAAGTAAGTCTTCAAAGACTCAGACATTTCTAAACTCCAGTTGATGCTAGGCACCAGAGGTAAAACCTTGCATTGCACTCCATGAGTGTTTTCAGTGTCTCCTCTCAGCTTCCACCCCCCCCCCCAAAAAAAAGGGTTCAGTTTTACTGGTTTATATAAAAGTGTTTAAAAAATTTGACAAGCACAGCTGCTATTTTGATTGCAAGGTGTTTGTAGATACTGCAGAGGTTTCTTAATTTAGTAAGAACATTGTTTTTGTTTTTACCATGACTGTGCTGCATCAAAAGTTGTATTTTATATTAGTCTAGTCAAAAAAACAAAAACAAACAAAAAAACAACCCCAAATAATGCTGTCTCTTTCCTACTTGCATTTCCTCAGAAACAGACACTGAGGCTAGCACTGAGTGCACATCATTTATTTGGTGGTTCAGGAAACCATAAGGAGAGTGGGAAGGTGATATAGGACAAGGAAGGAATGCATTAATAGGTTTGTTCCTAAACCAGTTAACCTGGTGGCCTAGTCTGGTGGGGAGCTTTAAGGATCGCTGCAAAACACATGTCTCAGAATTACCCCAGCCAAGGGAGCTGGAGTATTCATACTGCTGTTCCCTTTAATTGTTGGTCATGTGATACCCCGAGGGTAGTGCCCCAGTCTTCTGGCCTTGTGTGTGTGGGCAGAGTGAGTTGGAACAGCCTGAAAGCAGTCTCCTGACAAATCTGCCCTTGTGGAGAGCACATGAACTGAGAATACGCCAGCAGAGCCCTGACAGCTTCTGCCTCAGTTGTCAGAGTTGAACCTGGGGCAGTCAGAAGACAGAAATCACACAGTAATTTGAAGAAGTTTAATATAGAAGTTGGCAAACTCTGCCCCATGGGCCACATTCAGGCCTGCTTTTATCCTGCCAGCTCTGTTGAGATACAGGTGACAGAAAACATAGTGTCAGTTTTAGGTATGCAGTGTGATGATGTGTGAAATGATTATCACAGTAAGGTTAGCTCTGTGAACGTTGTACTCCAGTTCACTGTGTATTACCTGTGGCTGCTTTGTGTTACAGCTGCGGGGGTGAGTAGTCACAGAGATTGTACGGTCTGCAAGAGTCTAAAATATTTACTCTTTGGCTCTTGACAGCAAAAGTTTGCCTGGTCATGATTTAATAAGGAATTATTAAGCTATGATAGGAGAATTAATTTGAAGGTATGAGACATCTAAAGGGCTGAGAAAAAATAGATAAGGAAGAACAAACTTGGAAAGGGCCCCATCTCTAAGACTAGGCTCAGAATTCATTGAAGAGGGTGTGGATGACATATAAGTGGCTGGATTGCCTGGGACAGAGCTGGTCCACAGTTGCTGGGCAGTTATGGACAACCTTCTGCAGGGAGGGTACAGCTCAGTGGTAGGGTGCATGCTTAGCATTCTGGGTTCATTCCCCAGTACCACCATTAAAAATGAAATAAAATAGAGTAGAATAAAATAAAATAAAATTTAATTTGAAAACCTAATTACCTCCTCCCACCAAAAAAAAAAAAATCCAAAACAACCGTCTGTGTGCACATGAGTCAAGGCAGGTCGACAAGTGGGCGGAGAGTGTGGACAAGTCTGCAGGAGCAAGACTTGGCCCAGGTGGTGTTTGAATCCAGAAGGCCACAGAAACAACTCTCCAGGGAAAAGCTGGGCCAAGGCTGATGTAAAACACCTGGAAGGAATCGGGGCACCTGCAGGGAGCTGAGGCAGCCACCCTCTGCAGGAGCCTGGTGCACCTGTGTGTATGGCTTGGGACGGGGGGGTTCCTGGCTGCATGGGTGGGATAGATGACCAGCTCCTTGGGACCACATGTGTATACAGAGTTGGGGCTGAGAGGAGGGTGCAGGGAGCAGCAGACTCGGCTGGGACACAGGTCCACACTGTGGCTACACTGCCACTGCCTGAGTTGAGAGATTCGGACAGCACATGGCAAACAAGTGCTAGAGAAAGTGATGTGGGGAGGGAAGAAAGTGCACTTTCCAGGAGGGAGTGAGCCACGCTGGGCCCAGGAAGGCAAACCCCTTCCTCCTGCCGTCTCCAAGGCAGTCTGCTTAAAATGCTTAACATCACATCACATCAGCTGGCAAAGCCCACATCCACTATCACAGAGCAGGCAGAAAGGGTGAATCCTGAGTGAGAGGCTAGAATCTGATAACCAGCACAAGGCTGATGCTTTTTCAGCCGACATGGCTTCTGGTTTCACTCCGTCAGGGATAGCACCACAGCCCACGTCAGCAACAGAATTTTGTGTAAACCACACGTTCACTGTCAATGTTCCTAAATGGAAATCCAGCACTTAATTTTTCATGGAATATGTACCTTTTGTTTTCTTAGGTTGGTGCCAATACTTTTTTGATTAAAAAGCATTACTAAATATTAAAGTTAATGAGATAAAATCACTGTAGCAAGACCACCCAGACTTGTTTCTATGGGTACTCTAGCAGGACTGCTAGCTTCTATTCCTACACATATTTCCCGCATTTTCCCCTACTTTGACAACTGGTCACCTGGGAGAGTTTGTGCGATGCACGCTTCAAACCATGGGCCAAGGCACAACTCGCTAGCACACCTAGAGACCAGCAGGGCCAGCAGCATCCAGTGCATCACCGTCTCTGAGAACGGAAGAAGTGGGAGCTGTCGCTCGCTGCTTATAGCCAGACACACTGTCTTATCAGTGAACACTGTACATACTGTCATCGAGAAGGGGTTGTATAACGAAGACATCCAGATGGCCAACAGGCACGTGAAAAGGTGCTCAGTGTTGCTGATTATCAGAGAAACGCAAATCAAAACTACAATGAGGTAACACCTGACACCAGTCAGAATGGCCATCGTTCAAAGTTCCACAAACGACAAATGCTGGAGAATGAATGAAACTGCTTACATACAGGCAGAACCTGCCCTGCCATGCTTCCTGTAAGTAGAGTGGCAGAGAGCTTAAGAGGAGTTGGGTGAAGGGAGAGAGAGAGAAACAAAGAAACAAGTTCATTTTCCTCTTCTAAACGCTGGGTGGGATAATTCCCCCTTAGCCTGGTTACCAGCGAAGGGGGAAGGAGATAGGTGGAGAAAAATCCTAGTGTTGTCTAATGGAAGTTCCTCATGAAAAAGTACGGATTTGGGAATAAATGCCCCCTTAGCAGTACTGTAACTATTTTTATATAATCATTTCTCATTCTGCCTCTCTAGACCCCTAAAATCCCAAAGATACTTTTGTTGATTTTTGCATTTCCCGTGGCTGGTACTAAGCTCAGTAAGTATTTGTTTGATGAATGCTTAATCCTGAAGTGGTTTTTGACACTTTAGATTTTACCGATAGTCATAGCTCAGATACGTCAGTAAGAGAGCTTCTAGTACTTTCTAGTTCCCAGCAGTCTCTTTAACATCATTATATGTTTTATTAGTCATGTGGACATGTCTACAAGTGTTATTTGTTGTATAATTTTCTTCCGCCAGTAGCTGAGACTTCATCTATTTTTAGTTGCTTAATTTAAATTCAAACAAGACAAAAGCTAGCATCCAATGTTACTGAGGTGTACAGAGTTTAAGAATGATTTCTAAATATTTGCTGGCCTCTGTAAGAAGAAAAAAAGACCTGTGAGGCATCACTGATCTAGCTTGATTGGAACCGGATGAGAATCATATGTTCCTTATTTCTAGAATTCTTCACATAGGAGATGGGATGACAGGTGACAGCTGAAAGATACCCTTCTGATAGAGGGAAACGATCCCCAAGGCAGACTGCAGATATGACTGTTTAGTCAAGCTGTGGAATAGTTTGGGCATCAGTAAAGGCAGAAAGAGGCTAAAACAGACCTTGGGCATTGAATGAAGTGGGAAGAGCAAAGGCATCAAAACCAGAGACCCTTGGGTTGGAACTTGGGTGGGTTGCTTGCATTTCAGTGCTACAGTTCCTTCATCTCTAAGGGAGGTTAATACCACTTTTGCTGGGCTGGCCGTAAGTTCTGAGTGAGGCCATGTGTGGTACATAGGGGAGCAGACATAGTCATTGTCATTTGTACATTAGGGAAACCTGTATCATGAGGCATCGCCCCACTTCTCTGTTAGCTCTGTGGACACAGTGCTGGAGGCATTTTCTGAGCAAATTTATTTTTCAGAAAACTCCTTCTGAGGCATCGCCTGTATGTTCCATGGTTGATTTTTTTCCTTCATTTGTGCAAATGTAAACACACATTCAAGTACTTTCACCACATTACCATCGCCGTATTGTTTACCTTTTTTGCTCGAACACAAGCTGTGAGTTTTAATGCTCATCTGGTTTACTTGGCTAAGAGGATCCAACTTTTATGCCACTTAGGAATGGTTGACATTTAAATCTTAGCAGTAATTCTTGGAACACTTCCAGGTTAATTTCAGAAAATTGATTTAAATCCAATTTTTTTCTCTTTCTGAAAGGAATCATAAGAAACTATTAACAGTGGTTACTTGGAGGCGAGAGGGTCCTGGGGGCATCCTCTAAGATGATCTGCCTCCTGGTATTCACACCCCTGTGTTATCCTCTCCTCTTGAGTGTGGGCTGAACTTACTGACTTCTAGTGGCTACAGTTCAGTGGAAGCGATGGTGTCACTGTCGTGATAAGGTTATAGAAAGATTGTGGCTTCCATCTTGGCTGTTTTCTCTGGCCATCTCGCTCCTCAGCTCACCAGGAGGGAAGCTGATGGCTGTGTTGTGAGCTGCCCTCTGCATAGGTGAGGCGGGAAGCCCCATAAAAAAACCGGCAGGACCCCTAGGCAGGGCCGCTGCTCTCCTCCCAGCACCGCCCGGTTCCCTGACCCGGAGGCTTTAATCTCACTTTTTGCCTCTAAAGTGGCTAACTTACACCTAGAATTCTATTGGTTCCCTGAGCTCACTTCTGATTGGTTATTACTCTCACTCCTGATTGGTTATTACTGTCACTTCTGATTGGTCCATTTGCAGTACTTCATTTGCATGGAGCTCACTCCTGATTGGCCTGTTTCTACAAAGCTTGTTCCTGGTTGGTCAACTTCCGTTGTACTTTATTTGCATATGATGTTGCAAAGTGTAAAACTGGCAGCCTATAAAAGGCCTGTGTAAACCTACAGATGGGGTCCAGAGCTTGAAGTATTAAGTCCTCTGTCCCCGCTGGCGTAATAAACCTGAGTTCTCCAACTCTCTGAGTGCTGCTTGGTCTCTCGCCCGGATCCAGGTTGCTGTCACAACTGAGCTGTAACACATTTTTCCGCAACATAGGCTCATGGGACAAGGAACCAAGGGAGGCCTGCAGCCAACAGTCAGTGAGGAACTGAGGCACTCAGTTCATGGCCTGGGGAAGGCTAAATGCCGTCAACAGCTATGTGAGTGAGTTGGAAGATCTTTCCCTAGTTGAGTGTGTAGATGAGACTGAAGCCCTGTCAGCAGCTTGACTGCAACATGAGAGACGTAGAGCCAGAGACAACCAGCTAAGCAGCACCTAGATTTCTGACCTGCAGAAACTGAGGTAAGAAATGTTTTGTTTTGTTAGATTGCTATATTTTGGGGTAATTTGTTACTCAGCAATAGATAACTAATACAGGAAGTGAGGATGGAAAAGCATTATAAGAAGCAGCTTTTACCTTTTAATTTCTATACTGTATGAATTTTCTATTTGTGTGTGTGTGTGTGTATATATACATATATAATTTGTACTCTTTAAAAGTACTGCCAACAGGTGCTATTTAGGTAGGTAGACTATGGCAAACTCTGCAAATTGGCTCACTCAACACAAATTTCGACACCCTCTACTGGCTTCCTGTAGTATAGAAGCTGGGAATCTATAAAAGAGAAGCACACTTACATTTGCCAGACTCTCTTGCTGCTGGGGACCCATATGTGACCCAGTTTTCACCAAGCAGACATACTGTTTGTATGTTGTAAAACTTAGAAGAAGGAAATTCACAGCTTGAGATGGTGATGTTTTCTGGCAGATAGGTGGAGATGCCTATTATTCTGCAGTAACTGTGGCAGAGGTTCTGTGGTCTAGATGCAGGTAAGACAATAATCCAGAAGTGTCAGTGTTTAGGGTTTGGAAGAATAGTTCTATAGAACAATTGGGTGTTGTTCATTTGGTGCCATTGTTCCTGGTGGGGCAACATTCCAAGATAAGGATTTAACTCAAGTTATTTATTTATTTATTTATTTATTTATTTATTTATTTATTTATTTATTTATAATGAAATACAGTCAATTACAATGTATCAGTTTCTGGTATACAGCACATTGTCCCAGTCATGCATATACATACATATATTCATTTTTGTATTTTTTATTAATGGTTATTACAAGATAGTGAACATAGTTCCCTGTGCTATACAGAAGAAATTATTTTAAAAAATCTATTTTTATATATAGTGGCTAACATTTGTAAATCTCAAACTCCTACATTTATCCCTTCCCACCCCCTTTCTCCGCCAACCATAGATTGTTTACTATGTCTGCAAGTCTGTTTGTTTTCTAGATGATCTCATAGTGTCCTTTTTTTTTCTTTTCTTTTCTTTTTTTATGTTCCACATATGAGTGATATCATATGGTATTTTTCTTTCTCTTTCTGGCTTACTTCACTTAGAATGATGAACTTTAGATCCATCTGCATTGCTGCAAATGGTATTATTTTATTCTTTTTTATGGCTGAGTAGTATTCCATTATATAACTATACCACAGCTTCTTTATACAGTCATCTGTCAATGGACATTTAGGTTGCTTCTGTGTATTGGTTATTGTATACAGTGCTGCAGTGAACACTGGGGTGCATGTATCTTTTTGAATTAGAATTCCTCCAAATATATACCCAGAAGTGGGGTTGCTGGATCATATGATAGATCTATTTTTAGTTTTTGAGGAATCCCCATACTGTTTTCCACAGTGGCTGCACCAAACTACATTCACCACCACCAGCAGTGTAGGAGGGTTCCCTTTTCTCCACACCTTCTTCAGTATTTATCGTTTGTGGACTTTTGTATGATGGCCATTCTGACTGGTGTGAGGTGATACCTCATTGTAGTTTTGCGTTGCGTTTCTCTGATAATTAGTGATACTCAGCGTTTTTTCATGTGCCTATTGGCCATTTGTATGTCTTCACTGGAGAATTTCTTCTTTGGATCTTCTGCCCATTTTTGGATTGGGTTTTTTTTTTTTTGTTACTAAGTTGTATGAGCCATTTATAGATTCTGGAAATTAAACCTTTGTCAGTTGCATCATTTGCACATATTTTCTCCCATTCTGTAGGTTGTTGTGTTGTTTTGCTTTTGGTTTCCTTTGCTGTGCAAAAGCTTATAAGTGTAATTAAATCCCATTTGTTTATTTTTGCTCTTATTTCTACTGCCTGGGTAGACTGCCCTAGGAGAACATTGCTAAGATTTATGTCACAGAATGTTTTGCCTATGTTTTCTTCAAGGAGATGTATTGTGTCTTGTCTTATATTTAAGTCTTTAAGCCATTTTGAGGTTATTTTTGTGTATGGAGTGAGGAAGTGTTCTAACTTCATTGATGTACATGCTGCTATCCAGTTTTCCCACCAGCACTTGCTGAAGAAAGCGATTTTTTCCATTTTATCCATTATATATTCTTGCCTCCTTTGTTGAATATTAATTGACTACAGGTCTGTGGATTTACTTCTGGGCTCTCTATTCCTTTCCCTGATCATATGTCTCTTTTTATGCCAATACCATGCAGTTTTGATTACTGTAACTCTTTAGAATTTTCTGAAGTCTGGAGAGGTTATTCCACCAGCTTTGTTCTTTCTCTTCAGTATTGCTTTGGCCATTCTGGGTCTTTTGTGATTCCATATAAATTTTAGGATTGTTCTAGTTCTGTAAAAAGAAAAACAAAAAACAAAACATCCTGGGTAATTTGATAGGGATCACCTTAAATCTACAGATTGCCTTGGGCAGTATGGCCATTTTAACAAATTGATTCTTCCAATCCAAGAGCATGAGATAACTTTCCATTTCTTTAAGTCATCTTTAATTTCCTTAATCAGCGTTTTGTAGTTAGTGCTCCATGTATAAGTCTTTCACCTTCTTGGTCAGATTTATTCCTAAGTACTTTATTGTTTTGGATGCAATTTTGAAAGGGATTGTTCCTTTACTTTCTTTTCCTGCTAATTCATTGTTAGTGTAAAGAAATGCAACTGACTTTTGTATGTTAATCTTGTATCCTGCTACCTTGCCAAGTTCTTTTATCAGCTCTAATAGTTCTTGTGTGGAGTTAATCACTTTAACCCTTCGCTCTCCTCTCCCTCTACTCCTTCCAAAATTTTATAGTTAAGTTACGTTTAACTTTTCTTTTGCATCTTCAAACCTTAAATACTACACATAAAACTTTACTTTTATTGGTTCAAATTTTTTTGATTTCCTTTAACTGTTGGTCTCTACTTTTTCCTCCAACTTTTTCCCCCTTAACTTCCAGTAAAACGTTTTTGAGTGTAAAAACAAACCGAAAAAAAGGAACTGTGAATAATTACACTGGAACAACAGGTGTGACCTAATAAACCTTTGGTCATGCCATATAAATAGAGTTGTATTCCTGCCAGATCTCTACACCTGACTTGGAACATGTAAAAATAACTTTCTGTGGAAAATGTAAGACCCAAATTGAATTATATAGGTTTTTCTCTCAACCAGTTAAAATAAATAAAAATATATGTAAAGGAATTGGACAGAAATGCAAGCATTGGTTACTTCCAGATGGTGAGATGGGGGGAAATTTTTATTTCCTATTTCCCTGTTTTCCATGCTCTTTTAATCTTCTCTGTTATACATGAGTTATTTTTAAACTAGGAAATAAAAATTTCCTGAAAAATTAAAGAAGTTAAGCCTTCCTTACAAACCACCTAAATGAACGAACATTTTAATGAATTGTTCAGAAAACTTTGTTGAGAAACCAAACATTTTCCATAACAGTGCCTAACAAAATATCAAAAAAAATTGCTAATAGATTATTTACTTTTGACTAAGTTGAAGGAGGAATCAAAACACAGTTCCACTATTTTAAGAGTGTGTTGTAGGCAGTGACAGGAAAAGAAGCACAGGAATTTTTGAAGGAAATTTTGAACTCCGAACAGGTCTGCTCAAGTGTGGTCTGCAGACTGGCAGCTTCAGCATTCCTTGGGATCTTGGTAGAAGATAAAATTCTGGACCATAGACAGTCTGATTTCAATTCTCTGCAGGTGGGCCCAGAAATCTGTGCTTCAGTAAGTCCTCTAGGTGATTCTGATGCTTGCTTAAGTTTGAGAAGCAGTCCTCCAGAGTTTTTTAATAAACTCAGGGCAACTCATAAATTCTCCACCATATTCAACTATCAGTTACATGCAAAGGTAACAGACAACCATCTCTTGTATGTAGAGACCCAGGAAATAAATTTGTCATGATTTTTTGAGACGGGGAGTTGAATGAAGAAAATCAGTTCTACAGTTGTAGGAGCTGATAAGGATCAGTGAGACACTTCAAGTTGGGCAACAGCAAGGTTCTTTGCAGGTAGAACAAAGGAACCCAGAGGCCAGAGTTACAGGAAGGAAGCTAATCCTGGCAGACCTGTCTAGCAGGAATGCAGATACAGTAGGCATTCCTCCTCTCAAATCCACAGTTTCTTTTACCTGCAGTAAACAGCAATTCGAAAATAATGAATGAAGAGTTCCAGAAATAAACAGTTCATAAGTTTTAAACTGCTTGCTGTTTTGAGTAGCATGATGAAATCTCACACCATTTCACCTAGACCCACCCAGGACATGAAACATTCCTTTGTTCAGGATATCCCGCCTGATAAGTACTTAGTAGCGTCTCAGTTATCAGACTGACTGTCACAGTATGGTAGTGCTTGTGTTTTACTTAATAATGGCCCCAAAGCACAAGGGTAGTGATGCTGGCGATTCAGATATGCCAAAGAGAAGCTGTAGAGTGTTTTCCTTTAAGTGAAACGTCCTTGACTTAGTAAGGAAAGAAAAAAAATTGTGTGCTGAGGCTGCTAAGATCTATGTTAAGAACAAATTTTCTATCCCTGAACTTGTGAAGAAGGGAAAAGAAATTTGTGCTAGTTTTGCTGTCCCATCTTAAAATGCAAAAGTGAGAGCCACAGTGTGTGATAAGTGCTTAGTTAAAATGGAAAAGGCATTAAATTTTTAACAGTGAGACAGTTTGAGAGAGAAACCATATTCACATAACTCTTATTACAGTATGTTGTTATAATTCTATGTTATTATTCATGATCGTTTTTAGCCTCTTCCTGTGCCTAATTTACAAATTAAACTTCATCACAGGTATGTATGTAGAGGAAAAAAGTAGTATATATAGAATTTGGTACTTCAGTCTACCAAATGATAAAATAGCTAACAGATGGGGAAGAGCTATGAAAAGAGTAAAGAGGACTGTCTTTATGGACTTTAATGTCTGTGCAGTCACCCCGAGCCTCATGCTTAAAACAGCCCCACGTGGTTTTACATTCTGCTCTCGCCGTCTTAAAATTCTTGATAATTTTAAACAGAGGGCTCTCCATTTTCATTTTGCACTGGGCCCTCCCTACAGATACGTAGCTGGCCCTGACTGATAGTAAACATTAAAATTTTAACAGATTAATCATATTCATGGTACACTGTGTTGATGCTACCCCAATTTACAGAGAAGCCCCATGATGTTAATAATCACTTAACAATGATAGACAAAACAAAAGTCCTAGGATACCCCTCCAAAAACTTGGAGCTGGTATCAGAAGGAAGTTGAGGTGGGCGAATTCCCTTTTCTTCCACAGGAAGAAGTGAATGGATTTTGTTTTGCTTATGAAGTTGAAATATCCACTTGAAGTATCCACATTTACTTAACATTGAAATAAGATTATTCTTAATAACTTGCAAATTACCCCAGGGAGAAGAGTGAAATAAACTCAAACAAAATAGCAAAGATAGGGAACAGGAAGGCACCGTCACACAAATGGGGCGGCGAAACTGCCTGTGATAATAACACACGTGAGTGGTGTTGACGCAAGTCTTGCATCACAAATCTAAACCAGTGAATTAACGTCTGTAAGAGATACAATTAAAACAGGAGGGCTACAGACATTAATGTCTACAAGACATACTCTTAAAACAAGAGCAATCCAAATTTTAAGATGAATACGATATAGAAAGGAAATGCAAACAAAATAGAACATGGGCCACACGATTACTATCAAGTTAAAGTCAAGCAAAGAGCATTAAATTTGCGTTGTGTCAATTTACAGAAATGATGAGTAAAGAAGTTCACGGCACTTATGAAAATGTAACGTGCCAAAGCTAGACAGTCCATTAGGTTACAAGGGGAATTACATTCCAGGAGAGCTAAAATGTGGAAAGATTCCTAGTTCGTTACCTTTTAGCTCTGCCTCACCCATTACGATAGCCACTGATCTGAAGTGAGACACTGCAAGTGTAAAATAAATACTAGCTTTCCAAGTCTTAGCCTGAAAAATATGTATATAAATCACTATATTAACAATTTTTATATTTAGTATATGTTGAAATAATGTTTTGGGTATATGTATTGGGTTTAAGTAAAAATAATTATTAAATTAATTTTTTAAATTACTTTTTTAATGTAGCTACTGGAAATTTTTGAATTACCTATGTGGCTTGTATTCTGTTGGACACTACTCTTCAACATAATCTATATATATTACTACAGTTTTGATGTAATTCATCTAATTTAATTTTGCTTTATTTGCATAATAAATGCCTAGTTGATGCTGAGGATTTCCTCCTTTAGGTATATTTGATGAATTCCATCTTCACTTTAGTAGAATTAATTTATTTTTATCGTTAACACCAACCCACTTATCTTTCCATGTTTTTATTATTTTTATAAAATAATAAGGACAAAATACAATTAATATTCAGATACTTTCATAAGATAAATTTGTAACAATACCGAAAGTGGACAGTTGGCTTGCCAACAGGCCCCAGTCCCCACTACCGTAAAAAAAAAAACTCAAGAGCTTTTCGATCAACTCAAGGAGGCAAGTTTGAATCCAGTACATCAGAGCTGACGTGGAGGAATCAGCAGTCATTTAAAAATGAACAAAAGTTCGACTTCTATGAAACTCAAATGTAAAAAGTCAAAAATTACCTTTAAGAAAAACTAAAAAATATTAGAGACTGTGACAGAAATATAATAATGGAGACTTAAATCTCTTCCGGTCATTGGCAGATCATGTAGACAAAAATTATAGCTGAATAATATAACTAATATATATGTATATTCTATCCTTTGTTTTGAAAATACATCTCCTTGAAGAAAATTGTGAACATATCTTCTGATTGGAGCCAAAGATTCAACATTGTAGAGACATCAAATATCTTTCCAAATCTGTCAATGAATTAAATGCAGTTGCAAACAAACAAAAAAAAAAACTTTGTGATTTGGTCAAATGATTTAAAAGGTCATATAAAGAAATCCTCAGAATAATGAGGTCATTTTGCCCCATGCATGAGAATGTATGAAGCTATAGTAATAGTACAGGTAAAGAACTAGATAGAACTAGATAATGACTAAATCACGGGAAATTGGTCTGTGATAAGGATCATTAGTAATCAGTGTGGATGTTCAGTCAATGGCTAACTACTTGGGAAAAATAAAGGTTAATTCCCGCTTTACTCAGAGCAAATAAAATTCCAAAATGGATCAAAATTTGTATGATAAAAAACAAAATCATAATATGTATAAGCACTGATCTGCATTATGTTGCATTACTTTTATGGTTTGTGTTCTATGGCTTGTTCATACTTACATCTTTAATCCATTTAAAATCTAACCTCTTCCAGTGATATAACTATTCCTGTCATTATAGCTTATTATAATGCATTTTAATTTCTGCTAGGGACAGTTCAACTTCATTACTTTCTTATTCAAACATTTTTCAAAAAGTTTCACTGATTTATTCTCTATATTAATTTTAGAATTAATTTTTATGAATTTTTTATAAGTAATCTTCTGGATTTCAGCTGGAATTATGCTAGCTACACAGATTCCTGTGTCTTTATAGTTTTGCTGTCTTTATAATTTTGAATGTTCCCATCCAGAAATCAGAGCTGTCTCTCCATTTGTTCAGTGATTCATGTCTCCATACATTTAGTTGTTTTATTTATATTGATCATTTACATTTCTTTTTTACATTTGCTTCTAAGTATCTTACAATTTAGGTTCTTATTATAGTTTCCTCCTGGCAGCTTAGTTGCTGAGGGTTGAGTTAATCATGCTCATCAGTCCATTGACCTGCACAAGGCTTCATACCCACTTGTATTTTTTGTTCTTTTGGTTATTCATCTGTTATCAGTTGCTGGACCATTTTGTGTGCATATATTTAATTAGACTAGGCAGTGCTGTCTAGAATGGCTGTGTGGGTGATGGTCTTCCTGGTGTCACACTCTGCAGTGTACACCGTTAGGGGTCATCAGATGCTCAGTGGTGAATTCAGTGCAGGTATGGAACCCCTTTCTCTGCAATTCCTTTCCTCCAGGATCTTGGTTCCTCAATTCCTGGCTGCCTGGGTAGACCTGAACTCCCGTTTAGGTCTCCCCAGTTGAGTGAGATCATGTCAACCCCTAGTCCACCTTTGATTCCGTTGAGCCTGTATTGCCTTGCGCTGTGAATCAGCAAATGTTCTGTGGCTTAAAGCTCTGAAAGAGGTCCAGCTCACCCCTGGGAGTCTCCTTTCTCTCTCCAAGGTGTTGACTATCTTGGTTGCCCTCTGAGACCTTTAGACGGGTTTGTTTTGTTTTTGTGGAGGTATTACTGTTTTCCATGTTTTTTTGTTGGGTAGGCCAGGTATCAGCCACTCTGCCATTGCCAAGTACAAGTCCTTCCAATTAGCTTTTGATTAGTTAAACTACACTGTATCTTTTCACTTGGAGTCATGGTTGTGATCCCATTTTTATCACTTGGGAAATTGAAGTTAAGGAAGTAGTCTTAAAACGTAAAACCTAGATAATGTGATCCAGATTGCATGACTAGGCAGACATCTGCTTTAAGGATTTGGGATTTTGGAGAATATTTATTAATTGAAAATCTAACCTTATGGGATAGGTCTCTACCCTCTTCTCCCCCGACCAAATCCACTTTTTCCCCATGGTCCTGACAGGTACTAAGGCTCATGTGACAGAAGCAGGCTTCTGATCTGAAACTCAAGATGTAGAAAGGGACACACACTCTTTTTCATGTGATAACACAGAAGATGTGCCTGGGAAATGACGAAGGCGAAGTGAAGGACTTAATTATCTATTAGGTAACCAGCCCTGCTCCATTCTCTGAATCTGGAGGGGTTCCTCTCCATTGTGGCCGAAGCAGTGGAGCTGAATTGCAGACAGCTTCTGTTCAGAAGCTGTGCTCAGGCCCCCATGGTGTGGGTGGTTAAATGAGCCCCACTGGGGCCTGGGAAGAGAGAGGTTGGAGGCGGCTTCCCTGCCTAGTGTGGTAGGTGGCCGTGTGTGACCCTGGAGGGATTAGCTTTAGCAAGTTTGCTGGAAATCAAACTATTGCAACCTAATTGTATGAACTAGGAAGACAAATTGGAGTAGAGAAGCATGTCCACATCTCATCACGGCAGGCTCTGCATGGCTGGAATAAGCCAGCTGAATTCTAAGTCAAGGATTGGGTACACCTTCTGTATTTCCTGCACACCTCACTGGCTTTAATGACCATGGGATTTGGACAGGACTATCCTGGGTCATAATCAAGCCATCTCATGAGTGCATCTAATTGGCAGGCTATGGCGTTTTTCAAAGTCTATCTTGGGAAGGCAGTCTTTCCCTTTCTATGGCAGGGAACTGTCCAAACGTGGAGAGGGTGCTCATGAGATTTGGAGCACTTGTGAATGACAGATTGCCCTTGGGTGGAGACCTCAGGGACAGAAAGCAGCGAAAAGCCGCTGCTCCTGGTCTTAAAAGAGAAAGGAAGGCAAAGAAAACGAATCTTAAAAACCTCCAGAAACACATAGGCCATGGGACTTACCTCCTATTGAAGAGTTATCCCGTGCTAAGCCCCGTAAAGCCTCACCACTACCTTTGAATGTGGGCATTACTGTCGTGGTTTATCAAGAGGTGAACTAGACTGTCCCATGTCCCACAGGTTGTGCATGGCAGAACCAGGTCCTCCTCCGAAATCAGGGCTCCTCAGCACCACACCAGACCTTCTGTCCTTCTTGATATGGACCTCAATGGCCTGAGACTTTCACTGTTCACTGCTAGTGTTTAGAATTATGACAAAGTTAAATGATGTCTAGTGATTCTGACAAAAATGGCCAGCAGATATACCATGTATGGGCAACTTTTCACTGAATGTTTTTTTTTTTTTAGTTTTTGCACTTTTTAGAGAAAATGTATTTTTAAAAAATTCATGTATGTGGATAGCTTCATTTTTATGACAAATGAAAGCATGCCCCATGATTGTTTTATGAATGCACATGAGCTGTGATGTTTTATATAAGTTATATTGCAGCCGAGACTCTCACAAATAAGGGAGGGGAGGTGACTGGTGCCCATGGAAAATAAAAAGACCTTTATTTTGCTGCCCTAAAGCACTGGTCCCTGTATAAAATTTCATTCCATGTGGGTCATCATTAAGCAACAGCAGCATAGGAAACAGCTGGCAACAAGCCCAGACCTTAAGATGGCACATGAAATACATGAACTTTCTCAGGCTCTCTGCAAAATCTGCCCATTAGAAGCTAAAATGCCCCACTGGTCCAATTTTAGAACTTCTCTGAGGCTTTACAAAATGCCAGAAAGGGAGAAAGGGGGGGCTACAGGGAGCTCTGTCTGACCCACAAGTGGAGAGGCACTCAGTCTGGCCCTCATCTGGTGCTCGTTAGCCTCAAGGATTTTCTGGCCTCAGTTATTCCCCACTATTAAATAAAAGTTCATGTGACATAAATGTCTTACTGCCAGGCTGTCAGGACTTTCAATACGCTAATATGCTTTTTTAATATACGTGTGGCAGGGGCAAGAGTTTGTAATTTTTCCCAAACTTACCTCCCCAGAAAGGCCCTTGCTCTCTGAGCTTGAAGAGAGATTGGTGTTCCATGGAAGAATTTTGGGAAGCAGTGGGCTGCAGGGAGTTCTAAAGACAATTCGCATGGTCTACATTTGTTCTAGGGGTGATAGTGTCCTTCCCTTTTTTATATTCAGAACCATACATCCTGTACTGTGACATGCTGTGTCTGCTCCGGTAAGAAAAACCCAGTAGGAAGCAAAGGAAAATATTCACTCATTCATTCAACAAACATGCAGCCCGCTAAGAGCCATGTATCATGCCTGCTCTTGGAGTTAGACTATAGGGACATGAGTCACAAGACTGCAGTAGTTGCTTACCATCTGTGATTTCCGGGGAGTCCTGAGTGCCCAGTCTGTGAGATCCGTTACTGGGTTGAATAGGAAAGTGTGCTAGGGCAGTAATTCAGCAGTGTCACAATATTGCATGTTGAGGGAAAACTGGAAAACTTTATTCCAAGTTGTTAATAGTGGTTACCACAAAGTGTTGTAATTATGCATTGCTGTTAAGATTTTATTTTTTTAATTCTTTTCTTAAATGAACATGTATAGCTTTTGTAATAAGAGAAACATAAAATGGCTTTATTTCGTGTTTTGAAAATTATGGCGAGGACGTTGATCTAAGGGACAAATCCATTACAGCCTAATGAAGTTTCGAGGGAAAGCAGAGTTAGGGGAGAGGGGAAATGATGGCACATTTCATTTTTAAGTAGTGAGAAAAGAGCAGGGAGATAAAAGATTTGGTACTCTTACCTGAAATCCTACCAGAGTGTTTACCAGTGGTGCCCCAAAAGGGTAGGCTGTCATGATGGAAACTTTTTTTAAAATATATTTTTATTGAAGTATAGTCAGTTTACAGTGTATCAGTTTCTGGTGTACTGCACAGTACTTCAGTCATATAGGAACAAACATATATTCGTTTTCATGTTATTTTAAACCATAAGTTACTGCAAGGTACTCAGTATAGCTCCCTGTGCTGTACAGTATAAACTTGTTATTTATCTATTTTATATATAGTAATTAGTACCTGCGAATCTTGAACTCCCAATTTATCCCTTCCCACTCCCTTCCCCCCCGCCAGTAACCATAAGTTTGTTTTCTATGTCTGTCAGTCTGTTTCTGTTTTATAAGTAAGTCTGTATTTTTTTATCCCTTAGATTCCACATGTAAATAGTATCATATGGTATTTTTCTTTCTCTTTCTGGCTTACTTCACTTAGAATGACATTCTCCAGGTCCATCCATGTGGCTGCAGATGGCTTTATCATTTTTTATGGCTGAGTAGTATTCCATTGTATAAATATAGGAAAATTTCTTTATCCAGTCATCTCTTGATGGACATTTAGGTTGCTTCCATGTCTTGGCTGTTGTAAATAGTGCTGAATGAATAGAATGAATGGTGGAATGGTGGAATGGTAGAATAGACTAGAATGAATAGTATGAATATTGTGGTGCATGTATCTTTTTGAATTAAGGTTACCTTTGTATATATGCCCAGGAGTGGAATTGCTGGATTATATGGTAAGTATGTTTTCAGTCTTTTGAGGAATCTCCATTCTGTTCCCCATAATGGCTGCACCAAACTACATTCACACCAATGAGTGTAGGAGGGTTCCCTTTTCTGCACAGCCTCTCCAACATTTAGCATTTGTGGACTTTTGAATGATGGTCATTCTGACTGATGTGAGGTTGTAATTTTGATTTGCATTTCTGATAATGAGTGATATTGAGCATTTTTCCATGTGCCTATTGACCATTTGTATGTCTTCACTGGAGAATTGCTTGTTTAGGTCTTCTGCACATTTTTGAATTGGGTTGTTGTTTTCTTATTAAGTTGTGTGAGCTGTTTATATATTCTAGAGATGAAGCCCTAGTCAGTCTTCACTTTAGCAAATATTTTCCCCCATTCTGTAGGTTGTTGTTTTGCTTATGGTTTCCTTTGCTGTGCAAAAGCTTGTAAGTTTAATTAGGTCCCATTTGTTTATTTTTGCTCTTATTTCTGTTGTCTGGGTAGATTGCCCTAGGAGAACATTGCTGACATTTATATCAGATGTTTTGCCTGTGTTTTCTTCTAAGAGGTTTATTATGTCTTGTCATATGTTTAAGTCTTTAAGCCATTTTGAGTTTATTTTCGTGCATGGTGTGAGGGAGTGTTCTAACTTCACTGATTTACATGCAGCTGTCCAGCTTTCCCAACAGCATTTGCTGAAGAGACTGTCTTTACTCCATTGTATGTTCATGCCTCCTTTGTCAAAGATTGACCAGAAGTTTGTGGCTTTATTTCTGGGCTCTCTGTTCTGTTCCATTGATCCATATGTCTGTTTTTGTACCAATACCACGCTGTTTTGATTACTCAGCTCTATAGTATTATCTGAAGTCTGGGAGGTTGTTTTGCTCCAGCTTCATTCTTTTTCTTCAGTAATGCTTTGGCAATTCTGGGTCTTTTGTGATTCCATATAGATTTTAGGATTATTTGTTCTAATTCTGTGAAAAATATCCTGGGTAATTTGATAGGGATCACATTAAATCTGTAGATCGCTTTGGGCAGTATGGCCATTTTAACAATATTAATTCTTCCAATCCAAGAACATGGGATATCTTTCCATTTCTTTAAGTCACATAATGGAAACTTTACAAGGGCTTTCTCCCCGACATTGGCTGAATCCCCTAAAGGGACATATGTGCTTACAGATACGTCGGCATTTACAAGTTAGACAATTTTTTTTTTACTACTTTTCCCCCATTTTTGCTCATTCTGTGTGGTCTACTTCAGTTGATAGTTGCAACCATAGCAAGTTAGGGAGTTGTCTCCCACGTACCCTCTCATGAGCCACACCACCCACAATGTGGGTTTTGTTTCCTTTTCTGGCCTCTTTCCTTCACTTGGGTAAACAATACTTTTTTTTTTCAGTCAAAAATGTTCTTATTTTTTTGATTCTCTGTGGCCCTAGGAAATGAAACATATTCTTCCTACTGACTTACACCAGGAGAATCATCTCTCTGTGACTCTGCCGCCGCCCAGAGCACAGACACCCAGCACACCTACCCAGATAATGTTTAGTCATCCTCTGCCCCCCTGTCTCCTGAATCTTCCCTCTGGGCACTCTTGAACCCTGGTTCCATGACAACTACATTCCTCTACGTCCTAGAAGCAGTCCTTCCACGATCCAGCCACATCCTGGCCCATCCTCTCCCCGCCCACATTCCCAGGAGTCCTCACCAAGCAGGCAGCTGCTCTCAGCCAGCCCTCCCTCCATGCCAGGAGGAAGATCCCACGAGTTCTGTCCCCACCCACAGTGATGCCTGCTTCTCATCCTTCCTCAGTGTCCCAGTCAATGTCGAAAACCTCACACGCCCATCTCCCAAGACCATTCCCTCAGCTACCCACTGTCAAGGCCACAATGAAAACCTTGCAGTTACTTGGAGTTACTCATCTCAGAAGACTGTAACTCACACACCCTTCTCTGACCCCTCATCCTCCTCCCAGCCCAGCACTCCTCCTTTCTCTTCTCTTTGGCTTCATCACAGCCTCCATGTTTGGTCTTCCCCTTTGTCAGCTGTGCCCTAACCAAAGCCATCTTGCCCCTCACATTGGCTCCAATAGCCTAGACCTCTCTGTTAATAGTCCACCTCTCTCCTTCACTGTCCCAGTCTCCAGCCAGTCTACAGAGAAAGTCACACAGCCTCACGGAGTGGTGGGTTATAGACTCATGTTCTCTGACCTCAATGGGCCCCTCAGCCAGCCTTGCGTGGCAACTCCTCTTCCATTCCTTGGCAGAAATGTGAAATCCTCGCCACCTGAATAAAGCCATAAGCACTCCTTTACCCTACTTTGTTTCTAGCAAACAATGTCCTTTCCTCTTTTCAAAAAAAAAAAAAAAAAAAAAAAGAAGAAGAAGAAGAAGAAAAAAAAAAATTAGCAGTCATTGGGCAGAATCACTCACCTTTTTGCGTCTCCCTCTTTTGGTTGATCTGAATCCCTCACCCTCACACCACCATCTCCTCTGCCCACCCTCCAGACCAATTCACTTACGCCTCCCCTCCACCTCACTGCATCTGTTTGTCTCTCATGTCTCCAGCCACTCCTTCCTGCAAGCATTAAAGATACTTCAGCTTTTCCCATCTGAAACAAATTCTCTTTTAAGTCCATGTCCTCTTCTGGTTATCACCTGTCTCTGTCCTTGTCCTATTCTTTGTGTTTTAGACACAGTTTGAGGTGACTGGGGAGGGGCAAATGGATCTGTTTAGTAGGCATTTGGATCTGTGAGTCTGAAGTTTCAGAGAGCTATCTGAGCTAAAGGCATGAATTAAAGTACGGAGTCTAGAGCAGATGGCAAACTGAAGAGCATCTTTGAAGCTACAAGGGTGGAGGTGATCGCCCAGAGATGGGGTTTAGAGAGAGACAGGGGGTCCAAGGTGGAGGAACCCCTCAGATGCTACAGTTTCTCTGCTGCTTGGGAGCCACGAATGCTGGGTAGTTTCTAAAAATGATAAGAACTAAGATATGTTGAGCAGTAAGTATTTGCCACTTGTCACTCTAAATGCTTTATAACCCTCACAACAACTCTAAGAGGAAGATGCTGTCAACATCGCCTTTTTACAGAGGATAAAACCATGGTTCATAGAGGTTGTGTAACTTTGAAAAAGTTGCAGCTAAGCAAATATTGGGACCGTGTCGTGACATTCTAAAATCTGAATATTTAATCATATCCTGTATCCTGACTTCTTTTTGACAGTGAGTAGAGAGATGATATGAGAGGTCGGGAGAGTTTGTATGTCTGTACAGACAAGAGTTAATGATAAAAAACTTAAAAAAATTTTTTTTTACTGAAGTACAGTCAATTACAATGTGTCAGTTTCTGGCGTACAGCACAACGTCCCAGTCATGCATATTATACATATATTCATTTTCATATTCTTTTTCATTAAAGGTTATTACAAGATATTGAACACAGTTCCCTGTGCTATACAGAAGAAACTTTAAGAAATGTTTTAAAATCTTTTTTGCTTGTTTGTTTTTTGGTTTGGTGGGGGGAGGTAATTAGGTTTATTTATTTATTTATTTATTCTTGGAGGCGGGTACTGGGGATTGAACCAGGACCTCATGCATGCTAAGCATGTGCTCTGCCACTTGAGCTATACCCTCCCCCTACAGAAGGAACTTTGTAATTGATTTTTGTATATAGTGGCTAACATTTGTAAATCTCAAACTCCCAAATTTACCCCTTCCCACCCCCTTTCCCTGGTAACCATAAGATTCTTTACTATGTCTGCAAGTCTGTTTCTGTTTTGTAAATGAGTTCATAGTGTCCTTTTTTTTTAAATTTTTTTTTTCAAGATTCCATGTATGAGTGATATATGGTATTTTGCTTTCTCTTTCTGGCTTACTTCACTTAGATTGATGATCTCTAGGTCCTTCCATCTTGCTGCAAATGGCATTATTTTATTTTTTTGGCTGAGTAGTATTCCATTGTATAAATATACCACAACTTCTTTATCTAGTCATCTGTCGATAGACATTTAGGTTGCTTCCATGACTTGGCTATTGTATGTAGTGCTGCTGTGAACATTGGGGTGGATGTATCTTTTCGAATTAGAGTTCCCTCCAGATATATACCCAGAAGTGGGATTGCTGGATCATATGGTAGGCCTATTTTTAGTTTTTTGAGGAATCTCCATACTGTTTTCCATAATGACTGTACCAAACTGCATTCCCACCAGCAGCGTGGGAGGGTTCCCTTTTCTCCACACCCTCTCCAGCATTTATCGTTCATGGACTTTTGCTTTGCATTTCTCTGATAATTAGTGATATTGAGCATTCTTTTCATGGGCCTATTGGCCATTCGTATGTCTCCACTGGAGAATTACTTGTTTAGTTCTGCCCATTTTTGGATTGGGTTGTTTGTTTTTTTGTTATTAAGTTGTATGAGCTGTTGATATATTCTGGAAATTAAGCCTTTGCCAGTTGCATCACTTGCACATATTTTCTCCCAATCCATGGGTTGTCGTTCTGTTTTGCTTATGGTTTCCTTTGCTGTGCAAAAGCTTGTAAGTTTGATTAGGTCCCATTTGTTCATTTTTGCTCTTATTTCTACTGCCTGGGTAGACTGCCCTAGGAGAACATTGCTAGGATTTATGTCAGAGAATGTTTTGCCTGTTTTCTTCTAGGAGGTTTATTGTGTCTTGTCTTATATTTAAGTCTAAGCCAGTTTGAGTTTATTTTTATGTATGGAGTGAGGGAGTGTTCTAACTTCATTGATGTACACGCTGCTGTCCAGTTTTCCCAACACCACTTGCTGAAGAGCCTGAGAAAAAACTTTTCATAATATAATCGCTTGTAAGAATTTATTTGCCAACGATCTCATTGATATGTGCACTACAAAGGGCCACACAGCTGTTTTTTAAATTGCTTACTAATTTATTCAGTAACCAGTGAGTCTCTTTCTTGTGTTAGGTCTGATGCTGGATGGCAGGAATGCAAACTTGGATGAAAGATGGCCCCAGATTTCCAGGGCTCACTGCTTTGTGACGGATACAGCTTGAATGCTCACTGCAGTGGGGAAAGGGCTGTAAAAGAAGTCACTGGAATCCTGTGTTTGGGCTTCACCGTCAGGTGGATTGAACCTTGGTTGCTTGATCCACAAAAGGGGGATACTGAGTCTCATTAGGACGTTGCAGCGAATCTGTGAGATGGTGCAGGCGGAACCCCCAGCACCGCCTGGGAGAGGACTGGCAGTCTGAGAGGTAGCTGCTGCTTTATGATGATGGTAAAAATAACGATCACTGTCATTCACCAGCTCTTCTTGGAGAGTGTCAGGTAGCTTTCTTGGAAGAGGTGATGTTTCAGATGCCACTAAAAAGTGGGAGGAACTTCACCCAGCAAAATCGGAGGCCAGCTAATTCTAAGCAACAGGGACAAAATTTACAGAAGTGCCAAAATGAGAAAGAATATTTCACATATAAGGAAAGTGCTTGGAGCAGAGGGGGTTGCAGAGAGGTGGGAGGAGAGCCCAATCATGAAAAAAATTCGTGAGGAATTTGGATTTTTATTCTTCAAATCGATGGATGCCAAAGTAAGGTACATGACCTCTTGGAAGTTACCCAAAATGACTCACAGGTTTGCTGGAAAATCCAATGAGAATTTGTCAGTATGTAAAAAAATTTCATCCTTTAAAATTTTTACTTTTTGCATGTTTTGAGATGAACATGCTGGTTTTGTATAGTAGTACATTTATGCAATTTATAAGTAAATATATTGGGGTGGGTTCTAAAATTTTTATGCAGACGGGTATGTGAACACAAATGAGAAGCTACTGAGGAGTTCTAAGCGGGAAAGCGATGTCAAGAGTTTTGGATTTCTGATGGATCTCTGTGATGAGAGGAGGAGCACAGAGAGAATGCAGCAAAAACAAAGGCAGAGGCAGTAAGAAGGGTTGCAAAAGCCCAAGTAGTGTTTCCAAACTCCCAATGATTAATTGTGGCATTTGTGAATGAAAAGGTGAAATTCCTAGAAATTTTCCTGAATTCCCCAAATCACAAGCTACTCGATATTTTTCAAAAAATTACATGCTTTTAAATAATAATGAGTGGCCATGATAATAATTGTAACTCATTTTTCTGTGATGTGGTTATATGTTTAAAGTTTCAATTTTATGCTTAAAAAAAGATACAGTAATAAGTGAACAATTTTTCTACTGCTGACTAATATATTGTGACAGGATGACATATTTCAATAATGTGCAAAAATAATCCCTACCTGATAGAGATATCTGATAATAAAAACATTATAAGGTGGGAATATTAATATAAAATAAATGCCAGCTAAAATCATTTAAGCAGCTTGAAACACCATATTTAATATCTATCAGTTATCCATTCTTAACATGAAAATTTTAAACATACAAAGTACCATTGCCGTATCCTATAGCTTTGGTCTTTGTTTCAGGAAAAATATCCCAGATGTAAAAAAAAAAAAATTTCTTTCTTCTCACAGTGATTCCAGGCTGAATTGTTGACAGTGCACCCAAAAGCATCTTCATGTTGGGCATTAGGGTACTTGCTGCTTCATTATGAGCTTATCACTTTTTACTGATGAAATTATTTTGTCTAGTTGCCCTGATTTGGGCTTTGCTGTCAAAAATATACAATCTCTGTTGCTTTGCTTGTTCAAATATCTGTCAGTTTCTAATTTCCCATTGGAGTATTCCACAATAACATACATGTCTCCTCTTTGAATTCATTCTATTTAAGTATTTACAAAGAACTGTAGCTTAGATGTTTGCCAGAAAATGCATAGTATTCAACTAGCAAACATTTGGAAACCTTAGCAAGGCTTGACACCCCTAGGCAGAATCACGTGTTGAAATTGGTGATTTAAGGATTTATTTTGCTTCTAAAATTTGTTATTTCTTGGAATCCTGCATCTAGGATTTATATGAAGTACACCATATGTATAAATGTATTACTGTTTATTGTGTTTGCAAGAATGACTCATTGTTAGCAGCAGACAGAACCACAAACACACGCTTACAACATGGTGACAGTTATGAGCAAGGCTGTGTGGTTAGATGGCGAACTCTCCTCGGCTCCTGAAAATGTTGACTGTGGCCTTTGAGTCTCCTTTCAGGGCTTCCTGCCCTTGATGCCAGTGGATTTCCTTAAAACAGTAACATCTCTGTGACTCTTAAGCTTTAATCATCACAGAATTATAATACTTTTTCCATTTTCCCAATTTCTTAATGGATTTGTCTCCAGATTTGCAAAAACATAAAGAAGTTTTGCAATCAACACAAAGAAGGAATTCCTGCATGGAAACCCTAAATCCAACAGCCATAGTATGCTGGACAGTAGGGCTGAATTTGAGCTTACTTTTAAAGGAGGTAGAGGCAAGAACATTTAGCATCTGCTAGGAAATATGAAGCATAAGTGAGAGACTGTTCTAGAATGACTAGAATAATAATTTATCTGTGTACAGACAGGGCTGTCTGTCCTAGGCAATGCTCGGGAGAAATGTGATTAATTAATGTTCTGATTATATATTTCTGTGTAATTAATCATCCTAAAAGTTAGTAGCACTCATTAGGGTAATGCAGATCAAAACCACAGTAAGATACCACTTCACATCCATTCGGCTGGCTATCATAAAAACAAATAAACAAGCTTAATCAGAAATTAGCAATTGTTGTCAAAGATGTGTAGAAATTGGAACCCTTGTGCATTGTTGGTGGGAATGTAAAATGGTGCAACCATCGAGGAAACCATCTGGCAGTGCCTCAAAAAAAGCTATAAACATTAGATTAGCCTATGATCTAGAAATTCTGCTTCTAGATATATACCTAAGAGATTTGAAGGAGGGACTTGACCAGATACTTGTACACCAATGTTCATGGCAGCATTATGCCCGATAGCCAAAAGGTGGAAACAATGCAGGTGTCCACTGACATGAATGGGTAAAGAAAATGTGGTATACACACACAATAGAATGTTATTCAGTCTTAAAAAGGAGTAAAATGCTGACAGCATGGATGAACGTTGAGGACGTTATGCTAAGTGAAACAGGCTGCTCCCAAAAGGGCAAGTGCTGTGTGAATTTACTCACACGAGGTACTTGGAGTGGTCAGATTCAGAGAGACAGGAAGTAATATGGTGGGTGCCAGGGCTGGAGGTGGTGGGGGGATGAGTTACGTTTCCTGGGTACAGAGTTTCAGATGGGAAGGTGAAAAGTTCTGGACATGGATGGTGGGTGATGGTTGCAGAACAGTGCGGTTGTACTTAGTGCCACAGACTTGTACATTTAAAAATGGTTAAAATATACTCCTATCAGCTGTGTTTTAGACCATGAACATAACCCTCAATCATTAGTGGGCCTGGAATAGAAAACCAGTTGGTTTGAAGAGGTCGGGGAAGCCTTTTGGAATCTAGAGATGCTGTTTGTTTTACCACCCTCACACAAAGAAGACCAGAGCAAACTGATGTTCCTGACCAGGGTCAGGACCCAGCCATGAGCCGTACCTTGTGGCCTCCACCTGTACCCGGTGATGAACAGGGATTTAAACTTCTGTTGCCAGTGCGGCTTTCCCCCAGGGTGCTGGAGGGGAAAGTCTGTCCCTGGCTGGCTGTGTGGGCTGGGCAAGCTACTTCCAAACTCTGCCACAAAGCAGATGGACCAGACGGCCTCCCAGATCCCTCTGGGACCACACTGTGCCTTTTCCAAGGGACAGGCCACTGTGAGGTGGTGGAGAGAACAGGTTCTAGACTCACTTGGATTCGAACCAGCTGCATGACCCTGGCAGCATTACTTAAGCACTCTGCCTCACTGGCCTCACCTTTAATCATAGGATGGTTGTGAAATTTAAAAGACAAATGCATATATAATGCTTAACAGGGTGTGCCACATAATAATTGCTGAAGAAGTATCATTATTACTACTTAAAAAAAAAACAAACAATCCTAGTGGCTCAAAACAGTAATAGTCACTTTCCTGTCTCTCCTGGTACTGGGGGGTGGGTGATGGGGCTCAGCGAGGCAGTTCTCATTGGAGTTGCGCTCACAAGGTGGCTGGGGCTGGACTCACCTTGCAGCCTTCCTCACTCACATGTGTGATGGTTGATGCTGGCTGTCTGATGGGACCTGAACTGCAGCTGTCATCCGGACCACCTTACGCAGAGACTTTTTGCGCCTGTGCCTAGGGCTTTCTCAGAGCATGTGAGTGAGTTTTAAAAGAACAACATGGAAGTGCATGGCATTTTTATGACTAGTCTTGGTCACCTCTGCCAAACATACGCTAGAGGTCCCAGCAGTCACGGTGTAAGAAAAATATGTGAGTTACACTGAGGTGCCCTTTCAGTAATATTTGCTAGTAATTCTTTTTTCTTCCTCGGTTTTCTTTGATTAAATCCCCTGAGCCATGAAGTGCTTGAAAAAGGCAGGGAATAAGGGACTTTCCCAGATCATAAATTGTCCCAAGTATAATGCTCGTAGCCATTCCTACTTTGAATGTATTTCGGTGCGCCTGCAGTTTTGTTTACATAGCTGTCAATGGTAGCAATCTGTATCTAAGTATGAAACGTGCTCATCAAAGTCACTCAGAACTTCTGCAGTTGGAGCAAGCAAAAGAGCTTAGACACGTCCGTATCTTTTCATATGCAGAGACCAAAGAGCTGCCGTGAATCTTTTCCCCCCAAACCACTGCAAAACACTCTTTCATCCAACACTCGTATCTGTGGTCAACATATTGGAGTAGACCTTCTCTCCTCCACTCTCATCTTTAGAGATCTTCTGTAGATTTCTTTCAGGAAAATAAGATCCCTGTTCATATCATGATCTTGCCTGCCTGATGGCATTTTCTAGATTATCGTCTTTAAAAGACTACAGAAACATCTTGTAGTAACCTATAATGGAAAAGAATGTGAAAAGGAATATATGTATGTCTATGTATGACTGAAACATTACGCTGTACACCAGAAATTGACACATTGTAAACTGACTGTACTTCAGTAAGAAACCAAAAACCTCAAAAAAAAAAAAAAGACTACAGAAACATGATTTTGCCTTCTCTTTTAGTTTAGCTTAGAAGTAAAATAGTTTTTTTTAACCATTGATCCTAGCAATTTTCTCAGCACTGGTCACAAGATGCAGAGACTGAGAAAATAAAATCACGCCTTTCAAAGGAAGGCAAGCCAAGATTTGCCGCCTTCTTAAAAAAAAATGCATCACCCACAAGCCTGATGATACAGCAGATCCACAGCTTGCGTTGGCTCTGAGAAAATGCTCTGGAAGATTCATTCTAAAAGTGTGTCTTGACCTTATTAAGCAAGACAACAAAGTCACAGAGGTACCTAAACACGTCAAAATGGTAGCTGATGTGAACATTTTCCTTCGGTGTCATTAAGAAATACACTTACCAGTGGCACTCAATATGAGTCTTTCCAGGTCAGGCTGAACTTGGAATGGAAGTGTTTTTGGAAGAACTGGTGACAGTGTTTGATTTCTTAGGCAAGTAAGATACTGAAGGACCTACTATAAATTAGAAGATGCAAAACCACAGGAAAACCCTCCTTTCAAGAGGAAGAGGTTCAAAGAGGTAGACCCTCCTTACTGATAGAAGGAGGCTCATGACTGTGAGAATCATATCCTGCTGCTGATCATTTTAAAATTTGGTATAAAGTACTTTTTAGTCACCCGAGTAATGAGTTAGTACATTCTTACAAAAACAGTACAGACAAAGCCAAAAAGATCCTCTTCCCAGTTCTTTCCCCAAGGCATCTCCCCATTCCAGAGGTAACTTAATGCTGTTAGTTCTGAGCATTTACCTGCTGATGGATGTACTGAAGAACATGTGCTTTGCTTTATTGTACGTTAGTGGAACTATTTTGTGCGTACTGTTTTGCAACTTTCCTACTTAAACGTTACAATGTGTCGCAGAGACACCACTGCACCGAGGCTGAGCTGTGGAATTCCAGTGTGAACCATGGCTTATGGAGGACTTTACTGACATTTACAGTGACCATCACTGGTCATGCTTTGTGTGCGCAGGTGTGAGAATTTCTCTAGGGTGGATGTCTGTAAGTTGAATTACCATCATGAGGCTATCGGTAGTTTTCATTTTATTTAATATTGTAAAATTACCTTCCAGAGAAAGGTGACTAATTTACACCTCCATCCTACAGTTTATAAAATGTGTCTACTCCCGGTACCCTTGCCAACAGGCTTGGCATCCTTCCCTGCCTTCCTCTCTGTCAGTTAACGTTGGACTTTCTCTCTTTTTTGCCAGTTGTCTTTGTCTTCAGTGAGTTGCTTCTTCCTATTTTTTGTCTGTTTCTTCCTTGGGTTGTTTGCCTCGTTTCTTTTTTCCTTCTTAAAACGGATCTTAGTTGATTATCTGCTCTAGATATTTAGAGGAATTTCTAAACTTCTGGAAGGCAGGAATCATGTCTTAATCTTTTTGTATTCCTTGGACCTACTGCTGTGCTAAATTATATTTCTGTGGCGTTGATGAAATTAAAGGCTGTTTCTGGTTAAGCCTCAACCTCTTGTGACATTCCAAAAGCCACACCAAAACTAGACATAAAATAGTGACTAGACTCAAAGTTGATATCCTGACAAGGGCCCCCAGTGTGCAGAAAAATCCGGTCAGGAAATTTGAACACATTTTTATGAAGAAATTGGCACATCCTTTATTATTATTATTATTATTAGAAATTCAAGCAGGAACAAGGGGAAAAAATCCAAAAAAAGCTGTGTCCAAGGACAGGCTCGCAGTCTGATTTGAACCATCATGAAAGCTCCTGGTTCGATGGATGGGAGCTGCCTGGAACGGCTTTACTTCTCAGTTGTCAAGACAACTCTGTTCCAGCAGGCTGTGTCAGAAAATTTCTTCAACAGTCCTCAGCTTCCCAGTTTACAAAGGGCTCTGTCTGACTGTTAGTCTCTGTACTCAGTAGCCCACATTCTCTCATGGCTGTTCACTCGGAGTCCTGTGACAGGACAGCCGACCGTCTCCCTGACTCACCTACCTGCCCATCTCCCCCACCCCTCACCCCGTTCCCTCTGCCTGTCCCTCCGACATCTCAATTCCAAAGGCTTCCTTGACCTTTCCAAACCAATCGATTTTCTGTTCCAGGCCCACTAATCATTGACAATGCGGTTCCTGCTCTCAAACATTGCTGGTGAGCGTACAAATTGGTAATGTCTCTCTAGAAGGCAGTTTGGCAATATGTTTCAAAAATCTTAAAAATGGGCCTATCATGGGCTTAAAAGTGATTTCTGTCTTGATCAAGAGCCCACTGGTCTGCTAACGCCAAAAAATACTCCCCTTGGTGGGGCCTTGGGCCCTGCATCCACAGCTCCTTGAAGCTCACAGACAACCCTGACTGGGCAGGGACCATGCCCGCAGGGTCTGTGGCTTTAGCCCTGAAAGGGTGAAATCAGCATCTCTTGTCCAGGAATCCTGTCACCTTCTCCATTCGCTTGCTGTGTCGGTGTATGGCTAATCCATGTGTGTGTCACCATCCAGGGGAGACGTCCACCTTTTAAAGGTGAGCATTAGTTCATTGAAGACAAATAATTGTGGGCATGTGTTCCACCATCATCCATCCTCAGGAATCTCAGGGTTATCTCTCAGCCCCACATCCGCCCTTCTGTACATGTCTGGGTTGGAAGTCTGTCAGTTACATTTCCTCAGCTCTCTCCTTGGCCAGATTCTTATACGTCCCACCAACAGAAAACATCACGGAGAGATCAGAAGGCGGGAGGAAGAAGAAAAATCTTCCAGTGTCTGGCTCCAGCAGTGTGGGAGTTGCTGGCAGCAGCTGGCATTAGCCTGTGGCTGCAGGTGCTGCCCTAGTGATGCAGTGCAGTGCTGTCCGGACACAGCGCAGGGCCGGGGTGAGGCCAGCCTTCAGCGGCACCTGTCAGCAGCCTGCTGCTGGCCTGTGCAGCACCGTGTCAGCACATCCAGAACTGACTGTAATTTTCTCACAACAGACCGGCCCCTCTCACCTGCCTCAGGGACTGCAGCCCAGTGCTGTTAGTAGTTTATTTTTCACAGGGGAGTAGGGGATTAAGTTTATTATTTACTTACTTATTTTTAATGGCGGTACTGGGGATTGCACCCAGGACGTCGTGCCTGCTAGGCACCCACTCTGCCACTGAGCTCTGCCCTGCCCCATCAGCTCCTCATCTTTGGGTGCTCCTGCTTCCCGTTGGCTTCTTGAGACTCCTTTGTTCTTTTTGCTTTTTTAGTCTTTAGAGCATCCTTGTCAGTACTTCCCCACGTTACAGTTCCTCTGCTTGAAATACTTTACGGGGGCTTCTGTCTGAGAGACACTCTGACAAGTATTGTCACTTGAGGTCCGGCGCTGCCTTACCCATCTTTTCCTTTAGCCCTGCCGTCTGGTGCACCGCATCCCACACAGGAGTCTTGTAAGTGTGGGGATGTGGACTGTGGGAAGTTCTTGGGGAGTTTTTTGCTTTTGTTGTGTTGGTAAATGGGTTTATGCAGGTTATCTAAGTGTATTAATATATTCACTTTATTTTTCAAAATTGAAGTATACTCATATATATACCTACATTTATTCATTTTCATATTCTTTTGCATTATAGGTTACTACAAGGTATTAAATATAGGTCTCTGTGTTACACAGAAGAAACTTGTTGTTTAAAAAATATATTCACTTTAGTGCTTCCTCCTAAGCCAGCCCCCTTCCTACTCCCAGTCTTTGTGCTTTGGTTGGGAATGACCCCCATCCAGTGGCTCCAACTGAGTGCTCAGGAACCAATTTGGGCTGATCACAGTCAACAGAAAGAATTTTCTGGAACTATTGGAACAGAGGCTCTTTTTCCTCCGAGTGGTGCCTCAGATGGACTCTAACTGCATTTCTGGAAAAACCCTTCGCTCAGTTCTCCTGAGACCAATATGTCTTTGCCATTCAGAAATGTCACCATTTGTTACTAAAAAAAAAAAAAATGAAGTTTCCATTATTTTTGTGGCCACAAAGATTATATTCATAAAATCTGAGCTGTGGATACTGTCAGTGACCAGCTGCTGAGATTATTAAAGTCATTTTTCTATATTAAATGAATATAAGAAACTGTAGGCACTTTGGGAAGAAAAGTACAATTCAGTATGTTTCCGTCAATCTTGAAGGAATGGCCGAACCATGTAGAAGAGTGCAGCCTTGAAAACAGGGTCATCTAAAGGCTATGTGGCAGGAAACTGAAGATGTTTCAGCCAGGGCTGGGTGTAGAGGAGAAAGTGAGAGAAAACCAAACAGTTTCGTTCCTTTGTGGGTCTTCTATACTGTGCATCAGACACAATGGCGCCCCTTGGGAAACTGCCAATTTCATGAACACGTTTTGAATGACCATGAGGTTGAACCGTTCTTCCACTGTCTGGCTGTGGTTCTGGATCTGGTTAGCAAGCTGAGAGGGCTAGAGAGGGACAGCCCTTAGCAAAGTTGGGTCAGCTCCTGTCGGGAGAATGTAAGCCAAAGAAGGTATATATTGAGAGCCTCCTCTGTTGAAGACACTTTGTCAGGAGCTGAAGCACAGAATACGCTTCATCTTTCATTCTTCATTGTTTTTTCCTGGGATAGGATGGCACATTGATGGAGATGAAAAGAGGCAAAAAGAAGGACCATATGAAAATGTAGAGCTTGCTTACAGCTTCTGACTCTGACACTTTCTGACTTGAGCAAGTCATTCTTACCTGTTTGGGTCTCAGTAAAGTGAGGAAAAGAGCATTTACCTCATGGGATTGTTATAATGATTACATGAGATAATATATGTGCCTGGAAGATGGAAGTGGATGTTAAGGGACATACTAATTATGCACTGAGGGGCCAGCCTTGAACAAAGGATCATCTACAGTCCAGCAGAATACACCCAGCTATCTTTGGTACCATTGACTTCTTTAGGGTGAGCTAGTCCATTTGCAGTGGACAGTTACATATAAATCACATATTTTTGGCTTTCAGAGTTCCCATCCCACTGGAGCAGAGGGATACTTGGATAACTGTGATGTCCTATGCCAAAGAAATGTGCCAGGTGCTAGGTGAGCACAGAAAGAGGAGAGGCAAATTCTGACTTGTTCTGGACCTAGAGAAGCCAGAGGTTCTGGAAAATGGCAATTTTAAGGAAAGTGAACCCCTTTATATAACTGCTCTACCATCAAAGTGTTACAGCTCACAAGATGCTGTTCTCTTCACTTACACTGTAGAAGTCCTTGACCTCCCTGTTCTCAGGCCAGTATTATTTTTCTCTGTTCCTTTTCCTTCTCCACGTTCTCCATCTTCCTCTCCCTTCCTCCTCCTCTACCTCCTGCTCCTTTTTTAACCTCCCCACAGCACAGGGGGTATCATGTCTGATTCTTTGGACTCTCTCAAAATCACAGTGGTGACGGTGCTACACTTGACCACTTGGAACAGAGGGGAAGGAGAGACTGAATGAAGATCGGTCCACGATTAGGTTCTGCAGAGGCTACCATGTCTGCCTTCAGCCGCTGGGTCTGGGCTAAGCAGGCTGAAATCAGTGCAGAGTTAACTTACCCCCTGGACAGTGAATTGGGGTGCCTTTCATATGAATCCCAGGCATGCAGCCAGGGACTGGGCATAGACATAGAATTAAGGATCCTCCTTCCTATCTAGGGATTTTAATAGTCTAGTGGGAATCCAATTAATAAATAATTTCAGGAGTTCAGAAGTCTTTGGAGAAGTCCAGGTTGCTCTGGAGGCACTGGAAAGGCAGAAGGGGCCTGTGGGTGCCACCTTCTCTGGAAAGTCAGCCTTTTCTCCTTGGGTTGCATGAGGGTTTCCTTTTCTGACAGAGCACTGGCCTTACCAGAGTCCCGGCAGCCTGGGCACACTTCTCCCACGTGTAGCTAAGAGTCTTGGCTAAGCCAGTCATGTCACTGGATGCTTGTATAGGTGAAAGTTTCTATTTTGAACCTAAATCTCTGCATCAACATTTATTAAATGGAAGCCAAAAAGAATCTTTCAAAAGCTCCCTATGCTATAATGAGCTTCAAATTACAGTAACATCATCTCCAGTTTACCGAGCTCTTAAGAGGACCTGATTTTTGGAATTAGAAGCTTTTGTTCTAGAGCTCCTTCTCACTGTTTCAGTAATCCATTCCTGCTGCACCTTCATGAGTACATTTTGGTGCAGAAGCCCGGCACTGAAGAATCAGAAAGGATGATAGTACCTGGAGAAATGATGATACACGCCACATTTTGAGGGGAGAGCCAGTGTGTGAGTGGGCTCGGTGGCAGGCCTGGGGTTTATCAGACACGCAGGGGCTGTTCCCTGGGGCGGGGGGTGGCCGCGTGTTCCCAGTGATGTCAAGGCAGAGTCCGTTTACAGAACAAGGAATTGTCCTGTTGCGTTCATTTGCTCAGGCTGCCGTAACAGAATACCACTTGACCGAATGGCTTGAACAATTGAAGTGTATTTTCTCACCATTCTAGAGACTGCAAGTCCAAAACCAAGGTGTCAGCAGGTTTGGTTCTTCTGAGACCTCTCTCCTTGGCTTGTAGGTGGCCACCTTCTCACTGTGTCCTCACATAGCCTTTCCTCTGTGTGTGCACATCTGTGTCCAAATGTCCCCTTATAAGGACACCAGTCATCTTGGATTAGGGTCCACCCATATGACTTCATTTTACCTTAATTACCTCTTGAAGGGCCCTCTCTCCAAATACAGTCACATTCTGGGGAACTGGGGGTTAGGACTTCAACACATACATTTTGTGAGGGACACAGTTCCACCCAGAACACACATCGAAACATACTGATACTCATTTTCCTTTTAGAAAAGTACAAGAAATATTAGCTGCTCTGTAAGAACTAGCATATTATAAACCAAAGACTATACGTTAAATTGGCAAAAAGTAAAAGGCAGCTGCAAAATGGTCAGATGGGAGAGACAAGTGGATCTTGCCTGGTGGGGAGGATGGGAGTATGGACCCGATAGTGACACTGAATTAATAAGCCAGCCAAAGACGTGGGTATTTAGACGCACGACAGATGGGCATGGGATGTGAGTATAAAAATAACAGCGTGAGAGAAACTGATAAAATGTGCTGTTTCTAGAGGGATTTAGATATGCTTAGTTAGAGTGGAAAGGGGCTTTACAGACCAGCTACTCTAACAGGCAGCCTGGAGGTCAGCCAGCAGCAACCTTGGTGGCACCAGCCCCTCTCCTCCAGGGCGTGGCCGCACAGGGACACAGGCATCCGGTGCTGACATCTCGGGCATTAGAATGTTCTCTAAGGTTGAGTTTACACCACTCTGGCTGTAACTTCCACTAACTAACCTCAGCACTTGGACTTCTGAAGCAACATGAATGTATCATCTCTTTCCCTTTGTGCGTGACATCCTTAGCTTCCAGATCAGTATGCACCTCAATTTTCATGTCTTTGAAATAAGGTACTCTCCAGTTCCTTCTCTTGTTCCTTAAATGGTACAGCTTCAGATTGTGTCACTCGTCTGGCTCCTCCTCCATACTCTGTCAAAATCACTGTTAAAAAATGTCCTAAACAAAGTGCTTGCATATGGAGAATGCTGCTTTCTGTGAGCAGGACAAATAGTCCCTGAAATTGTTGCATTAATTATTTTCAGTAGTCACTGATGGTCCATATCTGAGGGCAAGCAACAGCAAGCAGGCTAATGATTACTAAGCACTTGCTACATTAGCTATCTACTGCTGCATAACAAATGATCCCCAAGTTTAGCCACTTAAAACAACAAACATTTATTATCTAAGTTTCTGAGGACCAGGAATCCCAGAGTAGCTTAGGTACTGATACCAGCTCAGGGTCTCAAGAGTTTGCAGTCAGGTTGTTGGCTGGGGCTGTAGATTCCAAAGATCTGATGGGTGCTGGAAAATCACATCCAGGCTCCCTCACATGCTGTGGGCAGGGGCTTTGGTTCCTCACCAAGCATGCCTCTCTGTCCACTACCTGGCTTTCCCAGGCCAAGTGATGTCAAGCCAGCATCTTTTATGACCTAATCTTGGAAGTGAGGCACCATCGATTCCGCTGTGTTCTGTTGGACACAGACCAGCCCTGGTGGAGGTGGGGTCACGGGAGCCATCTCGGAGGCTGACTTTTACAAAGCATTTGCCTACGTACTAGTTACTTTTCTCATGTTTGTACTGGTTGACACTGTCCATGCATCACTTCACACTCTCAATGTCCTCCAAAGCAGATGCTCTTATCATCACCCCATTTTATGTGTGAGGTAACTGAGGCTTAGAAATGTTAATCTACCCAAAGTGTTTCTTAGTGACAGAGCATGGATTAAAACCGAGGTCTAACTTCAGAGCCAAACGTTCCTGTTTTTCACCTGAGGCCTCTTTTCATTTGGAGGAATACCCACGTCTCTCCTGACCCATCCTGGTACAGATCATTTTTCTGAGCATAACTGAGGACTTTGCATTCCACCCCTGTTCCACTGGGCATACCTCTTAAATATTAGAAGGGACTTTTCACTCTTGATTCTCTCATTCGTGACTTCCTTTCATGGCACCCGTACCATCTACAAATCCTCCTGTTTGCACAGAACATGGTGGATAACAACCTTGAAGAAACCAGAATGCACAGATGTGTCTATGAAACAGGACACGTGTTAGGATCAGAATAAAAGCCTGGTAACAAAAATGTACGTAGTTTTTGAAGTAAAATGATCGGAGAGATTGAAGGTTACATGTGCACTCCATACTTGAATTTTGTCCATACAGATATGAATATGGAACTCAACATGGCTCGGGTCCCCCAGTCTGTCCTGTGACATTTGTATCTATTGTCTCAAGGCCTTTAGCCATTTCCTTTGGGAAGGCCAGTCTTCTCCCAGCATTTCAGCATGTTGCGGGGTTTTAATATTCTTGTTGTCAGTTGAGGGTCTGAACTCCTGTCCCCAGTCAAGTTCAGCGTCTGCCTCCTGCCACTGTTCACATGCGTCTGCTCTTCCCAGTCCTGGGTGGAGAACACAGCTCCTCTGTTTTCCCTAAAAACTACCCACGGATGACACTACTTATGTACCAGAATTACCGAGCGTTTCGGGGAGATGGAAGGAGTCAGCACTGACACAACATAAAAATAAATGTTAGACTTTCCTTTTCTTAAAGGTCCATCGATCATCCAGGTTGCTTGGTTGCCTCGTTCCCCAACGCCTTCCCCTATCCGTCCCCCTCCCTTTAGAAAGCGGAGCAGCTTGGTGCTTCTTTCCTGCGACAGAGCGCTGGGCTGATTTCCTTATCTAACAATTCAGTGATGTGCTCTGCTTTGCAGCGGGGAATCTGAAGAGGATTGGAAGTTTCAGTGTCCCCTCTCTCCCTCTTGAGCCTCCATCTCTCTCATCTCACAAGTCTTTCTAAGTGGAAGTGAGCAGAACATTTATTAACGGGTATGACATACAATTTCCCTTCAAAGGCAGGACCTGGTATCGGTTTTGGCTCTAAGGGACATTATTTTCTTCCTCCGTTACAGGTAGGATGGAACTGTGGTACTGAGTCATCAAGAAGGTGACCTCATTCTTAGGTTGCCAGGCACCGTCCTGTTGGCTGGGAGTAGCTTTGAAGAGCACCCCATCGTGTTCTCAAAATGCCCTGGCTGGGAATTAGAAATTTTCTGATTACGTTCTGGTCAAAGAGAAGCTACTGGAATTTAGGAAATTATATCACTGATGTGCTAACACCAAAACAAAAGGGAAGACTGAGGCTCTTTGGAATAATGGGGGCCAAAAGCTACATTCGTTTTAGAAGAAAATACTTTCATTTATTTGAATACACTGACCTGTGATAACCTGACCTACTTCAGGCATTTATAGTGTCTGGAGCTGACTTCCCAGTGTGTCTGATGATTGACAGTGAATAAAGCTCATTTTTAGGAAGCCACAGCGTGAAAAGGGATCCCGAGAAAGTGCATGCACCCAGGGAACCATCAGGTTTCAAGGATACATGATAGGAGCTGCCCAAGCCAACAAGGCTCCCTCTGCTCGCTCCTTACCAAAGTGTTCCCAGCACTCCTTCCTGAAGACAGACTCCCACGTCCAGAGGGAGAATGAGGTCTCGCTCGGTCTGTCAGGGGACGTTTAATGAGTGCCCTTTCTGTAGTGTGCCTTTGGAGATTCCAAGAGATTTGTTTCCTTTGGGAAGCAGTTCACTTGAGGGGACAAGGCATGTACAGTGGATAACGTAGCACATAAATGGCTTTGTTATGTTTGTGCCACAGTAATGGGAGGTCGGAGTGAAAATTGCTTGAGGTTGAGGGCAGAGTATGTTGAGAAAGACAAGGAGATGATACAAAATGAAGCTAGACTTTGAAGGCTGGATGGGCTTCAAATTGATGAGGAGGTGGAAGAAGGGACGTGAAGACTTGGGCAAATGTATCAGTGGAGATTCCAAGCACTGTGAAGAGCAGAGTATCTGGGAGCTTGATTGAATCAGTCTGGAAGGAAGATTAATGGAGAAGCTGGTTGCAGAATAAATCAGGGAAGTGTGGATACTGGAGGCAGGAAAACTGGGAAGAAATTGGTTATAACCCATCAAGGTGCTAGGTAATAAGACCTGGGCCCAAAACAGTGGCAGTGAGAATACAAAAGATAGTGTGACGGCGAGGAAAGGCGGTGGACTGAGTGGGGACCCAGAGGAGGAAGAGTGTTTGATGAAGAGCTTGCAGGTGGGATGGACTTGGGAAGTAAGAAGCCACACACGAGACTTCTTTGATGGTGTCGGGGAGGCTCCAAAGGGAGGAATGTGAGGAGGTGAAATGACAGTCTACGGATGAGAACACCCACCGGGAGAGGGGCGCATTTACAGGTCGCGTTACTGCTGCCACAGATGCCGCATGTATGAAGTGTACCTCTGTGTATCTTGAACAGGGGAGAAAGACTGGCTTACTTTCATTCATTCAGCAGACAATTTCAAGTGCCTCTTTTGTGTCACTCCACCTTGGGAAAGGTGAACACAGTCCGTTCCTTGTCTTTCCTGAGCTCATGGTCCCCAGGACAGGATGGACACGTAAGTGGAACTGGCAGGATGTTACTCTGATGTCGCATCCAAGGTGGGTGTTTCCCCCCTCAGGCTTTCTGCTGTCTCTCCCTTGTTCAGACGGGACAGCCACAAGGGCAGGGGTGGTGCAGCAGAGGGGGAAAGTTCCAAGACAGATGCTTAAAAATTTACAGTCAGTAGTCCGCAGGAGCTCAGCCTTTGCAGTACCAGCACCCAGAGTGGACGGCGAAGACAACATATGGTGCCGTGAAAGCCCGCTCTGCTGCCCCCGCAGGGAAGCAGGACGGGGGGACAGGCTCCCGGAGACGAGAGCTGAGGAGGAAGGGCTGAGCTCTCGGGTGGGGACGCGGTAGAGACAAACTCTGCAGGTAGGTTTGGAGTTGTGAGCACAGAAGGGTCTCCCTTTCTCTGTCCTTTGAGACACAGCAAGTCATAAACCAAATACCCACCTCCTCCAACCCTTCTCCCCTCCCCTGCCCCACACGCTCTCTTGGGCAGGGTGAGGAAGCCACAGAGAAAGGCCAGCTTGGTTGGCAAGTCTGATCCCCTCGTATGAGAACCACAAGGCAGACAGGTGTGGGGGTGCTGGGAGAGGCTCGGTGGAAGGAGCAGTAGGGTCAGTACGAGGACTGAGGACATCTGAGATGCCGGCAGCAGATGCAGGCAATGGAAGGCTGTGGGGATGATGGCATTTCAGCCAACGCCAGTATGAACAGAGGTCAATGGATGACCCAGATGCCTCATTGATACTAGACATGAGACCATCCCTCCCTCCCACCCCAAACTCAGGCAATCTAGGAGAGGAGGTTTCCTTGAACAAATCCAGAAAAGCCTGATCTATCTGAGTTTACAGTGGACAGGGAGGGAATGCATGCCACTGGGTAGGATATGTACTCGGGGGAAGATGTAAGCGTTACTGTTCTGCAGACCTGAGTTTGTGGACTGAGATGGTAACTTGCTACACAGACAAGAGCAGTGTCGTGTGACAGGCAGATGGAGGGCTAGATGCGACGTGAGGACAAGTGAGGGATTTCCTCCCCCCAGTCTAAGGAGGTCAGAGCGAGTGGGGGGTTGCACCGAGCAGAGTATTGCAGGGTGCAGGACAGTGGCAGTGGGGTGACGGGCACCGTAAGTCAATTCGTGACGGCCAGAGAGGCTGAATGCGGTGGGTGGGACACGTCAGGCCAAAACCGAAAAGCCCTTTCATGCACGAGGCATGGGGATTCCTGAGGGTTGAGAGAGAAGTAACATGACCACGTTTCCACTTCAGAGCCACTGTTCTGGGTGCATGTAAAGAAAGGCTGATTGGCTGGCGCCGGGGTCCCTGCTTCGGGAGGCTTGAGCGTTTCATTCTCGCTCCTGGCTTCTCTTGGCGGCAAACATCACATTGAGTGTCATCACCCCCAAACCTGCACGGCATGAGACAAGAGGAGGCCGTTTCTTGCCAGATTTTATAATGTGCCAATCAGCTCCCTGTCCGGAGTAAGTGTTTGGGAAGGATAATTTACTGTTTAGTATCAAATCTGGTGCAGTCTGATGCTGTACACCAGGAAGTGACACGACATTGTAAACTGACTGTTAAACAATTTAAAAAAAAAAAATAACAAACTGGTACAGTTTCAGTAGCCTAAGTCTTGATAAGAGAAGCCAGAAATAAACTGGTGTGTTATTTAGCACATAGAAATGTCTCTGACACAAAGCTGTATGTATATGTTCCTTATTTAGTGTTATTGAGCATGAACTTGAAAAGAAGCTGAGAATTGTGTATACTTTTATTTTCACAAAGTTTACTTAAAAATAACGATTCACACTGCTCTCTGCTGCCCATCCTGGGGTCCCTGGCAGCCCAGTTCTGGGGGGCTGGGTGAGACCCCGGGAACCTCCCACTGTGGTTTGTTTCTTCAGCCCTCTTGGTGATTCTGTAAGTCATTCGATACTTTATGATAAATGTCTTTCTGCTGCTGGATTTATTTCTGGGCTCTCTGTTCTGTTCCCTGATCCATACATCTGTTTTTATGCCAGTACCATGCTGTTTTGAACACTGTAGCTATGTAGTATTGTCTGAGAGGGTTATTCCTCCAGCTTCATTCTTTTTCTTCAATATTGTTTGGCTATTCTGGGTCTTTTGTGATTCCCCAAATAAATTTTAGGATTGTTTTAGTTCTGTGAAAAATGTCCTGAGTAATTTGATAAGGATCTCAATCTGTAGATTGCCTTGGGCAATATGGCCATTTTAATGATACTGATTCTTACAATCCAAGAGCATGAGATAGCTTTCTATTTCTTTAATTCATCTTGAATTTCCTTAATCAGTGTTTTTTATTTCTCCATGTGTAAATCTTTCAGCTCCTTGGTCAGATTTATTCCTGAGTATTGTTTTAGATGAGGTTTTAAAATCATCTTCCTTTTAAAAGGAAGGATTGTTTCCTTCCTTCCTTTTCCTGCTAATTCATTGTTAGTGTAAAGAAATGCAACTGACTTCTGTGTTAATCTTGTATCCTGCTACCTCGCCGAATTCTTTTATCTGTTCTAGTAGTTTTTGTGTGGCGTTTTTAGGGTTTTCTATATATAGTATCATGTCATCCACATACAGTGAAAATTTTACCTCTTCTTTTCCAATTTGGATCCCTTTTATTTCTTGCCTGATTATTGTGGCTAGGACTTCCAAGACTGTATTGAATAGAAGTGGTGAGAGTGGGCATCCTTGTCTTGTTTAAGATTTTAGTGGAAAGGCTTTCAGTTTTTCACCGTTGAGTATTATGCTAGCCGTGAGTTGGTCATAAATAGCTTTTATTATGTTCAGATATGTTCCCTCTATACCCACTTTACTGAGAGTCTTTATCATAAATGGGTGTTGGATTTTATCAAATGCTTTTTCTGCATCTGTTGAGATGATCATGTGATTTTTGTCCTTTCTTTTCTTGGTGTGGTATATCACACTGATTGATTTGCGTATGTAGAACAGTCCTTGTGTCCCTGGGATGAATCCAACTTGATCATTGTGTATGATCTTTTTTATGTGCTGTTTTTTTGCTAATATTTTGTTGAGGGTTTTTTCATCTATGTTCATCAGTGTTATTGGCCTGTGATTTTCTTTTTAGGTAGTGTCTGTCTGGTTTTGGTATCAGGGTGATGGTGGCTTCATAGAATGAGTTTGGGAGTACTCCCTCCTTTTCAGTCTTTTGGAAGAGTTTGAGAAAAACTGGTATGAGTTCTTTGTATGTTTGGTAGAATTCTCCCAGTGAAGCCTTCTGGTCCTGGACTTTTGTTTGCAGGGAGGTTTTTATTGCTAATTCTATTTCATTTCTACTTAATGGTCTGTTCAGGTGGTCTGTTTCTTCTTGATTCAGTCTTGGTGGATTGCATCTTTCCAGAAACTTGTTCATTTCTTCTAGGATGTCCAATTTGTTTCCATATAGTTGTTCATAGTATTCTCTTATGGCTTTTTGTAGTTCTGTGGTATTTGTAATTTCTCCATTTTCCTCGCTTGTTTTGTTTATTTGTGTTCTCTCTTCTTGGTGAGCCTGGCCAAAGGTTTGTCAATTTTGTTTACTCTTTTAAAAAAACAGCTCTTGAGTTGATTGATTTTTTTCTATGTTTTAAATCTATTTATTTCCTGTCTCATCTTTACTATTTCCTTCCTTCTGCTGACTTCAGGTTTTGTTTGCTCTTTTTCTAATTCTTTTAGGTAGAAGGTTAGGTTGTTTACTTGAGATTATTCTTTTTGAGGAAGGCCTGTATCATTATGAACTTCCCTCTTAGAACTGCTTTTGCTGCATCCCATAGATCTTGTGTGGTTGTGTTTTCATTGTCGTTTGTCTCAGAGTATTATTTTGTTTCTTCTTTGATTTCATCCTTGACCCATTGGTTTTTTAGTAGCATGTTGTTTAATCTCCATGCTGTCGGTCTTTTCTCCTTTGTTTTTCTGTGGTTGATTTCTAGTTTCACGGCATTGTGGTCAGAAAAAGGTGCTTTTAATAACTTGTATCCTCTTAGATTTGTTGAGGCTTCTTTTGTGCCTGAGTACATGTTTATCCTAGAGAATGTTTTTTGCACACTTGAGAAGAATATATATTCTGGTTTTTTTGGAATGTAATATCCTAAAAGTATGAAAGTCCAACTGTTCCGTTGTGTCATTTAGTTTCTCCATTGCCTGATTGATCTTCTGTCTGGAAGATCTGTTCGGTGATGTTAAGGGGGTGTTAAACTTTCCTATTATGATTATGTTCCCATCAGTTTCTCCCTTTATGCTTGTTAGTATTTGCTTTATGTATTTAGGTGCTCCTATATTGGATGCATATATGTTAACGAATTTAATATCCTCATCTTGTATTGCTCTTTTAATCATTATATAGTGTGCTGCTTTATCTTTCTTTATGGACTTTGTTTTAAAGTCTGTTTTGTCTGAAATCAGTATTGCTATTCCTGCTTCCTTGTCATTTCTATTTGCATGAAATATCTTTTTCCATCCTCTCACTTTCAACCTATGTGTGTCCTTCTCCCTAAAATGGGTCTCTTGTATGCAGCATATTGTAGGGTCTTGTTTTAGTATCCAGTCTGCCACTCTGTGTCTTTTGTTTGGAGCATTTAGTCCATTGACATTTATGGCAATTATTGATAGATACGTATTTATTGCCATTTTGAATTTAAGTTTTCCAGTTGATTTGGTATTTCCTCTTTGTTCTGTTCTTTTTCTTTTTATGATATAATTTTCTTTTGCATTATCTTGGTTTCTTTTTGGTTTTTGTGGCTCTATTGTATGCTTTTGACATGTGGTTACCCTATTTTTCAAGTATATTAACCCAATACTATATCTGTTTGCTTTAAACTGATAGTCACATAAACTCAAACACATCCTAAAAAGAACAAGAAAAAGGAAAAAAAAGTCTTATTTCCTTGCTCCCTTCTCTCACCTTTAGTGATTTTGATGTCCTCTTTTATATCTTCATGTTTATTCTGTCGCAACTCATTGTAGTTACTGCCTTTCCAATTATGGTTTTTCTCCTTTCTATAGTGTCCTGCTTCTTTTCTATTTAGAGTAGACCTTTCAATATTTCTTTTAGGATATGTTTAGTATTGCTGAATTCTTTGTTTTTGCTTGTCTGTGAAATTCTTTCTCTCTCTTATTCTAAAGGATAGCCTTGCTGGATAAAGTATCCTAGGTTGCAGCTTTTTTCTCATTCAGACCTTTGAATATATCTTGCCATTTCCTTCTGACCTGCAGTGTTTTTGTTGAGAAATCAGCTGAAAGCCTTATGGGGGTTGCCTTGTAACTAACTCTGTTTTCCTTTTGCTGTCTTTAGAATTGTTTCTTTACCTTTGGCCATCTTACCTTGGCCGTCTTAATTATAATGTCTTAGTGTAGATCTATTTGGGTTCTTTTTATTGGAGATCCTCTGTGCTCCCTGTACTTGGGTATTTTTTTTAGGTTTGGAAACTTTTGTCTTGATTTCTTCAAATACCTTTTCAATCCCCTTTGCTCTTTCTTCTCCTTCTGGGACCCCTATTATGCATAGTTTAGGACGCTTTATATTATCCCACAGGTCCCTTATTTGCATTCGTTGGTTTTTATTTGCTTTTCTGTCTGTTGTTCTGGTTGGATGACTTCTGTTTTCCTGTCTTCTAAGTCACTTACTTGTTCCTCTGCATTGTCTAGTTTGCTTTTGATTGCCTTTATTTCGGCTCACATCTCAACCATTGAGTTTTCTGTTTTTAATTGGCTCCTCTTAATAGTTTCAATTTCCTTTTTATAGTAGTCTCTGTCTCTGTTCATAGCCTCTTATTTCCTTCAGTGCTTTGATCACTCCCTTTTTGAAGTCATGGTCTAGTAGACTGTTGAGGTCTATTTCACTGATCATTCTTTCAGGGGACTTCTCTTGTTCTAATTGGGAGTGGATTCTCTGCTTCTTCATTTTACTTACATCTCTCTGGCACTGTGGATTATGGAGTATTAGTTATCTGCTATGGTCCTGATGGGATGTTTTGTTTTTTAGGAGGATGTGTTCCTGTGTAGTCTGTGTGCCCCTAATAATTGTGTTGTGAGGTCTGTCTTTAGTATTGATGGTTGCCAGGTCTTCCATGTGTGTTGGCTGTTATCCCTCTGATGGGGGGTGTGGCCAGTGTTCTGGTGATCAGAGCTGCCCTGGCTGTTGAGCAGGGGCCTCCTTTTTGTTCTGTGGTTGTAACAGCCCTGACAGGGGCTGGCTCTGTTCCCCTTTTATTGGAGACTTTTCATTGGAGGCTTCCAGACCCATTTCTGAGCTGCAGTGGATGGTAGGCAGGGTTGGAGAGCTTTGAGTACCCTGTTGACTCTGCCCTTGTCCCCACTTTAGCCACGGGAATGCCATTGCTCTGCTCTGGTGACCCCCAGGTTCTCTGCCCTCAGAGCTACCAGTGCATTTACTCCAACTTCTGGGTCGCACACCTGGATCGTGGTGTTGTCGGGTCAGCACCGTCCCCAGCACCAGGTGTTGCTCCTGCACTTGTCCTGCCGCACGAACTCCGCTCGTTTGTCCCAGAGGCCTGGTAGGGCCCCCAGCCCTGCAGCGACCATGTGGTGGCACCACCTGGTCAGCGCCGTCCTCAGCACAGTGTCCACATGGTAGGCAGGCTCACAGGAAACGGCCGCACCAGCCCTCACCCCTGCTCTGTGCCGGAACTCCGCTCCTTGCTCGTTTGTCTTAGAGGCGTGGGTCCACGGAGGCACCCATGGAGCAAAACGGCCCCCTCTGCCTGGTGCTGAAAACAAATCTCAGCCCTGCCTATGAATTTGTGGAGCCCCTGGGCATGGATCCAGGTTTCCACCCCACCTCTGCCTGGAGCCGTGCACACGCACCAGCAAATATGGTGGCTATGGCTACGACCCAGCCCCCGATGGGCACCACTGGTCTTCCTCCCTCCCTTCTTTCCTTCCTCCATCCCTCCCTGTTTTGCATACACTCCAGCCATGTGCACAGCACACTCCAGTCCCCTGACAGGCAGGCAGTCCTGGCCCACTCCCACAGTTTGCGTCTAGGGCTGGGGCTCGCAGGGTCCCTTTGTGCCTGTTTCACTTAATTCTGTCGGCCAAGGGCTGCTGTGCACAGATCCAAGCCTCAGAGGCTCCCCTCCGTCCCCACTGATCTCTCCATTGGAGGGGGAGACCCAGCGTACGAGCACTAGTCCTCATTTGCCACTCCTTCCCCACGAGACAGGCCCTGCACTAATTTCCTTTTTCTTTGTTTTTTCCTCCTACCAGATTTGTGATGAATTTTGTCTTTTGAAAAAGGCGATGTTCTGTCAAAGTTCAGCAGGTGCTGAGTGAATGGGTGGGTCTGTGGGTGTCTCTCTTGCTGTATTCATGGGGGAGGGAGGGTGAGCTCAGAGCTTCCTTCTGCTTCACCATCCTGCCTGCTCCCCTTTCCAGTTCCAAATATTTAAGAGTAACAGAAAATGTCTGTTGCCGGCTACCGAATTTTTTTTTAACTCCAGTGTGAAGAGATGTTCTTTGTATTTCCTCCGAACTCGGCCCTAGGCTTCTTTAAGGCAGAGCTCTGCTCTGAAGTGAGGCGGTCACACCCGAGCCTGTGGTAACATCTCTGCATTTTGGTTTCTCGGTCAGTAAACCCAGGGATATAATGTCTTCTCCCTTGGGGTCCGTGAGAATGAAACGAGATGTTGCTCAGGGGACTGACTGAGCCTCGTTCAGTGGTTGGTACGTCCTTGGTGCTCAGTTAGCATCCCACCCTCTCCCTCAAAAGACACATGCAGAACGCTGCATTTATTCCTTTATGGACAGTGAGAGTGGGGCCAGCAAGTATGCTTTTCACTGGTTAGAGGATGACGGTGCATCCCAAGGAGACAGGGCACGTGTCTGGTTCTCTTCCTCTATCCTGTGTGCTCTGTGCTCTGCGAGGACAGCGGAGCTTCCAGAGGCGGCGACAGGAGACGTCATTACGCCCTCCCTCTGCATCACAGTCCCCTAGTGTCACTTATTTCCTCCCTGCTAGCAAAACCTAACCATTGTCCCTCCCACTCTGGGTTCTAAGACTTTTCCATTCCTCTGAGGCCGCCAGAGTGTGTGATTAAAGAGCAACCCAAGAAAAGCGAGTCTTTCACAGTAGGAAGTGCTAACATTTATTCAATCAACAAACGTTGGGTGCTTGCCAGGGCCAGACACGGCTGGTTATTGGGACACACACAACCTGTAACTAGTTAACATAAAACTGCATGACGTCATCAGACTGCTTACGTCATTCTCAAGACATCACTGAGTGAGTGACGGTAGTGTTTCACTCAGTGCCTGTTAAGGAGATAACCACAGTGGATGACATTAAAAAAAAAAATGCCAAACCCAGAATTCGACAACTGTTGCCAACAGAGAGGAGGGAAACAAGGTCCAGGGTGCGGCAGGGCTGGCTGGACAGCCACAGTGGTCATGCGCTCCGCCAGCTGGGATGACCCTCAGGGGTCCACGTTATGGCTGGACAGATTTCCTAGGACCTAAAAAGTCATTTCCGACTCTCAGACTGATGTTTCCACTCCTAAGGAAAGGAGCCAAACAAATAAATGATGAAATACTGACTGTGAACCCACATAGTTCAAGACATGGGTGGGGAAAACCCTAATTTCTTTATCAACTACAAGGAGAAACGTGGAGACAGGTGGAGATAAAGCAGCTTTTTTTTTTTTTTGAGCAGAACATAAATATGGACAAATCTCTCAACAGCACTGCTGTCAACAAAAGCTTCGGTTGCTGCAAAAAGTCTCCCAAGAGCGGCGGCGAGGAAGAGGCGGACAATCGGAACGAGCTATTTCTTCATCTCCAGGATGGCGCTGCCTGGGCCCCGGTGCTTGGCGCTGCAGATGTTACAGAACTGTGCAGGCGAGTTCTAAACATGTAATGAGAAACGCAGATTGTAAGAGGACATCCTCTCTTTCTAATCCTGTCTTTGGAAATATGGGAGCACTGGCGGGGCTGGGGGCGGGGGGGAAGAAGCTATGAAGTGTCACTCATTTTCCTGGAGACGACCCCTGCTGCACACAGGAGTCCGTCTACACCAGCTGTTACTCTGTGACTTGAAGAAAGTGTCATACTGCAGAAATCAGGGTGAGAAAGTTATACAGAATTGAGGATGGTTTTCTCTGTGTGTCACATCTCTATAGCTCAACAGTCATCAAGTCTGCCTGAACAATTTCACTTGAGTCGATATGGGTTTACGATGTTTAGGACACTAAGCGTTTTTGCATCGGAGAAGTAGGCATGCTCACTTTTGCGATGTGACATCTAACTGTGAGGACCCGCAGAGCCGCAGGACCGTGGTTAGGATTTTGAGCACACCCCTCTGGACGTGCCAGGTTCTGTCTAGCTGGCGGTGGCCAAGCCGCGAACTCACCAGGCTGGGCACGGGCAGGCACTCCTTGTGGAACATGTGCCGGCAGTGGAAGACCACCACGCTGAAGGGCTTCGCCGCGTCTGGGGGGCAGGGCAGAAGAGGGAGGAGAGTTCAGCGCAACAGCAGCAGTTTAATTTTCCAGCAAATGAGCTGCCTTGGGGGATTGCTGATTTACACACGCACTCCTGCCAGGGGACGTGGTTGAACGCGGGGCAGGCATGACAGTCGTGTGGCTCTGGTTGTCCCAGCTCACCTGCCTGGCCCCCGAGTTAGTTACTGCAGCTACGCGCCGGGGACAGTTTCACGGCACAGGCGACAGCATTTGTTGTAAACACGTGCATCAGGGGTGTATGTGCCTGGCTTTCCCTCCCCCAGCCCCGCCCACACCATCATGATACACTCCACATACTCTAGTCGATTGTAGGATGCTTTCTGCCAGTTACCTGCTGCCTTTGCCAAGATCACCCACTGACGTCAGGGCAGAGCCGCTAAAACCCTAGGCTGCGGCCCGTCCTGGCTCAGTGTGGCCAGCTTGGTTCCGGTAAGACTGAGAATCCCTCACAGATTAGGAATCTGAGCCGACCACGCAGTGCGGGGCACGTGGGCTCTTTCAGTGAAAACGCTACAAAAGCTCACTGCTTCCTGCGCCCACTGCGGTTTTTAACCTCCGGCAAAGACCCGAAGTGGAATGACTTCTTGTGCTCCTGCCCTGCTGCATAACCCCTCAAAGCTCAGTAAATGGGCAGACAAGGTCTTTTGGTACTCCTCTAGGCAGCCCTTACGTGCAAGAGGCATTTTTTAGCATCCTGACGACAGTGCTTTAATTTCTGCTTTCAGATTATGAAATTTCCTCTTTTCATGTCTTATGATCCTTAACAAAAAATGCTTTGATTATGTGAAGATCTGTACCGAGAACTGTAAATAAACAAACGTGTATGTCTTTTTCAGGAGTCACCATTCCAGTGAGATGGCAAGTAATTACGTTTTCGTTGAAATGCGAGATAACTTGGATGCCTGGAACTACACAGCAGTGAGAAGCTGAAAGAAAAAGGACAGCTGCCTACAGAATTTCTCTCAGGTATGCACACGGTTCTTCTACCTTGGAATCTACATACGTCCATGGTAAGTTCTCTTTTTGTTTGGTTTTACACTCGGGAAACGGTCCTCAAAGACTGGCCCCTGAACTAGGTGCATCCTCGCCACCTGGGAACTTGTGGGAAATGCAGATTCTCAGTCCTGCTGTGGAACTACTGCACCGGCATGTCTGGGGGTGGGACCGGCAAGCTGAGCATTAACAAGCCTGCTCGTGGATGTTGGGCTCCCCCCGGGGATTGGGAACCTCAGCTCTAAGGCATGGGCACCGCCGGCATGCAGCTGACCAGGGGCGTGGGCTGGAATTCTTCTCTGAGCTGGATTATTCCAAAAGTTACATTATTTTCTAAATCGTAATTAGCTAACTTCAAAATCTTCGTTCCCCGCACCACTAACACATCTGGGGACCGTTCTGCCCCCGCCCCCGAGCTTACCTGACGGAAGAACAGGGGACAGGCACGACTCACAGATGTTCTCCTCTGCGGGGAAACACACGCTCGGGGTTACACAGCGCTGCTCTCTGCTCTGTCCCTTCTGAGAGCAGGGCGCGCGGCGCGAGTAGGACTCTTGAGTTTTACCCACCGTCGACCAGCACGCCTTTCATCTGAGTTCGGTGCATCTTCTTGAGTAAGGAGAGAGAGTCAGCTACGAGAATCTTCTTGCAGCCTTCACGAAGCAGAATCTAAGGCACACATTGTAAAAGCCACCTTAGAAAGGCTCAGGTGTGGGAGGAGGGGAGTCCCCTTACTGGGACATTCAGAAAATTGTTGTTTGAAATACTCCAAAGAGGCGCTCGCTGGTCCCCTGCCCTCAGTCCCTCCCTCCCAGCTACTGTCGGACCAGCCTTTCCAGCCACAATTCTGTATTTTTTGCTTATGAACATGTATACAACGTAGGTCTGGCCAGGAAGACCCTGTGCCAACTAACCCTGTCACTGCCGTATAGGGCTTCCTAGCACAGACTCTGGCAGAGTCTGGGCCCTGCGTGATCTGCTCATCCCAACCTCCAGATCTTTGCCCAGGATGGGAAACCTGCTGCTCCGAGATCACCCAATTGCTCCGTAAGTCCATGGATTTACCGCACAAATATATCCTGGGTCCCTGTCGTGTACAAAGCACAGGGCACAGACTGATAAGCTAAACAGACGTTGTCTCTGTCCTAAACCCTCTCCAGGGTGTGGTCTGTCTTCCTTTTCTTGCGATCTGATCCAGACCATGTAGCAGAGTGCCATGAATGTGGTGTGTAAAGTGTGGACTGACTACATGAACCCTCACATTTGGTGACTCTTAAGGGACCGATGACTGAAAAATGAGCAGATATTAAATATTCTCTCGCAAGATCCATCTTAGTCTTTATCCTAGAACTCTACTTTGCTCCTTTCCACATTCTCTCTGTTAATGTGCAGGCTGACTGATCCGCCCCCCCCCACCCCCCGCCTGGAGGATCACTAGAGGGAGCGACACCTCAGCAAGTAGGGGTCACCTGAGGAGAACGGACGCGCCTCGTTGGGACGACGGCCCGTTGCAGGTTAGAACCACTTGGTGTCTCCCAGCTGAGAGCGTGACGGAGACAGAGGCTGCCTGCCTGTTCTCAGGTGGGGCACAGCAGGGAGCGGCAGCCCCCTTTACCTTTCACACCCATTCCTCTGGCCACAGTGTGCGTGTCCACCCTTTTCTGTTTTTGTTTGGTATTTTATTGGAAACTGGGAAAGGCTATGTGAGGTGTGCCAGACACACCTTTTTCACTAGAACGCGTTGCTGCTCTACAAAGAGGGAGACGCTCAAGGCAGGAAGGACCCACAGCTTCCGCTCCTGGTCCAGTGTGTCTCACTGCACGTGCAGCTCGTGGAGCTGCCGTGACACTCACACAATGAGGACACTGCAGCCTCACTGCCACTCGGCAGGACACAGCAAATGCTATCGGCGATGCCACATCCCACCTTTCTTCACACCAAAGTCACAACTCTAAAACCTACGTGGACATTCTGCTTTCACATGGTGTCAATTCATGCCCCCAGGGGAGGGAAGTGGGTCCTCCATCCCTGACGTTTGTAACAACAAACGCTCCTTTCAAATCCCCACGAACCTGGGCGCTGGGTGAGGGCAGCCAGAGGGCTTCCCCCACTAGGTATATGAAGGCAAATAGCCAAGAAAACAGAACTGATAGCCAGAATAAAATTCTGTACCCACCATTTGTATTATTGATGATCAGGAAATTACATGATTTTACTGTTTCCACATTAATTGAGAAACAGTGAAGTTTTATTAAAATGCTGCTAGAAATTGAAATTTTCTGATTCATCTTAAGAAGATATTAAAACTTTAACAGACATCATGAAAGCATACAGGAAGAGAAAACAAATATAGTAAGAAAGATCTCTAAGAAATACTGATGTTGGTAAGAAAATTTGTAAGCAAACGTGTTATAAGCTGCTCAGCCACTAATACTAAAATAGAAACTTAAATAGTGTCAATCAGCAAAAAGTTTCAAAAAGAGCTGGCTCTGGCCCTCAGTGGGTGTTCAAGGCCCACTGTGTGATTAATCCAGGAGACCTGTGGACCTGGCATTCCAGGCAGAAGCCACAGAGTCTGCAAATTTAAAAAAGAAAACAGGAAAAAAAAAAAAAAAAAAGCAAACTAAGAAGGAACCGTTTGTTCACCAGGCTTAAACTTTTCTAAAGAGGTACGACCTGTCTGCCCCCAGAAAGTACCTTCTAGGAAAACGTGAGTGCAGAGGCAACAAGAACAGCTTAGCATGTTACTCCCTACTTTATCTGAACACAGCGCAAGGCTCCAAATCAGAAAAATATGAAAGCGTTCTAACTTTCATTTACAGGATGCTGGGCAGGAGGCGATCACCTGCGCAGGAGTCACTTATCCTGTAAAATGTGCGGCAGTCCGGAGGCCCTCGGAGGTGGTGATCGGAGGGCTGTACCAGGACAACGCAGCGTTAGGTAGGTGCTGTGTTCGGCACCAGACACACGGTGAGGCATCGGGTAGCTGACTGTGGGTTCCCAGGAGCAGCTACATCAGTGACTCATCAGAAATGTGCTGTTCTGGACACCAGTTTCACCCTCAGCAGTTCATATAGTTGTCCCTCCATTTCTGTGAGTTCTGCATCCATGGATTCGACCAACTACAGATCCAAAATATTGGTGGGGGAAATTTCAAAGCAGCAAAAGTTGAATTTGCCCCGCATGCGGGCAACTGTTTACACAGCAGTTACATTGTATTGGGTATTGTACGTAACCTAGAGATGATTTAAGGTATCCAGGAGGATGTGCATAGGTTATATGCGAACACTGCGCTGTTTTACATAAGGGATTGCGCATCCTTGGATTTGGGTATCCGTGGGAGGGTATCCATTCCCCCCCAGATAGAGGGATGACTGAGTGCATTTGGTATTTCCCACTAATGCCTTGACTAAAACACTTGACGCCTGGAAGTCAGACCCAATAGCAGTTGGGTAAGAGAGGTTTCCTCTGATGCTTTCTGACTTTCACACGTGATTTCCGACGTCTTCCATCTTCCAAGGTCATCTTGCCCAGCCTGTCTTTCCAGCTGTGGACTCTCACCTTCCACCTGTCTCCTTTCTTTTCTCGCAAACTTGATGTTATTCACACATTCCAGGGCACATGCACTCTCTTCTTCAAGGACCAGAATCACTGCGACTCACATCCTGAGTACCTTGTGCTGTTTTTCTTGTAAAAACATGAAATGCTCCAACCATGCAGAATAAAATAACATACTCAAGTCTTTACTACCTAGATTGGACATACCTTACTGTTTTGCCATGTGCTTCAGGTCTGTTTATTTTGGAAAATACAGTACTACAGATACAGCTGACACATTCTTGCACCTTTTCTCCTCCTCCTCTACAGACACAGCTCTGACTGTTTAGTGTGTGTCCAACTAAAATACACAGTGGGCTTGCACTCCTGGAACATAGATGTGGTCAGTGAGGTCAGCATGGAGCCTGAGAAGGCATCCCTTCCCAAATGAAGAAACAAAGCCTCATTAGGAAAAAGTCCTGCTTCCGCCATCTTCTGCCTGCAGTGTGGATGGGAGGCCTGGAGATGCAGCGTCTGCTTTGTGACCAAGAGGCAACTGTCAGAGGTACATTCTCCTGTTGATGGACATTTAGGCTGTTTCCACTGTAGGGCTATTAAAGATAAGGCCACAGAGGACACTCTTGTACAGGCAGACCTCATTTTATAGTGCTTTGCTTTACTGCACTTTGTAGATATTACTTTTCTTTTTTTTTTTACAAACTGAAGGTTTGTGGCAACCCTTCGTTGTCAGATGACACAGAGCAATTTTTTTTTAGCAATTAAGTATTTAAAAATTAAGGTGTGTACTTTTTCTAGACATAATGATACTGCAGACTTACATAACTGTTTTATGTGCTGGGAAACCAAAAACTTCGTGTTAGTTTTATTGAGGTACTTGGTTTATTTCGGTGCCACGAACACAGTATCACTGAGGTCTGCCTGCACAGATCCCTTTGTGGACCCACTCTTCATCTTTTGGGTAAATACCTGAGTAAAATTGCTGGGTTATGGAGTAGGTGTATGTTTAATTTTTTAAGTAACTGTCAATTTTCCAAAGTGGTTATACTATTGTACATTCTCACATATTAAGCTTTGATACCTGGTAAGTCTATCCTCTTTATTCTCCTTTGATAATCTTAGCCTTTTACTTTTGATATAAAATTCAGGATGATGAAAAATTCTTTTGGGACTTTCATTAGAATTTTATTGAATATATGGATGGTGGCCACTTTGGAGAGAACTGATAACATTTATGATGTGAGCCTCTGAATATAATTGGTCAGATTCAAGTTGCTAATGATTGATGTAGAATTTTTGCATTTGTGTTTAAAAAAAGGGGGGGGGTTATAATTGTTGCATATTGCCCTCCCGCGATCTGGCAAGGTTAGACCAGCATCCCATGAGAAATTGAGGAGCTTTTCCATTCTATTCTCTGGAAAAGTTTATACAAAACAGGGGTTGCCTGTTTTTTTAAGTTTTGATAAAACTTTTCTCTAAAAGTTGTGGAATAGTGCTTACAGGTCTGTTCTACTAGCTCTTGAATAAATTTGGTAAACAGTTTTCCAGGAAAACATGAATTGCTTGAGTTCTCACATACAGTGACAGAAAACTAGCATTCACTTAGTTTTTAGATCTTGTCTGCATTCCCCCTTGTTAGCTCCTAATATTTACTTGATTGACTTTGTGAGAGATTTTCCTAATTTATTGTTAGTTTTTTGATTCTTCTGGAGCTCCGTTGATGAGACACTTTTATTCTAACCTCCATGTCTCTGTTAACTACTCTTTTATATTTTCTGTCTCTTAAGTAGTCTGTGCTTCATGCTGAACGACTTCATCAGCTCTGTCTTCTGGTTCTTTAATTCTCCCTGTTAGCTGTGTTTAATCTGCTGACTGTATCCACCGAATTGACCATTTGTATTGGACAGCCTCTGATAGCAGTTCCAGAAACTAAAATCAGCTTGAAACATCTCTGTCTCGTCCTCTATGAAACGTCTCCACTTGGTAAGGCAGAACCATGTTCATCTTTGCTCTGTGATCTCTATCACCGAGGTGAGTAAACCAGTGTCTGGTCTTTTCTTTCTTCAACTTCATGATGGTATTAGTTTTCATCTCACGAGGTATTTATAGATAAACCTAGCAAGTACAATGCTACCTTGCAAAGATGAATTTTCCTAATGGGATGTTCCCTTATTTTTCCACGATTATTCAAATCAGTGGGCTAACTTCTTCCTAACATCCTTCTCAACCACTCTCATTTTCTTGATATTACGTTGTTTCCCTCCTTAGGTCTGTGTTTCTAAACTGTTTTTCATTAACATCACCTTTATTCTTTTCTTGTCATCATTTTCAAGACAATCAGTTCTAGCTTCCAGAACCACTTACAAGCACACTTTGTTCTATTATAAATTTAAATAAGAATGTATTTATAAGATAGCTGTTGAAAATTAACACAAGACTCTAGATTCTCCCTATTTTTCCTTCCAATTTCTCTGCAGTTCATCATTACTGATAATAATCTCAACCAGAAGCAAAGCACCAAACTCACAGATACAGATACGTTACAAAGCAGTAAAAGGACTGCACATCAGCAAAGTTATCATGGTTCGTTAGAAACAGCTGCTGTGGGAAAAAACGCCATACAGAACTGCCAAGTCCCTGAAATTTTTATTTTAAACGAGTCTTTGATGGAAGTATAGTCGGTTAACAGTGTGGTGTTGCTTTCTGGTGTGCAGCGTGGTGACGCAGTTACCTACACATGTAGTCCTTTTCATTCTTTTCCATTATAGATTACAAGGTACTGAATATAGTTCGCTGTGCTCTACAGTAGGCCCTTGTTTATTTTATACACAGCAGTTAGCACCTGCAGCATTGTAAACCAACTCTACTTCACTTTAAAAAGAGTCTTTGAATGTTGGAGTTTTGCTGACATGGCCTTGTTCCTACCACAGCGCGTATCATTAGCGCTGCAAATGGCGCGCAGCTACCTGGTTTTACCAGCCCCCCAGTGTGACACCAGGGTTAGCCTGGGAAGCCGTTTTACCTAATTTCTAATTCATCATTTAATTCAGCATGTTGTGGGATTTGAATTTTACCTGAAAAGGCTTTGCTTTTTGTTGCGAACATTACGGCCCTAAGGCCGGTGTTGGCACTCCAGCACACTGTTACCGGCACCATCATACTACATTCACAGCAGCACGAGGCCGCGTGCATGGCCCTGACCAAAGGGGCAACAGCTGCTTGTCACAGACCACCTGTGTCGCCTAACAGCTGTGACGAGGCCAAACTGACATAATGTAAAAGGAGGAAAATAGGTTTTATCTTGAACGTATCTTTCAGCGGAAATGAAGCGCTTATATACTGTGGGTCAAAAAGAAATCCACGTGGGCCGAAAAAAGGGCAGGTGAAAAAGAAGTCCCTATTTCCTCTCATTTGTCTCTGGACTTCAGAGTGGAGGGAGATGAGGAAGGAATATGGGGATGGTAGCAAATGTAAATATGGGAAAAGAACTTTGAGAGACACAGAGATGTCTGGGGTCGGTTTACCTGTGTGTGTACACGTGTGAAGTTTAACAAGATGGAGATGTTAAAACTCTTTGCTTCTAGAAACAGTAATTCAGATGGTGAGCTGCTCAAGCACACGGCTGCATCCTCCTCAGCTCCTGCCCTCTGGGACAGTATGGGGAGGCCCTGTAAGTACCCAGCGCAGCATCTGACACAGTAAGCACCCAAATATTTAAATATATGTGTTTATAAACAAACGTATTGCATTAAAAAAGTTATACCTAAAAATCTAAGCTACTTTATAAACAGATGCCAAACTAAGTATTATGAGCGATTTATACAGAAATACTAAATTAACACTAAGCAGCTGCATTCACTATAAAAAGGTGTTATTTATGAAAGGACTCTACTGAGAACTTACGAGAAGGAAGATACTTTGGACATCATCTAATCTCGAGGTTCCTAAATGTCAGTACCACGCAGAGTGTATAAGAAACACCACGGTAGTTTAAGGACATAGCCCCTCATCCTCTCCAGCAGATCTGGGGTGGTCCCTGAAACTAGGTAACTTCAAAAAGAACTCAGATAATTTCGGTGCGCAGTCAGGCTGAACAAATGCTGATTTAATCTAATGGGAAATTGAGATCCAGAAAGTTTGTGTCCTCCCTATGATCAACAGGCTTGTTAATGGCAAAGCTAGGACTAGAATCTAGGTCTGCAAACATGATGTCCACAGCTCTTTAAACAGGCCCACCTGTTCATCTTCCAGGCCACTCCTCTCTATTCTTCTGTTGTAACCTGCCAGTACAATGAATGCACCTCCAGAGACCAAGGGGACAACCAGTGAAAAACATACAAGACAGAGCCAGAGGATCCAGATTCAAACCCAGTTCATCACCTTCCCAGACAGGCAAGTCATTAAAACTTCTTGAGACGCTGTCTTCTTCTATGTAAGATGGAAATGACAGTTCCTTAAGGACAGTTGTGAAGATGAAAATGACTGTCAAATAAGACTGTCAAAAATGCTAAAATTCTTAAGAGGAAAAAAAAAGCAATAGAAGTGTATACAAATGCTAAACTTATAAATAACCAATGTTTTACAAATATAAACAGCATAAAAATAATTTGGAAACTGGTCAGTGTAATGTAAAGATGGAAATATAATTTATATCAAAACAAATGCTATTTGTCCTTGAAATCATACCTAGAAACTGAAGTATGACATGGGCTGCTTTTTTCTTACTTATAAAGCTTTTGAGTTTTGTTACATTACACTAACAACGTAACAAGGTATAAAAACATACGAAAATAAGTTAAATTTGAAAAATTTTAACAGATAATGTGGCTGATTAATGGTGTCATAGACGTGTAACATGCCAAATGCTATACTTCAATTGAGAAAAGTTGCTGCATGAAACTTTAAAAGCAGAAGAGATGCTCATTTTAAGTTTCTTTCCCCCACAGCTCTCTCTCTGCCTTCTCTCTTTGCAATTAGCAATTCACTAACGAGTCATCTCTCAAAGCATTTTCCACGGCCAAGTAAGTTTTAAAATGCTGTGTCCGCTCCTGTAAATCTGCCCTTAGTTTCCCAGTGCAAATTGGCAAAATAAGGTGCTGAGAAGCCCTGTGATAACCTTTCTCTAACATTTGACTACAGATCCCTTTGTTTACTGAATGGTTTTTTAATGTCCCTCAGGGTCATTCCCCATGCACAGTAAGCTCCAGATTCTTGCAAATTCATGAACCTGCAAAATTTTCTCTAAATTTTGGGGGCTAACAGTGTTGAACATTTTTTATCCCCTTAAAACATATGAAAATCAACTAGTTTTATGAAAGGAACAAAAAAAGACTAAACAGGTTTTTCTTAAAAGGGTGGAGCCTTTCTGTAAACTTCAAGCTCCTCTATAAATCTCTATAAATAGAGTGGTTATTTTACAGTGATCCCTAGTAGGTTGCCTAGAGAAAGAATATAAATGATCACTAATGAAAAAAAGTAGCCTTTTTCAAGGAAAATAGTTCCAAGCTTTCTTCATATGTAAGGAGGAAGTACCTCCTGGAATTCTTTGAACCTGCCCCAGTGCAGCATTTTCTCTCTGCATCCGCCAACAAGGAGACTCCAGATCCAGCTGTTCCCACAAGCCGCGACGGGGTCCGGGATTTACAGGCAGCCGCCACTCCTCGGACCCACTGGCTAAATAACTCCTAGCCTCCTGAACACACCACCACTCTTGTACTGAGTCAGTACATCTTAAAAGTTACCCACTAAACAGCTGCTAAATCAATATTTTATCCTCTTAATTATATTTTATGTTGAATTCACTTGGCACCAAATAATTATTTTTACTCCTGGCTGACTCAGAACTATGCAAATATATTCATAAAAAATGAATGAGCAGTAAGACCCAGTGGTGCCCCAGAGCTTGGTTCTCTGGAAAGAGCCTAGGAAGAGGGAGCTATTAGGTGTCTTTATAGGCACTGCAGAGGCTGAGAAAAAAGTAAGGCACATTTTTCAACCTAGAGGCTACGCTGCACGCACAACAGCGGGAGGAGAGAAGGGGTAGTTATTTCGTCACCTGCCCTGGGGTAGAGTTGTTCAGAGACACTTTGACTTCTCAACGAATTGGAATTTGCAACGTGGAGCACGTCCCTGGCAGACCCAACCTCACACCCAGAGCTTTACAATGTCTGACACCGAAACCACTTTCCCGAAAGCCCAATTCAGGCTGCAGAAGTAAGTGACTCAGTGTCTGCCTGGACCACTTTCCCACATCCTGTGGGCGCCGCACAAAATGCAGGCCCCTCCTGTCACCTCTCCTTGGCCATTAACCCACTCCCACACTTCCCCTTCCTTCCTTGCCTTTCCCATCCCCCCTTCAGTAGCCTCCCCCTGGTGCACCTGTTTGTCTGGCACCACTGGGCAGAGCAGATCTTCCGCCTGCTTGTCTGAACCAGATTCCCGTTTCTCCTCCGCAAGCCTCCTGCGTGAAGGCTCTTGTTTTCTTCCCTCCCACCTTCAGGAAAACCTCTTCTTTCATGCTGTGTCACCCAGGGACACCGCAGTCGCCTGTGAAGCTGACTGCCCAGTTCAAGGAGGATGCTGGAGCCAGGCTCACGGCCGCCTTCCCCTGCACGCCTCAGTGCCCTCTGCCTTCACCCCACTTTCTGAATGTGTTGACAGTAGCTCCTTTAGAGATTTAACATAACGATGGCCCACTCCCTGGCCACCAGCTCTTGGCCCTCGAGCTCTGTCAACCCTTTATGACTCTCCTTCCCTTCTTGATACTATCTTCTGCAATCTGAGGCTGCCACCCCGGGTTCAGCAGGCAGCCGCTACCCTGCGCCCTTCAGGGGGTGACGAGCCCACAAACCCTCATCACGTGCCCCTCCCCACAACCTTGTCTTTCAGCTCTACCTGCACTTTCAGCTCTACCTGCACAATCTCTGTTCCCATGAAAGCAATTTTATCCACAAAAACTCATTTTCAAAAGATCAAAAAAGATCAAGAAGGAACCGTCTGAATATTTAAAGAAAGGCGCTTTAAATAGTTTCCAGTTCTATGAAAGCTACCAGCATTCTGAAATACCGTCATTGTTAGAGGCTTTTTAAGGAAAAGATCAGGATGCTTTGTGATTTACATATTCATTATTTACATGAAAATAATGACGTCCCCCCTAAAATCTGGAATAAGACAAGGCACTGTAAACCTCTTAGAAGAAAACACAGGCAGAACGTTCTCCGACATAAATCTCAGCAATGTTCTCCTAGGACAGTCTACCCAGGCAACAGAAATAAGAGAAAAAATAAACAAATGGGACCTAATTAAACTTAGGAGCTTTTGCACAGCAAAGGAAACCACAAGCAAAACAAGATGACAACCTATGGAATGGGAGGAAATATTTGCAAGTGATGCAACTGACAAAGGCATAATTTCCAGAATATATAAACAGCTCACACAAGAAGAAAACAACCCAATCCAAAAATGGGCAGAAAACCTAAACAAGCAATTCTCCAATGAAGACATACAAATGGCCAACAGACACGTGAAACAACGCTCAGTATTGCTAATTATCAGAGAAATGCAAAGCAGAACTACAATGAGGTATCACCTCACACCAGTCAGAATGGCCGTCATTCAAAAGTCCACAGACACTAAATGCTGGAGACGCTGTGCAGAAAAGGGACCCCCCTGCACTGCTGGTGGGAATGCAGTCTGGTGCAGGCGTTATGGAAGACCATAGTGCGACTCCTTAAAAGACTGAAAAATAGACTTAGCGTATGTTCCAGCACTCCCACTCCTGGGCATATATCGAGAGGGAACCTTAATTCAAAAAGACACCTGCACCCCAGTGTTCATAGCAGCACTATTACAGTAGCCAAGACATAGAAACCACTTAAATGTCCATCGACAGGGGACTGGATAAAGAAGTTGTGGTATATTTATACAGTGGGGGTATTACTTAGCCATAAGAAATAATGCCATTTGCAGCCACATGGATGAACCTGGAGAATGTCATTTGAACTGCAGTAAGCCAGAAAGAAAAATACCATATGATATCACTTATATGAAGGATCTTTAAAAGAACAAATGAACTTATTTACGAAATAGACTCAGACATAGGGAACAACCTTATGGTTACCAAAGGGGAAGGGGGGGGTTAGGAAGGGATATATTGGAAGCTCGAGATTTGCAGATACTAATATATAAACAAGTTTATACTGTATAGCACAGGGAACTATATTCAATATCTTGTACTGTCCACCAGAAATTGACACATTATAAATTGACTATACCTCAATAAAAATATATTTTTAAAAAATGAGTTCCATTGCTCCTATCACAAATTACTGGGAATTACTGTGTATAGAAAGTTGTAATACTCTAGAAAACAGACACAAGCTGAAATAAAATCCTGGACAGTAGCATCTTTCAGCCTGTAGGTTATCGAGTGGCTTCAAGAAAATTACTGAATTATTTGAGAAACATTTTAATTCCTCCAAATGGACACAATGCTCATGCTACTTAAAAATGGCTTGGATGGCCTGAGCTAACAGCCCCTGTAATTAGTCATGTACCTCCCCGAGAACATGCTACACTTACCACAGTAAGAATGACTGCTCGTCAAGAAGAGGAAATCTGGGGAGGGTTAAAAACATGATGGCTTCCTTAAAAGGGCCTAAGTAAAATGTGACTATCGAATTGGTATCTAAAATAAACCCTGCCCTGGATAAACATGTCAGTCAGCTCACTCAGTAGGCTCAGTTGTCCAAGAAAGGAGACTTACTTGTAAGTTGTAGTCTTGCAGAATTTTAACCAAGGAGTCTCTCAAATTGGGAATCTCCATTCCTTCCTTAATGCGGTGAATCAGGAGAATGGGGTCAACATGCGTGCCAATGTTGTTGAGCAAGCCAGTGATAAACGCTGCAAGACAGCACGTAAAACAGCACATAAGCAGTGCAGGTGATGCAACCTCCAGCCAAAAGTAACTCAAAGAGAAAAGTTACTTCCTTTAAGGAAGTGTTAAAACCATCTGAATGTCTAAATCCTCCCAAGAGGAAATCTTCCTTTACTTTCCTCAACAGAGAAGCTAAAGAAGAAACAGTCGGAAAACAAATGATTGTTTCAGAATCCAGTCTGATGTCAAAGGTGCAACCACTATTTTACTGAGCACTGACCAGCTCAGCTGTCACATACTTTTCTCCAGTATTCTGCAAGATAGGAGTGCTCCTTGTTCCCATTTTACAGGAAAGGAAAGGAAAGGAAAGGAAAGGAAAGGAAAGTGGGGGTGGTTAACTAATTCATCCAGGGTCACAGCTAGCAGTTTTCGAACTCAAACACAAACCCAGGCCAGGCCCAGGTTCACAATATGTTTCATTATCCCCACTTTGTCTCCTTTTAGAGCCTTAAATGAAACTGTCATGCTGACCCAGATTTTTAAAGATACACGCGCGTGTATGTAAGTACCTTAATCTGAAATTGACTTGAATAACATTATCCTCTTGTATCTCTTACTAAAAAAGAAAACAGTCATACCAGCAGTTTCTAGAACTTGAAAATCCTGGCAGAGATAAGCCTTCCCAAAAAGGGAAGGGAAAGATCTGAAACCATGACTGCTAGTTTCTGAGTCATTCCTACATCTGTCTTCAGGAAGGACGTGCGTTACTCTTAGGTGACTGCTTTTCCTTCCAAAATGGGAGCCCCAAGGCAGATGGCCAAGAGGAGGCAGCAAATACACAGTCCTGGTGCTGCACTGATAGAACAGGGCAGGAAAGACACTGAACACGATGGGAGCAAACCTCCAAACATGGCCAATGGCCAGTGTCCAGTGCCGGGTAAGGAGTTCTGTACGGAGGCCTGGTGAGAGCTACACTGTATACACTTTGAAAATAACTGTCCCCTGTGTACAAACAAACCAAAATCAGCACTAAGCCAGTTCACGCTGATTCCATTTGGGTGCAGTAGGTAAAAAATACACTCCTCAGAGCACAGGTAATAGGCTCACGCCAATCACGTGCTCTCTGTCACCTCCGGGTAAGGTGACATGCTGAGGGGCCGGCCTCCCGGCACAGGAGAAGGGCTGGACATCGCTGCTGTGCACCTGGCCTACTTTCATTATAGATACTTCACCGTATTTTTAACCCGATGCACTTGAGATAATTCTTACTCTAGACACAACCGGCTAAATTGAGAGACAAAGGGTTACAATCGCAGATGGCTTTCCTGCTTACGTGGTTTGTCGATGGAATATAAAATCAGGTCTTCCCAGAGCTCCCCATCGTCCTGCTCCTTGGCAAATTCAATGGCTTTGTCAACATCGTGTAATTCCTCCATGATCATCTTCAGGGCACTTCGGCTATTCCCCATGCGGCCTAGCAAAGTGTGAAAAATCCTGTATTTAGGATACTTAAATAAAACACTTTTAGAGAAATAACATCTCTCTTCATTTGTTCACACAGCCGGACAGCTACGACAAAAGTGTATTTCCTTATATGATGCCCGTGTCTTGGTAAAATAAGTTTCTCCTACTTACCGGGTGTTTACTTTGTGCCCAGTACTCACGAGAAGCGATGCCTAAGTGATGTAATTCACATGAACACGTAACACTCCTAGGAGGTACGTTATGTTCTACTAATGTTTCTGTTTTATAAAAGAGAACATAGAAATGCTGGTAATTTGCCAAGATCATACAGCTACTAAGTGGAATGGAATCCAAATCCAGGTCTATCAGAGTCTACCTTCCTTCTGATGATAATTTAAAAAAAAAGAATGAACTTCCCAACTCATCTATAATTTGTTTTGATTATGTTGTAAGGTGTGACTGTTAGTGTTGTTTATTACAAAATACTAGTATGTTACCTCAACAGCATTTATTAAATAATGCTTCCTTCTCTACTGAGCTGTGAAGTCTCCTCTTCCATATATTGAATTCTTATACAAAAGAGGCTGTCACCTCTGTGTTACTTTGGTCCACAGCCTGCGTCCAGTCTTAGACAATTTACATCACATTGCCACCCCATTTCTTAGTCTCTGGGGAACCAAAATGAATAAAAGCTACTTACTCAGAAGATAAACTGTCTCTTCCACAAAGTTTCTCTGTTGACAGATCTCAAGAGCCTTCAAGTAACACAGGGTAAACATGTTACTAAGGGTTACCAGACAAGAACAAATTATTAATAGAGTCACTTTTAAAGATACATGCTTGAAAGAATTTTTCCATTGCCTCCCTTTAAAAACAAAACAAAGCAAACCTCGGGTTGTGCCAGTATCCATCCTCATCCACCTCTCAGAGAGGTGAGGTGCTGGACCCTACACAGCTGAACTGCTAACTCAGAACATTCCACGAGCAAAGGCAGAAAAGCAAGATGCTGAGAGGCCTTTTTTCTTTATTCTACGTGACATTTCTTCATGTCACTGCCCCCACCTAATTCACAGCCACTGGTTTAAGCCCCTTTTCCCTCCAATGGATTGTAAGCTCCAGGAAAAGACTACTGTTCACTGCTGCACGGTCCCAGTATGGGGCGTCCCATAGCTCAGTAGACCTCTGTTACATAAACAAACACACACTGGGAATATTTCTATTGCTGGCTCACAGGGTCTGAGAGAACTCTGCTCAAGGATCTGTCAAAAGAGGAAAATCGAAAAGCTATGTGTACCCCAGTGTTCACTGCAGCACCATTTACAACAGCAAGACATGGAAGCAACCTAAGTTTCTATCAACAGATGACTGGATAAAAAAGATGGGGTACGCACAGGAATACCACTCAACCATAAAAGAAGAGATTTTTGTCATTTGCAGCAACATGGATGGACTTGGGGGGAATTATGCTAAGTGAAGTAAGTCTGTACAGAGAAAGACAGATACTGTATGATATCACTTACATGTGGAATCTAAAAAATAGTATCAGTGAACTTATTTACAAAACAGACTCACAGACATAAGAAACCAACTTACGGCTACCGAAGGGGAGGGGGAGGGATAAATTAGGAATTTCAGATTAGCAGATACAAACTACTATATATAAAATAGATAAACAACAAGGACTTACTGTATAGCACAGGGAGCTACATAAAAAAAAAGTAAAAGAAAAAAAATCTGACAAGAAGAAAAAGGGGGAGATCAAGACATGAGGGACCACACAGATGACAGCATCTCCTTAAGTGTAAGAGAAAAGACATTCTGTGTATACAGAATTCAGTAACCCTGGATGAAATGGCGCACCCAGAGGGCTGGGCTGGATGGAGATGCAAAGAGAGTAACAAAAACACTGCTGCCGCCCGTGTAAGAGGAGGACCACGGGGAGGAGGGGGAGGAGGAGGCTCAGGAGCAGAAGCATGCGCTCCCCCTAAGGGCGCAACGTCCAGGGAGGGTCACCGTGACGCGACAGCAGAGAATCCCATGGCCAGGGGAGCGTAAATGGAGGGTCATGTGCACGGATGGGGACGTGGGCTCTAATGTGGCCTCTTGTAAAAAGTTTCGTAGAAGGGGTGGCACCCAAATTGGGTGTGGTATGGTGAGTAAGGGTTCACCAGGAAACCTCATCTCACACCCCGCCACGTGACCTTCCTGCACCACGTTCCTCTGACCTGAAGCCCAGAATCTTACCTGTGGCTTCTGCCATCTGGCCCCGCCTTTCAGTGCAGCTCGATCCATGCCCTGCCCATCCCTCTGCTGTGGTCCCTCGGCCTGGAATGCTGCCCCCGCTCCCCACTCCGGCAGGTCCTTCGGCAAGCACTCACTGGACCCCACTCGGGTCAGATCCCAGGTTCTTAGTCTTGTTGCACCCGGCACCCTTCACGGGTGCAACGAACTGCCCCCCTAACTGTCGTGGTTTCTGTTGGCTGGGGCCACGTGTGCTCTCAGCCCCGGGCTTCTGCCTGGCTCACAGTAAGTGTGCAATCAATGTTTTTTAAATAGATGAGCAGCCAGAAAAGGTTTTGGAGGAAGATTCCTGAGTCACATAGTTAGCAGAGTCATTTAAAAACAACCAATCAAAAATATTTTAGAAACAAGAACCAAGGAGATGAAAAGAACAGTCCAAGTTCACTGGCTCTCTCAGCACCATGATCTGTCTTGGGAAATAACAGTTGGAACTAGTTTTGACATTTTTGATTTTGATTTTAAGTATTTGTGCAGAATATAACTTTAAATCTGTGTCTCTGGTTGGAGATTAACAGCTAAAAGGGAAGAAGAAAAAAACCCAAAGACTACAGAGATCAAGGGAAAGGGGAAAAACCCAAACTAAACATAAAGGGCAAAAATTACAATGCACCTTACTTTAGAATTGCAGTGAAGCTAAGATAATGTTTCAAAGTGCACAGTCATTTCAATGAGATGACCTGGTTGCAATGAGGAAGAAACTGCTAATTCGATTATTCACACGATTCCTTTAAAAATTACCTGGCAGAAATAGCTGGTTGTCTCCCAGTGTCCTTTACCCATTTCTTCTATAATAGTAAGATTTTAGGTGGGGGTGTGACTGCCTAGAATTAAAACCTCCAGGCCACCCCCGTGGTATGAGAACCACGTGAGTACAGTCCACCAGGGAGATGACACAGAAGGGTGGGGCGGAAGCTTCTGGGAATGTCCTTGAAGAAGCAGTGCACATGAACCCCTTGCTTTCTTACTTTTAATTCTTTCATCCAGACCGCTCCTGGAAACACACGATACTCCTACATCATGAGGTTGAGGTCATACGAGGTGGGGGAACAAGAGAACAGAGCCCAGGTCCCTGATCCCATGGCCTGCCGCCACTAGCAGGGCCCCTCCAGTGTGACTTGTGTGTGACAGAACTGAACTGCTCCTCTGTTTAAGCCACTACTAGTCGGGGATTTTCTTTTTTTAAAATCACTCATACCAAACCTAATTCTAACTAATACTTGGGAAATTCTCACTCATTCTGATCTAAAAGATGGTTTCCCAATCTCTATATGGTCACACCTGTAAATCACCATCATAAAGAATGGAACTTTCTTACCAACTCTGAACTCTCCCAGAATGACACTAGAGCAGAGACAGGATGTACATGTGAGAAGTTTAGCAGTAACGGGAAAAGCAAAGTATCTGAAGTCAGAGGACCTGGGACTATTCCAAGAGGAAAATGATTGGGAAACCAGCTGAGGGCTTAGATGTGTGCTCACTGCTGGAGACACAGATGGGCGAAACAGTTTATGGTCTGGGAAGACCACATCATTCAGGACAAACAGCAAACGGTAACACAACTGGCCAGGTAGAACGTTTAGAGAAAGACAATGTGCACAGAGATGAGTGTAATGCTTACAGTGGTTTGTTATTAAATTTCCAGGCACAAAACTGCCTGCAAACTTACCCTTTAAAGTCCCACTTAGAAGTTTCAAACAGAGCCATCCTTTTCCTGAGCACACGAGGATGCTTGAAAACATGCGTGTCTCAAACCACAAAGAGGGTTTGTAGTCTGAAGGCTCACCTGAGCTGTGCAAGACCGTAGCCACTTGCTGTATGTGGCTATTTGCATTTAAATTAAATGGAAACTTCAGTTCCTCACCATCCATATGTCAGATGCTCAGTTGCCATGCGTGGTTAGTGGCTACTTCGTTAGAGAATCTGGTAGCCCATTTCCACCACTGCACCACATTCTACGGTATAACGTTGCTGGGAGCTGTTTAGGATGCTATCGAAAATGACGATTCATGTGGGAAGAAAAGTCTGCAGTCAAGAGTGGTCTGGAAGGCGAGCAGGTGTGGAACACCAAGCGCAAAGAGCACCTGAGTCTTTGAATTTCACAGATTTTTAAACATTTTATGAGTTGTTTCTAACAGTATCTTAAATTATCCTTTGCTCATATAAGAGAAAGTCGAGGAAGACCCTAGACTCTAGAAGTCTCTGGAAATTTTGAGTAAAATGTAAGAAGAAAGTATTTCTGGTACATAGGATTTTTCTATGATTGACAAAAGCACAAAAGCCTGTTTTCTTATTTTAGATTCTCGACTGTTCCTGGGCCACAGTGCTCCCTCTAGTGGAAAGAGTAGGGAAATTAAGATTTTTAAAGGCATATAGAGACACACATGTGTGCACAAGCAGAAAATTATAGTAGAAAACATTGAAGTGACAAGACAGAATAATAACAGGAGTTGAGTGGAAAATGATGCAAAAATAATATTTTAAGTTTCCTTTCCCTGATTTAATGTAAACGTAAGGAACAGAGTTAGAAATTTGGAGGGAAGTAACAGAAACCTGATCAACTATAAATTATGTAACAATTTCCACCTAGCCTTGACTCTGTAATCCTCGATCCAGTCTTGTTAAATTTTTTCAATGAAAAAAAAAATCTATAAACTTTGCATCTCCTGGTTTTATTCCTCCAAATTCATAAACACTGCCACCTTGTGAATGCCATTTGATATGAGACAGGTCATAAATTCAGGTCTTAACTTGCTGGAGCTATAAAGCTGCTATTCTTAACTATTCTAGGCATAAGCAAATAAGATCTGCGAATGAAAACTAGTGCCCAATGACCACAGCTGGGAATTATGGAAGGACGGACAGTTTAAAGACTGATGCACAGTTCTTGCAGTACTAAGGAATATCTGTTATTATCATCATTATTATTATTATTTTAATTAACTTTGTAAACCTGAAAAATGATTCCTCACCATCGTGGAAAGAATATGAGACCGGAAATTAAGAGACCCGGGGTCCCGAGTCTTAGCCCTTTGACTTATTTATTAGCTCTATACTTTGGGTTGTTTCTTTCCACTCCTACAGACTCAGCTTGTCACGTATAAAATGACTTTATCCACCTCCCTGCATGTTTGTAGAGATTAAATAAAAATAAAGAACTTTCATGAAAGCACAGCACATCTGATAAAGCACAAGAAACACTTCCGGGAGACTGCTGTCTTTTTTAAAGACTATCGTCTTTTCAAATTGTGGTAGGTGTTATAAATTCTTACCAACCCTGTCTCTCTTTTAGAATGAACAATTTCATAAAAACTTGCGTTTAATTTTGGAATTTAAGAGTTGTGATTTTAAAGCCTGAACTCTGGTCTTCGAGAAGACTGAGGGATATCAATCAATTCAGCATAAGTCTGACCTGCATTCTTGAAGATTCCAAGCACCTGCCATTTGAGATGACCCCATCTCTCAATGATTACCTAGTCCCAGCAAAGGCAGGTGACCAGAAATGATGACAGAGCTGTATTCTGGCAGAAGTGAAACTGTCAATGATAGTGAGTCAACATGCTCTGAATGCCTTGAAACTTTAAACACTTTCCATTTAAAATAAAAACAAACACCAAAATATCTCCTAAGCATCTATCAGCCTAAACAATCCATAAACTCTTCTGAAGTAGAGACTTCTTGGGTGTGGATTAAGAAGCTGACTGGTTACACGATGGATGAGCAGAGACAGGAAGAGGGAAACCAAGAGCTCACCAACAAGGACAGCTCGGTCACCTGCAGTGTGTGGCCAGGGCGTCTGTGACTTACCTTCTCAAGGGGGCAATGGATGCTGTCTCGGAGAAATGGAAGCAGGTTTGGTCGATCGTATTCCGCGTAGAGGCTGATCTGCTTTTCATGGTAGGCCTGCCCCTTGTGATGGTCTCTTTTGAACAGCTTATGCAGATACTGAAAAGAACAAAGGAATAAACCATGAATATTGAAGTAAGAAAAGCAGTGCCTGTTTAACATTGCTATTTTCAGTTCGAAACAGCTTCCATGAAGAGGTTGAGGGAAAAAGTCTCTAGGTAAAGGGCAAGTAGAAAGGAGAATGTCCTCTCTAAAATGGCCCGAGTGAGCTGGCTCCGTCACTTGCCGACCACGTGACCTGGGGCAGATCACTAACCTCTCTGTGACTGAGTTTCTTTATCTGCAGAAATCTCATGGGGTGGTTGTGAGGAATGAGTGAGTTAGCACCTGTAGACCCCTCAGAACCACACCTGGCACATACTAAGAAGTGCAAAAATGTTACTGATGGGAGTTGTTAGTATCACCATCATCTGCTTCACCTCAGAGAATGAAATGCTTGATGAATCGTGTTTCTAGATGAGAAAATTCTCATCCTTCCTATTTATATAAAGGAGGCAGAATCATGGGGCAAGAATATGTTCTTAAAAACTCAAGCAGCAAGGGCTAAATTAATTCTCATACATTCTGCATCTCCTCTGCTAAGTCTTACTGAGATCTGTGTTTGCAATGAAATGCTGCCTGTAGTGGCAACAATGAAAACAAAAACAAAAAGTAAAAATCAAGAAGAGTACGGGTGTTCAGAACCCATTTTCAAAATCGATTCCTTTTTCTAACCTTCTGAAAAAGTTACTGGACCTCAAAGGAAGCCAGTAATTCCCTTTCTACTTAGGGGCAAGGTGAAGTCTGCAGATGACGCAGAAGTCACAAGTCGATGTTGGATGCTTTGTTGCTGTTAGATGGAAACAAACACCCGGTAACCCAACTGAGGCAGAAAGACTTACACACGGTGCCTTCGCACCTTGAGTGGCCTGGGTCTTCAGGAGCACAGAGCATTGGCCGGCCCCCGAAGCTGGACTGGGAATGAGTTCACTGAAGACGGACATGCGGGACTGTATGTGGTCGCTAAATAAGCCTAACCGGGACACCAGCACATTGGGAAACCTACTCCTTGGGTTGGGTTAGCTGTTCCCCTCTCCCTCAGGTAAGAAGAGGGGAGAGCAGACAGACAGACAGACAGACAGACAAACAGACAGACAGACAGAAGTCCACACCAGGCTGACGAGGGCCCCGGCCAGTCCACTGGCGCGGGGCTCAGTGTGTGAGCTGGACACACACCACGCTTTCCCAGAGGCGGAGGCCCTGTCACTTCTGCGGGGGCAGATTTATGGAGACGTTACCTTGCCTGACGGGGGAGATGAGCCGCTTTAGTGTGAGTCCCGCTACCGCTGCCCCAATTACAGGGTCACTGGACGCCTCCCGCCTGTAATCCGGTCTTGTGGCTCAAGGAGGCCAGAAATCACTGCTTTATAAACAAATCCCAAGGAGGCCAGCGCAGAGGTACCCTGCTTGGATAAGCAGGTGATCTAGAGACTTCCAATCATCAACAATACAGCAAAAGCATCTGTACAACCTCTGAGCCAAAAAAAATCCCCCAAAATCCAAAAAAAAAAAAACAACCCTAAAATACCTTCATACTCCTATCTTGGCGACAAAACTGACTTGAATAAAATACTCTGTTCCCTGGGCCTCCTCCTGGGGTGCAGAGGGGTGGACAGAGACACCAGAGTGCTCCCTGAGTCTGATGCCCAGAGCCCTACCGCAATATCCCATCTTTTCACTGAAGACTTTTGTGTAATTTTGAAAGGACATAGAAAACACCATCTGCTTTCCTCCCACGATGACAAAATGCAAAGTCAAAGCAGCCGCCCTCCCGGCAAAGGAAACCTAGACTAAGGGGCCTGCGAGACCACCACAGGACCATACGGAAGGAGTGGGCACAGCGAGCGTCCGGGTGGAGGACAGACAGACCGAGGGTCTGCTCTGTGATCAGTGTGGTCCTGGACACGGAACAGCTGCGTGGCGTTTCCTTGGCAGGAGTACCTGGTATGTGCAGCACCCAGGTCAGGGCACCGGCTCGCCTGTAATTTATGCCAGAACTCTACTGGATGGTAGCTACAGACGTGCAGACAAAAAATATTGCCAGCCGTTCTGGTTAACGATGAACATTTCCTGCCATCAAGCCTTCAGCCACTGCAGGCGTCCCCCTGATGGGGAATTCAGGATGGAGAAAAACGGGATACAAGCCCTAGACAGTTAAGATGCACATCAAAGGAATAATTTCAGTGCACCCAGACTCTCAAATCTTCCCATACACAGGAAGGTGCCAAAATCATTAACCTGAGATGTGTCTGGGGGTTGGTTTGTTTATTTTTTGTGTGTGTGGTTTTTTTTTTTTTTTGATTAACAGTAATCTTTGGATGTTTGACTACATGGTTTTGTTTTGTTTTGTTTTTTTCCCAGCAAAAACTCCTGTGTATCCTGGCTGCTCCTTTACCTCTTTAAACAGCCCCTCAGAGCTCTCTGAGAGGCTGCCTTCCCAGGCTACCGTCCTAAGTAACGTCCTTGAATAAAACATAATTTGCAACTTTTAGGTTCTGCATTTTTTTTTTTTCAGTTGATGGAAGGTACTTACTCCCAAGCACAGTTTGAAAACACAAAAATGAATAACTTTTTTTAAAAAAAAGTCACAATTCAATTGTGGGTCAAAGTGCCTGATCTGTTATTAATCCCTAGGTTGGATTCAGAGCATAAACTGCATTATAATAATTTGAGAATATTATTTGTGGTCAAACCTCCAATCTGAATATTAACCTGAAATGTTCACTCCAGTATTCTCACACCAGCACTGGAAGGTGATTTGCCTCACTAATCAAAAGGCAAAATTGTGGTAGCTCACAGCAAAAAAAAAAAGTAACAATGAATATATGTATGTTTATACGTAACTGAAAAATTGTGCTCTACACTGGAATTTGACACAGCATTGTAAAATGACTACAACTCAGTAAAAAAAAAAAATGTTAAAAAAAAAAAAAAGGCAAAAGAAGCCTGTCATGCTTACCACGTGCTGCAACTCTGGTCTGTCTTCTAATTCTTCCACAACCTTTTTAATCTACAGAAAAAAAGAAACTTGAATGTTGCGTTACGTGGACACAAACACAGCTGCAAAATTATCTGATAAACATCTCTCTTCTTTACAGCGATAGTGGTCCCAGACACTCATCTGTTTTAACCCACATAAAAAACAAGAGACACTCACTGAAATTTTATCCTCATTGTCCAGAAGCATGTCAACAGCTTTCTGTAATATGAGAAAAAAAAAAAAAAAAAAACAAACCACAGTCACTGAAATTTGCCAAAGAAAAAGAGAACAGAAAAAAACAAATGTATATGGTATTACCATTAAAGGTAGAGGCCTTTTTTTATGCACCTAAGGAGGTTCATAGCTTTACAGTGGTCCTTAGGTGAGATGTTTCTAAATGTGTTTGAAAATGGGCTTCAATCTGAGGTCTACGTGCTTTTGCATATGACTTAAAAGGACGCCTTGCTACCACTCACTAATACAAAACACCTTGACTGCATATATTCTAGGCTCCCCGATGTCCCAGGTGTCTTTGTAAGTTCTCGTGTGACTCTCAGTAGTTCCGGGGAGCGTACCGTGCACAGCACCACAAAAATGAGCGGTGCTTCTGGCCACCCGAATATTCAGTGTGTCCCCTACAGATTCAGAGTCCACAGATATAAGGAGCTGGTCTTACGTGGAGCAGAGGACAAACAAAAGGAAAAAAAAAAAAGATATTTGAAGTTTCATAATGATACAGTTTCTGGATTTTTAGAATTCACTTTCGCCACCTCTAACATAACCGGATGGCGTTTGTGACGAGAGGTGGGGGGGAAGAGAGCCCACAACACTGAGGCTCCTTCACACCCCTGAGTCTTGGTCTCGACTCTGCTCTGCCACTGCCTCCCTGTCTGCTTTTTTCTCTCTGAAGTATTAGGATGTTGAAAGAGATTATCCTTAAATTATTTCCTAATTATGAAGTACTATGATTCCTTAACTTTGGTTCATGCTCTTGAATAGTGGTTACTTTGAGCTCATTCATCTTCTATCTGTGGCTCCATATGCAGAACTAGGCTCGTGAGACACGTGGTGGGGGTGGAACAGACGTAAGGGGAGACTATATATGGAGAAATGTAATTAATTTTTACATAAACTTCTTATCCTCGTAATCATTTTCTGTCCTGTACCTGAACTTCCTCAGAACCGCACTAATTCTTTTTAGATCTGTGGTCCCTAAGGATTTGATTCTTCCAGTGCGAAAAGTAGGCTAAAAGCATCTTTCAGAAAAAAGAGGTAGATATAGCTCCTATTTACATTAAGTTTAAGTGCATGAAGTCTAATATATAGCACATAGTAGATATATAACATAGCACATAATACCCCCAAATATAGTAAAAATACAAATTTTAAAAAATCCAGGTAACTCTTTTGGAGCCTTAAGGGTGTTACTCTTAACCTAAACTTTCAGTTTTTGGAATAAGAACTGTTTTTATGCATCCCCCTCCATCATGAGCACTTGGCATTAGCTTTCTTTTTTGAGACACACACACAGTTTGTATCCCTTTACAAGAGCCACTGTGAGCTGTGGAGGTTGGGTGCCCTCATCAGACAAGCAGTCCACTATTCAAATCTGTCCTGTAATAAGATAACCTGGACCTGAAGTAAACTGTCCTGGACCTGAGCATCACCCGAGATCAATGGAAACTCCACATGCTAGAGCTGTGAATGCCAAGGGAAAAGAAGGCAACAAATGGATCAAAAGAGTTTACTTAAAATTTTAAATCTGAGACATACAGTTAACAGGGTTGATGAGCTAAAGCATATGGCTGGATTCTTTGTTTCTGTGAATCATATGAATTGTTTTACTAAAAAACTACTTCACACACACACAGCTTAAAAAGTTCCACATCAAATTATGATTGCTTTTACAGAATAACCGCGTAAGTAAAGGATTCCTGAGTGCCAGCTACTAACGTAACATCTAGTGGGGGTCAGGGTGTTCTGAACATCATCAGCCAAGTCACATGACTGATTAACGCCTCCAGCACATGGATAAATGTCTCATCAAAAATTTGGAATAGCACACATAATTGATCAGCATTCAATTAAGAAACACATTACCTCAGAATCAAAATCCATTAATAAGACAATTTTATCCTTGATAGAACTGAAAAGATTATGCTTGTGGATCAACTGGAAAACATCCTTATGTCTTAACGTCAAGTATATTTCCAGAGCGTTGCCATAGTTTTTGTCATAGGTGTACCTGGTAAGACAAAAACTTTCACATTAACGTTCACCCATGCTTCTGATTAAACACACACTATACACATGTACAGATCATGTTTTACCTTAATGAAAACTGAAAAACTTGCCTGGAGAGAAAAGTTCACTTTATTTAAGAAAACTGTTCTTTCAGATTTAACTATAACGCGACCAGTAAGTATTTCTTTCTCAGAACCTTGCTTCCCATCTCACCAAAGTTTTAGAAAATTTTTAATACCCAACTAATAAAAATTTTCCTTTATAGAAATTCTCAAAAAAATTTTTATAGGAATTTGTATATCACATAAAGAATGACACAGAATGAAAGACATTCTTATTCTGGTAATTAAAAAAAAAATCAGTAAAAATTCTTACAAGCATGACCCAGAATGAAAGACATTCTTATTCTGGTAATTAAAAAAAAAAAAAATCAGTAAAAATTCTTACAAGCAGGGTTCAGCTGACAAATGGGTGACATTCCAAAAGCTTATTCCTAAGGAGGTTATATAAAATGTAAATGTGCTTTTCTGTTGAAACAGCGTTTTTCACATTGCTTAATTCCCTAAGCCGGCTTCCTAAAAGCCAACTGAACCTAAATTGCACTGTGAGTCCATTATTAGCCCTACAGAACTATTATTAGTACAGTGTCAGTCCTACAGAGTCCAAGGGAAACCAGAACACTGTTTCCAGAAGAGATCAGTGCTCCACAAACATGACTCCTTTTGTGGAAAGCCTTAAACAGCCCTGAATTCCAGGCCATTCTGGTGTCGGACGAAAGATGTTAAGAAGCTGATGGAGCGGGTTGCCTGAGGTTGGGGGTGGTGCAAGGAGGGGCCGAGGCGAGACGGTCTTGCTGAGATTTCCCGCATGCAGTGTGCTTGTTCCACTAAACCAAAGCCCCTAGAGGGCCTGCGTGTGCCTTACCCGCCCCTGCACCACAGGCATGTAGCACAAAGCCCGGGACCCCGACAGTGCCCAATAAGTAAGAAAAGCATCAACCAAGCTTCCATTTTCTGAGCCCTGACTCGGTCTCAGGCATGGCACGTCGTTTTTGATTATGAAGTTTCATAATCGTTTTGGAATTATGAAATCCATCCCATGAAGAACTGTGTTATCACCTGGGATCTCATGGATGAGGAGTCTAAGGTTTGAGAAATTTACCGGCTTGCAGATCCAAGGATGACGGCACCCAGGGCCTCACTGGGAAACTGATCTGGGCGAGGATCTAAGACCCAGTCCCCTTCCCCCACCAGGCCACTGCCTCTACCCAGGGCTGCTGACAAGGGTTCCTCTCCTCTGGGATCACATTACCACTGTACCGTTTCATACTTTTTCCTTCCCTTCCCTGCCGGCTGTCCACTCAAGGTTTATGAAAGGTTTTTACTAAGAGTGAATGTGGGAAAATGGTATATAAACTTTGTCCTTCCCATTCAGTTTGCCAGATTTTAAATACGAACAACTTTTCATGTAGATTGATTTGGAAAAAGCAGCGCTAACAGGATACTCACAGTTCTGCCAGGGTTTTAAGTAAGGTCCTGTTCTGACTGTCTTTCTTCAGATGATCTCGGACTGCTTGAACCATCACCGAATTGTTGTACAGATCTCCGGGCCATTCCCGGATCAACGTGGCAAAGCCCTAACCCAGGCGGGGAAAACGGACGAAGAACACTCTTTAAACAGGAAAATAATCCAGAGAGTTCCAACAGTGCCTCAAAGTATTTGTGGAAAACAGACAAAACCATTTTACGATTAAAACACTGGTCCATGAACATATTGTCAATTTTCAGACTGCGGGCCTGGGGATGGCGAGGGGAGGCAGAGAATGACTGCACATCTCCACTCGCCACTCCTGGGGAGCAGGCGGGGCCACCACTGCTCCACCTACTGGGTGAAATGCACAAGGAAGCAAGCCCCCCTGGTCCTTCCGTAAAGGGCCACTGCACAAAGTTCAGGTCTGATTCGCTCTTTCCTCATCCTGGAGTGACTCTAACATTTGAGGTCGTCTTTAACATCTCACAGATACTGTCCAAGTCAGCTGCCCTCCCCACCACCATCGGTGCCCTTGAGGTCTGGGCTGCCATGTGCACTGGTCGTGAAGTCGTCACCGCGCTGCCAGCAATACGCACGTGGCGGCTTTGCTCCCACGGTGGAATCGCCCTGCATCCCACCTTCAACAAGTTATCATCTCTGTTCTTCTTCCATTCCTGCTTCTAAATCTACTTTTCTTTGGGCATTTGGGACTTTGGTTCAAGTCTTATCCCCTGCTCCTAACCCTGGCTATCTAAGGATCTCAGATTTTGTGGTTCCGATAGAAAACTCCAGATCCCCTGACTGGATCCTCTTTTCCTCCATGGCTGATTCTTGGCCAGTGTCCTGGGCAGCCTCTGCCCTCCTGAATCCTAACTTTAGCTCTTGTAACTCAGAGTACTTGTAACTTTAGCCCCTGTAACTCAAAGCAGTTTCCTTACTGATCCTTGACAACTTTCAGCTAAAAAACTTAGATGTTTCCAAAAGATAGCAAATATTTGAAGTAAATATTTTTCACATTTTTGAAAAAGATCGTATTACCAATATTAAATAACTCAACTAATGCTTTAATGAACTACTATGAATCGGTTTAAATGGTATTTAGAAATGAAAACAGTGTGGTAGAATTTGCTTCTGTAAAGTACCAGGATTTGGTAAGAAGAAAAATCACCAAAGAATCAGGAATATAGTTTCCATTCAGTTCCTACCCACTTTGTACTGAAGTAACCCCTACAAAGGGTGATGGCAAAAGACCAGAACAACACGCAAACACAACACACATTCTCCAAACTGCAGCCTTCCTTCATATGAGCATGGCTGCAATTTGACTGGAGAGATTTGGGGAGAGGCTTCAATAAGTAAAGATGATATATTTTATATAATGACTGAATCAGAGCATTAAAATGTTCTCTGAATCAAAATGATACTTTGGATGATGTTTCTGTTTTCTTAAGACTCTGAAATTTATAAGATTAAAAAAAGTCTTGAAAAGATTTCCACTCCAACACTGGCAGCTCTCAGTAGCCTTGAGACCAGGAATAATACTGTTCAGGGAAAGAAGAAACCTTGGCTCCTTTCCCCCCTTTTTCTGATTCAGGCAACAGCCTTGCAGTACTGCCAACTTCTAACACAAAATAAGACAAAATGACCGGTCATATTGTGCGATAAGAACATGATGACTCCAGTGTAAACTGAAACAAACATTTATCACATTTCACGTTAGGCTTTTCTCTGCTTAACTGGCTTTGTGCACCCTTGAAATAAATGTGCTTAGAAAATACTGATGAGCTGCCACTTTGGAAAACAGTGTGGAGACACCTCAGAAAACTGAAAATGGAGTTACCATATGACCCAGCAATCTCACTCCTGGGCATATGTCTGGAGAAAACTCCAATTCAAAAAGATACATGCGCCCCAGTGTTCACAGCAGCACTATTTACAATAGCCAAGACATGGAAACAACCTAAATGTCCATCAACAAATGAATGAATGGATAAAGAAGTGTGGTGTATGTACACGTGTGTACACACACACACACACACACACACACACACACACACACACACAATGGAGTACTACTCAGCCATAAAAAGGAATGAAATAAGGCCATTTGCAGCAACATGGATGGACCTACAGATTATCATGCTAAATCAAGTAAGTCAGAGAAAGACAAACATATGATATCACTCATATGTGGAATCTAAAAAAATGACACAAATGAACTTACTTACAAAACAGAAACAATCTCACAGACATAGCAAACAAACTTATGGTTACCAAAGGGGTTTGGAGTGAGGGATAAACTGGGAGTTTGCGATTAACAGATACACACTACTAGATATAAAATAGATAAACAACGAGGTCCTAATGTATAGCACAGGGAACTATATTCAATAGGTTGTAAAAACCTATAATGAAAAAGGTGTGTATATATATATATGTGTGTGTGTATATATATATGTGTGTGTATATATACACACACACATATTCTTTTATGTATGTGTATGTGTGTATATATATATATATATATATATATATATATATATATATATATATATATATATATATATTTGAATCACTATGCTGTACACCTGAAACAAACACAACATTGTAAATCAACTATACTTCAATTTCAAAAATACTGATGAAATCACCCATGGGGCCTTTATTATTAATTAGAGGACACAGTTATCAGGGGACTGTCATGATCAAGTGGGCAAAGTTACAGCACCCCTCAGTGCCCATCAGAGTAAGTAAAAGTTTAAAGAGTAACCAGTAGGATGAGGGGAGGGTGTAGCTCAAGGGGTAGAGCGCATGCTTAGCATGCTTGAGGTCCTGGGTTCAATCCCCAGTGCCACCTCTAAATAAATAAATGATAAACAAACCGAATTACCTCCCCCAACCACAAAAATTTTTTTAAAAAGTAGTTTTTGGATTTGGAGTTTATGAAGCCTTAAAAAAAAAAAATACGAACCAGTAAGTGAAATGCCACAGAAACCATCCCACTTTTAACATGCTTATACATTTGCCATTAATATTATGAAGCAAAGCTTAACTCTTTGCAGTAACTCTGCTGTTAGGGGAAGGGTATAGCTCAAGTGGTAGAGCTCATGCTTAGCATGCACAAGGTCCTGGGTTCAATCCCCAGTATCCCCTCCAAAAATAAATAAATAAATAAACCTAATTGCCTGACCCCACCTTAAAAAAAATAGGAAAAGTAATTCTGCTGTTATAAATTAAAAGGCAAGGTGATATCCATTTCAGTAGAAACCCCTTACAAATGAGTCATGAAACATCAGTACCTCCCAGGAAATACTGTGACTTCATGTCTTTTTAGGAAGAAGAGAAAATTCCTGAGAAATACAATTTCTACTTTTCTCCTGACCTTTAGTGCTATTTAGTGGCACAAAATTTTCATCTATTTTATATGTGATCAAATGTGTTGCTTTAGAACACTGCTTTCTGATCAATTATGTGACAATTTAATTCAAAGTTAAACATGACAGAGAATGACAGAAGCTAAAATATGAATTATTTATAAGAGCTTATGACAAAAACAAATTATTTATAACCTTTTTAATAGTACTGATCAGGCAGACACCTTCAAACATTCAGGAAAAACATCTACAAACTCTAAATTTAAGTCATGCTTATTTCTTTCAGTCTCAGGCAAAAAGCCTTCCAGATATGAAGTAGCTGGGTAACTTTAATGAAACAAGACTGAAAACAGTTTCTTGAAAAAGTAGGAGTTGAATCATGTGGAAGAATCGTAACAGAATCATAAAAATAACAAAATCGCTTTTCTTCCCCCATGGTTAAATTACATTACGTTAAAAAGAGGACAAGAATAACTAAGCTTAGGTATTTCTAAATAAAGGCCATACTCTCCCCATCATTTTTCACAGAACACTCATAAATCTCTTTCTTTTGGGAAGATGTACAAAGATGGATTATTTATGATAGCCGCTCCGTGTACTCAGAACATACTGGAAGGAAACAGAAGTCCATCACGAGTCTATTCACTCAAGAAACCTTTTCCAATAACTATGGCCAATAACTGCCTCTCACTAGATCTCTTATAACACATAGCTCTTCCTGTCTTAAGTTATTTTCTAGTTGCTTAAAACTTATTAATATGGTCTCCCCAGTCATTCTTAAACGCGTGTAAGCCTAGGGCTGTGTTTTGATTTCTCTTGGACCCAACTGAGTTCTCAGCCCAGTTCCAGACCATGGCAGGTTCTAAATGAAGATACACTGAATTGAACAGGATGGGAAATGAATCGGAACCATGCTTCCAGATGACATCAGTTGGTACCCAGCATTAAATGACAGAAACTATTACCATAAACTCGTCTGTACAGCCCTGGAAATGAACAGGCCCAGGCTGGCAGAGAAGACTAGATTATATTAGAACATGGGCTAAAAAGAGAGGACGATGAGGAAATGTTGCCTCCATTAGTATACACGATTATTAAAGAAATATTTTGTTCCAGTTTAATTCATGCTGAAGCACTTAATTCCTCCCTGCGAGAAGAACAGACTCTTTAACAGTAAAGGAACTGCGCAGGTCACGTGTGCATCAGGATGCTTGAGGCTGACGGATCCAGAACGGCTGACAGTAACTGACCAAACACTGGAGTTATCAGGGTAAACATTCACTATCTGAAAGGTCCCTTGAGATCTTAAGCTCTAAAAATAGTCTCAGCGTTAAAATGCAGTATTTGCGTTATTACCCCTCCTTAACTTGAATCAATTATCGGTATTAAAAAGTAGGCACCCCAAACATAAGGAGTTCCTTTTCTCATTCCCTCTTTAGTCTGATCGCCTCCTTCTGTTTCTTTAAAAAATATTTATAATTAATATAAAATTAATTAATATATATTATACTTTCTGCAAGACACCCCACATTCTTACAGGCAAGAGGAAAGTTGAAAATAAAGTCTTCCTTATTTTTAAAACATAACATCAGAATATACAGAGGCAGCGACACCTTGCAACAGACAAAGGAGGCACCAAAAATGAAAACGTATCACTGGGTTGGGCCCCTGAACTTTATAAGGAGCTGAAGACATTGCCCCTTTTATGAAAGACTGTGAAGGCTGGGCAGAAACTGGAGAACAGCAGCCTGCGGCCCGAAGTCTCCTGGTTTATGGATCTTTCCAGCACCGGTTACGGCTCTGGAAAACAGCTTCCCACCCTCGTCCAGAACCTGCCTGCAGGAAATCTCATTTTTTCCTCTGGTCAGAAGTGGGAGGAGGCTGAGTCTTTACCACACTTCATTTGACAGCTTTATTAGAGCTCCCAGCATATTATGTAATAACATCTTTTTTCTGTCTTTCGTGTGTGTGTGTGTGTATGGGGTAATTAGGTTTATTTATTTACTTATTTTTTTTAATGGAGGTACCAGGGATTGAACCCAGGATCTTACGCACCCTAAGCACGCTCTCTACCACCGAGCTATACCCTCCCACTAACTTATCTCTTTATATTAGGGGTTCTCAACCTTATTAGTGTTGACATTTGAGGACAGAAAATTCTTCGTCATTGGGGCTGCCCTGTGCCCTGTAGGATGTTCAGCAGTATCCCTGCTGGTGTCTACCCACTAAGTGCCAGGAGTGCCAATTCCTCAGTTGTAACAATCAAAAGTGCCCCCAGATACTGTCAGAGGCTCCCGGGGTGGGGCCAGAATCCGCCCCTGTTGAGAACCGCTGGTTTGCGTGCCCGGGGGTGACTGAGACGAAGAGCTGTCGCTGAATGAGCATCACTTTGTCCACGCTGGCGTGCCGAGTGCCTGGCATACTCCTAGAGCCTAGGAGGCACTGAACATTTTCTGAATAATGTTAAAAATTATAATCCATTTAGGGTGCATATAAACACCAAATTTAAAATCTACGCAGAACTATTTTTTAAATGGATGGCCTTGGGCAAGTTATTCAATTTCTTTAACCGTCAGTTCCTCTGTAAAATTGGGTACTACTATTCATAGTGCTGTTGAGAGGATAACACTAGAGCACGCATGTTAAAAAACAAAACAAAACACACTGTAGGGCAGATGAGCAATTCAGGTACCACCTTCCTCCTTAATCAATAAACAAACAGATCACTTCCAATCCCCGTCCCCACTCCTGCCTCCTAATTTCTCTTTAATCCTCCTTTGGTGAACTTAGTTCTGAGACCCATGCTTTAGGAAGTTCTGAATTCTTTCGGGGTAACAACCATCAATGGCTGCTGCAATTCTATTTACGAAATTCCCCAAATGGCAGCTGGTCCTTTTCCTTCAGCTCTATCAAGGAGGCAGCTTTAAGGAGTCCGTCAAAACGTACATTTATTAGACATATTCACTAATAATGTCTACATAACCATTAGCTGACATCAGAGTGCATCTACCCCAGTTTCCCCTACTGCGTACAAACTGTGAAGCTGTTTCCTTGAAACCAGTTGCTCCACTGTATGACTTCTAGATTTCTTAACATTTTCCCACTGGGAACAAGTAAATAGGATGATGCTAGAACGTCATACCTCATAATCGCTTTCCAAAAATTCGTGTAAGATCATTTCATAGATGAGTGGTTTCAGAACTGGATCCCCTCTTGGCAAATAAGGACTGATAGCCTAAAGTAGGAAAAGGAAACAAAAAAAATTTCTTTGCAAAGTAGCAAAACAGTTAAAATGGCCACACTACCCAAAGCAATCTACAGATTTAATGGGATCTCTGTCAAATTACCCAGGAGAGTTTTCACAGAACTAGAACAAATAATCCTAAAATTTACATGGACTCACAGAAGACCCAGAATTGCCAAAGCCATACTGAAGAAAAAGAAAGAGTCTGGAGGAATAAACCTCCTAGACTTCAGACAACACTACAAAGCTACAGTAATCAAAACAGCATGGTATTGGCATAAAAACAGACATATGGATCAATGGAACAGAAGAGAGCCCAGAAATAAAGCCACACACCTATGGTCAATTAATCTTTGACAAAGGAGACAAGAATATACAATGGAGAGAAGACAGCCTCTTTGGCAAGTGGTGTTGGGAAAGCTGGACAGCTGCATGTAAATTAATGAAGTTAGAACACTCCCTCAGACCATACACAAAAATAAACTCAAAATGGCTTAAAGACTTAAACTTAAGACACCATTAACCTCCTAGAAGAAAACACAGGCAAAGCCGTCTCATATAAATCGTAGCAATGTTCTCCTAAGGCAGTTTCCCAAGGCAACAGAAGTGAAAGCAAAGATAAACAAACGGGGGGGAAAAAAGTAGCAAAACAAAACTCTACTCCAAACACGCAGAAAAGATAAAAGTATACATTTACTTTAAACATTTAAGGCAACAAAGTACTTTGGAAAATTAATAATCAAGAGAAAAGATTCAAATAAACTAGTTTCTTGTAACATATTACAATGTATTCTAAAAAGTTATATGAGGTGTCTACATTGTATGAATGAATGAATAAAAAATTGCCTTGGTTAAGTTAAACTTTCTCTGGTCTTCCTTGATGAATGAATGAAAATCTAAGTAATAGGAGGGAGAATGTTACAGACGATAAAAGTCAACTTAAGTGATCAAGGAGTTATAGGTCATCTACGCATCTCTTTTTCCCCCTTAAAATGGAACATGTCAACCTTTAAAAACTCATAGCCATTGTCTGAAGTGGAGGGGAAATGCAGCTTGTGTATTAACACAGCTATTTCAGTGCTGTGTTAAGTGTCGAGTTTCCAACACTGTAATGACTCTGAGTCACCAATCACCACCCTCTGTCCTGGGGACCCAGAGCTCAAGGCACTACCCCCAGGGGCTCACAGCCTCAGAGGGAAGACACGCAGATTTCTAAACAGTGTCACACAGAAGGGTTAACGAGATGCTGTGGCGAGGAGAGGTGGATCCTGGGGACTGAAGCAGAAATGACAGACGCCAGGGGTTGGTCTATCAGGCAAAGAGAGAACGGGAAGGGCACCCCGGCAGAGGGAACAGCAGGAGCGAGGGCACAGAGCCATGGATGTTCACTCTGCATGCAGGGAGGTCAGAGTGGCTCCAAGATGAGGGACGGGGCCACAGACGGGAGATAAGGCTGGAGAGGAAGCTGAGGTGGGGTCATGAAAGGAACTCGGATCTTATACTCTGAGTGGGAGGGAAATGAGAGGACCATATTTATTTTTCAAACAGCTAACTCTGGGTTAGGGTTGAACACAGATCTACCAGGAGGCCCGTGCACTAGCTCAGGCGGGACCTGAGGCAGCGGTCCTGGCAGGGAGGAGAGGCTCAGTTGGTACTGCCAAAGTAAAACTAAAAAGCACTGGAGATAAAACAGTGTAAAGAGGTGAGTTCGATGATCTCATCAAGACAGTGGCTTTGAGCTATTAAGCAGGGAAGGAATGGGTATGATTATGAAGTCATACACATAGACTCAGAGGGGCGGGACCAAACTTGGGAAGGAAATGGATCCACGGTGATTTGAGTAATCATTATCAGTAGCATACACAAGGGAAAATGGCCATCCCACACTTCCAACACAGATAAGGAATTCAACATAGAGGTCTGGGTTCTAGAGCCATCGCGGTAAACATGGCCATAGGGCTGGGTAAGATTGTCCAAGGTCAGCCCAGTAAACATGGAGGGAAGTGTCCCCGAGGGTCTCCCGGGGGAGAAACATTTTTGGAGCAAGCACAAATGGAGTCATAGGGCGGGCCAGCTGAGTAACTGGGATTTTTACAAACATGTTCATAACTCCAGGACAGGACTGACAAGGCTCCCAAATACTGAAAAGATTACAAAAAAAAAATATTTTAAACAGACCTGCAGACATAGGAGTACCTTACTGATTAGTCGATATTGTACACTAAGTTGAAAGATGGAAAAAAAAATGAAATACCAAAAGTATTTGTTGGAGCGACCTGGTCAAAATTTTCCATCTGTGTTCTGGCAAGTAAAATATTTGAAAATGCATGAATTTGCCAGTACATCTGGAAAAAAGCCTTGTGCTTTATAATCTACTGGATGAGACTATATCTTTGTTCTATATTCATTAAAAAGAACATGAAAACTTCATCTGATCACAGAGAGAACTGGGGGCAGATAAGAAAGTCAGCACATCATACATGCAATATATATGCATATATTTTATACACATAAAATACAAGCCAGATTTGTATTTTGTAACTAATTTCTAAAAGTTCGATTTTTCTTTCCAGCTGGGACAGTACTCGCATCCCAGTAAAGAACTGATTACTACTGTCTTAATTTTATTTCCATTTCAATATTAATATACTACATATAAAAATTTAAGACTTAAAAATAAAGTTATGCTCACCTTAAGCTGTCCAATTTCTTTAAATTTATAAACTTCGTATTCCCAGAGCGCTGCATTTTTCCCAAGAATTTTCTGGCATTTGCTGGAAGTAAAAACATCCCAGGGAGAAACAAAGTATAAATAAAGAAAATAAACAGAGACAGAATAAGCAGACATTTCCCCTAGTGGTTTAGATAAATCTCTTCTCCCAGAATTTTGACAAATTTCCATCTCAAGTGCCAATGAACATTAAAGGTATTTACTAGTACTCCCTTAATTGCATATATAAAGTTGATGGAAATCATGAAAATTAATACACAATACTTATAAAGATGAATCCGTTTGAGAAGACCTCAGTTAGGAGGTGTCCACAATGATTTTCCTGTTCTGAGTTTCCTGCTTAGCCAGATGAGCACTGCTAGTCTAGGGGACCCTTCTTGCCTTGAGGAAATGTCATCATACCCCAAAGTGCCAATTTAAACCACTTCCTGAACAGTTTTAGATAACAGAGTACAAAATCAGATTTCGGAAAATTAGAATCCTACCAGAGTCTATAATCTGGAGAAATATTTGTGTGTGAATACAACCTTACTTGATTTACACATCAAAGAAACACATTTCCCTAAAACAAGAGATAAAAAGCAGATGAAGACTAGCTTCCCGGGCTGCCATGTGGTCCTGCCGACCACGCTGCACAGCTCGAGGGGGAGCCACTCACAGACCCACACGACCACTGTGCACCGTTTATGTTTCCTGTCCACCACACACCCCTGCAAGCCATGAGCCTGGGGTCTGATCACTTAACTGCCATTCTCTTGCTGGGAGACAGTTCTTCTCGAATTGTGAGCAGATCCACTGGCTGCCTTTATTCTGGACTAGCCTTTCGAGGATGTCGAGTGAACAGCTCCGGAGGGCAGAGGACACAGATGGTGTCTCCCTCCAGAGCAAAGGGCAGGTCTGTTTACCGCCCAGTAAAATAAAAAGAATGTCTTCCTCTAGAGTCAAGGGCAGGCGGCCATACGGCCCATTATAAAAGAATCAGACGCCCTAAGCTCAGGGCCCCTCTCCTGTAACACAACCCACGGCCTGTGCAGGGCCGCCCCGCGCTCCCCGCATCGTGCTGTGAGAAGCGGGTCTGTGGGATCGGGCGCGGGGAGTGCTGGCACCCGGGCCACAAGTGCCGCCGCCGCAGACAGTCCTGTGTCTCTGACCCAGAGTGTCGCATCTTCTGCCAGCACCCTTGAAACTAGCAGGCTAATTTGTTAGCTCATTAAAAGGGGAAGATCGCAGTGTTTTTGACACTTTTTTCATTAAATAATGAGAAAAACATTTTGCATTTGATGAAAATGACACAGTAGGTGGGTAAATAACATATCAATCTGTTCTGTGGTTAAAACCATTAATATTAAAAAAACACTGTTAGAAAGATGTAACAAAAAAGTCCATCAGCTGCAGAGACTGATCTATCTTTATTGTTAACACGGCTTAATTCTAATAACAAATGATTGTGAAAACGTCTTGATTACCGTGCCGCTACGTCATACTCTCCTTTCTCCACCAGGTGGTTTACATACGCCAAGCCAATGTCCTAGGGAAAATTAAATGATGGTATTTCATAATTAACTGGAATGAATGGAAAGCCGAGTCTCAATTGCTGAGCCAAGCATGAGGGTCTTATTAACCCTGCTGCCTGAAAGCTGCTTATCCACCTTAGTTATTAGCTTTATGTAATTATGCTCATGTCTTTCTTGAGCATCTCTAAATGTACTTATATTTTCACACATTTCAGAGTTCACAATTTTCAAAAAAGTTACTACTTGAAAGGCTCCTAACCTGCCCTCTTCTAGAACATCTTCTACAAAAGAAATCTCCGCTACTGGAAGCATGAGCCAACGATTTCACGTTGTCACCGGATATAAAATTGGACCTTGTGCTTTCCTCTAAAAAATGTGGGCTGTTAAGGAAAATGAAATGACAGCACATCACATTAAAGGGACATATTAAAAAATTAAAGCTAACGTTCAAGTGAAAATGAGCTCTGAAAAACAGGTCGTTCAAACCCATGGGTTTATAGGTGAGGAAACTGGGGCTCGAAGCAGTGAAGTGAGTGGCTTCATGGTATCCGTGTCCATCCACTTATCCTACTTTGGTTCTGAAAGGATTCAAGGCGGTCTGTGTCACCAGAGACATGGGACCTCCTGCTTGATCCTGGCTCTTATGAAAGGTGATTTCACTTGAAAGCGTTTTCATGAGAAGCTTAAACTCAGTGTACAGAACAAAACTTGGACTTCAAGTTCTACTTTATGCGCAAAGAAATTTCTGTGGAACTTCTTCCTGGATGGCAGACATGTAGGAACCCATTTCTCTCTCTGCCTGCCTTGTCCTAGGAGAAAAAAGTCTAGGCATAATTAACACATAGGATGTGCCCATTTCAAGAGTAAAGGGAAATACTCTTTCTAAAAGAATTTTTTTTTTAATTTTCTTTTTTTTAAATGGAGGTGCTGGGGATTGAACCCTGGACCTCGTGCATGCTAAGCACGTGCTCTACCACTGAGCTACACCCTCCCCCAAGGGAAATACTCATCGTTCTTAGCTTATCAGGCTTCTTTACGCTAAGAAAGAAACTATTCTGTAGGAAATCATATTTCAAATCTACTGGAGCTATGGAGTGAAGAAAGGGTGCTTAACTTTATTTCTCTGAAAACAGATCGCATAGCACAGGATCTATGGTGAGTCTTTCTGTCCAGGTTCAGAGAAGTGATGCTTTGTGTGCAGAAGTCAGTTTCTCCGACCCTTCTCCCCAGGTCCATGCCCCTCCCCACTGTGGAGCTTACTTGCCCATGCATCCTCTTTCTCTGTGCTCCATTAACCTCCACCTGACTTTATCTCTTTTCCCTTAGCATGAGCACGTTAAGTCTCTCTCTTACACAAAACACCCACCATAACCCACAGTCCTCCCACGATGTCACGGTCCCCGGCCACAGTCTTCCTCCTTTCCACATCACAGCTAGCCTAACAGTCTATATTCAACTTGACCTCATCATCCCCTATTCACTTTGACTCCATCAAGCATGTTAAGAATAAATAAAACATATACGGAAAATGCACTCATCAGTTTCCTATCACCAAACCCAACGCACAACTGACTGGCTCAGCCTCTCGTTACTCCCGACCTGCTTGCTTCAACCATACTTTTCTACTGGTTGGAATGCCTTGTACTCCGTTTCTAGAGAATCCTTCCTTATTCTCTGCAATTTTGAATGAATAATTAAAAAAAAAAACCCACAAGATGCTCTAGTTCTCTCCCTCTTTCTCTTCCTTTCAGTTCCTGGGTGATTTCACTTACATACTCTTTGGGAATGAGGCTTTTCTGAGGAATTTTAAAGAAAGGTCTACCTAGGTGGGGAAAGTGTAGGCAGAAGGGATTTGTGCTGAAACCTGAACAGCCGTAACGGACTAGGCTTCCATTTTTCATCTGTAAACCAGGGTCCTGGGCTAAATGATCTCTAAGGACCCTTCATGCTCAGAGGATAAAGTTTCTTTTCTGCTGTCCATCTGCACATTCACTGTTACAGTTAGCAAAGAAATGGGCTTCCACTCACTAAATTTTTCCAGAGTCCAAAATGTAATAGAAATGTATTCAATGTCCTAGATTAGCATCCGTAACAGAGTCAGCTGGGTTGTTATTACGGATTCACGGAAGCAATCTAGTTTTATGAAACCACTCTTTTGATAAGTTTCAGGATAATGTGATTTTACCCATGATTTAAAGAAACGTAACTGGAAAACTTTGTACTGAAAGTGTCCTTCACAAATCCAGTTTCCAAATTACCGAAATTTCCAATTTACAAGCAGAAACTGATTCAAGACAATGAAATATTTTGACCTCACAGGTTAGAGAATTAGTTTGAAATAAATTCTCCGAAAGTAGGAAGAATCTGTTCTTTTCAAATTCCTTTCAGTCTCACGATAACTTATTGAAAGGTAAAGTTATGTTTCAAATAATAAAATTACACACTTACCAGAATCTTATGTCTTTTAATGTTCTTCTGGCTAATTTCAGCTGCCATCAGAGCTTCCTGTATTTATGTATAAGCATCATAAAAGGAACAGAAGAGGAGGGAGGGAAAATGAGAGGGAGTGGGAGAGAAAGATACTGAGGTTATAAACACTGTATTTATTATGTTTGAAAGTTCTGAGCTTACATAAATAAAACCCCATTTTCCCATGGCTTTTACTTCAAGCACAGGAATTTTTAATGTTATGGTTGAGTGAACCTCACTGAATTCAAACTCAAACAAAAGCAGTCAACCAAAATGAAGACTTCTCTTATTTCCATTTGAATTCATTTCCACATTAGGATATTGGAATCGCATTTCAGACACAAATCAAAATAGAACAAAATCTCCTCGGTTCAAACAAACAAACAAACAAAAATCCATCTGCCATTCTAAATCTGTATGGTATATATTAACAAAGGGGTGCTTTGCCTTGATCAAACATAAAAAGTAAACTACATGTATACATTTAGGTGTATCTACAGTAAGATTTTAAAAAGCTCTAATTTTCTTTTTATTTTGGTAAGTTTACAGTTATTACTCTAACACAAATGTTTGAAACACAAAATTATTTCTTTCAGAAGCTACTGGATCTAAAGCAATAATAATAACTGGGGTATGAACTTGGTATCAATGCCCGGTGTTTACACTTAAAGCACCACATAAATGGACTATTTTTTGTTTGTTTGTTTTGGGCTGATTAGCATTTAAGACTAGCCAGATAGTTTCTCTAACTAAACCAACACAATAATGACTTTGTAGCTGTTGAAGTTAAGCAATGCTCTGCTTTTTTAAAAAAAGCCATGATGGGACATTATCTACTCAAATTCGTCTGAACCAAGACTTAACGAAATGGATATCATTCTACCAGAGCAGGTAGTTCAAACCATCCTGAACGAGTATAAAGTGACAGCTTTACTTTTACACGTGAAATAAGCACAAATAAATGATTTCACTAAAATATCCAAAGAGATGATTCTGAAATATTAACTCTATTTTATTTTCCTTGAAGAACCACCGAATAAACATGGCTATTGTCTGGACCTAACCCACCTCCTTCCTCCATCAACAACTCCTCTTCCGTTGAACAGTGAAGTCAAACAAACTCCTTGGAATCCTTTCCCCCCCTAATTTCTGCAAAGAGTGTTGGAAAGTTGTTAGCCTCCTACATACTATTAGCTTAGAACATTCTAATTTACCTACAAGAAAGATTTATTACAAAACCCTTTTTATCTTCTCTATGTTATGGACATGTCAATACTTTAAAGAAAGTACGAGCAAAACTACTTCGTATTTCTTCTTTTCAAGGAGCCAGTCGATGTGGTCGTCTTGGTCCCGCTCCTTGGCTACGACGACATCTCTTGGGCTCACGATGTAGAAGAGTGACTCCCCTTCTGAGTACTCTAGAGACGAGGGAGGAGAGAGCAACTTGTGACTCAACAGTAAAAAGCTCAGCAGTGGTTTTGGGGGACCTGGTTAGGATGCTCAACTTAAGAGGGAACAGAAGACTCTCCTCCCTTTAGAACAAGTGTGTTTGCCTGTGTCTGGAGGGAGGAGAGAGAGACAGGGTAGAGAATGACAGGCTATAGTCCAGCGCTTAAAAAAACATTTGCATGTAAAATTATTTGAAAGAGAAAAGGAAGGGAAAGAGAAAGGGAGACAGAGAAGATGAGAAGGAAAAAAGGGAGAAAAACACCAAAAAACTTAAAAAAAAAATCAGGTAGGCTTAAACATTCTGTGTTTCATACATTAACATTCTGACCTCAGCTGAAAGATCGTGCACAAATTCTCCGTGTCTACTGCATATAATTCATCTACTGTATATAAACTTTATCTATGGCCATTTACAGTGCTGTTCTATTTTTACAGAACAATTACACCCCACAGTCGGCGATAAATGTTTCCTCCTCATCAAGGTCAAGGCCATCTAAAGCATAAATGACAGACGCCCCAAGCCCTGGGGACATCATCTGTCATCTCAGCATGTTGTACACAATGCTGATCGTAAGGGCTTCCTGCAGAATTCAATTATAAGCCCTGTTCTGAAGGGTTTCCAAGGGTGTAGCAGAGTTTGCTCTGAGCAAAACCCCCCGACTGGCTGCTTTCACTGGTGAATCACATTTGCTTTTTGGTAAGTCCAGAATACCCACTCACATTTCTCAGCTGATAAAGGACTTCATATAAAACTGCTCAAACAGATGTAGAATATTTCTTCACTTCTTTTGACAAAATGAGAACGGAAAATATTCTCGAAACATGTCAATTGTTTTTAAAGCAGAAAGGAAATTCTGTTTTATTTTCATCAATATATTTTTCAAGGGTATGATGACACCCAAACACAGATGCCCCCGGTATGTCTATATAGCAATGGTTCTCCTCTTTTTTTTCTGAGTGATGACTAACTATTCATTCATCTACTCAACAAATACTTAGTGAACTAGTTATGTACCAAGCACTTTTCCAAGCTCTGAGTATCTGGTCACAAACAGGAAGCCCACGTTTCTGTCATCCCAGAGTACACTGTCTAGGGACATCAAGTTGGGAGTGATGTGGTGACCACAGAATCAGGCTGCCTGACATCAGCATAAGTCAGGGGTCACATTAAACAGTTAGGACAGTAGACCACACAGCCCCCTCACCTCGGTCCTGGCCCCATCTCCACCCCTCCCTCCAGCTGCGGGAACCCAAGCAAGTTCTGTGGCGTCTCTGGGCCTTGATGCCCTCGTCATTTTCAACATATCAGGCTTGCCCAGAGAGTCTCGAAGAGCCTTTCAGCAACTCAGTTTACGCTCCTGGTTGTGCTGCTTGAGCGGAGGGGAGGAAACGTAAGAAATAATGCAAGTCAGGTCCCTGATCACTCTCACCTAAGTGATAATCTCTGCATTCATTCTCCTGAAAGCCTCTCACTGTCAGAGCATCAGAAGAGATCTCTTCACACGTCTCGGGAAGTGGCTGGATAATATCCAGTCTGGGCCTGGCGCAGTATTCTCTTTCCTGGTTGGGGAAAGAGAGGGAAAAGGCTTGTTTTAATTACATTTCTATAAATGATACAAATTAATTCTAGTTAGCCATGATTAAACGCTTTGGTTTTGTAAGTTTGTAAAATCCTTCTAACCACCTGTCGTGGATGGCTTCACAGCAGTGGTTTATTTTGACCTTTTTTTGTTTTTAATTGAAGTATAGTTGGTTTACAATGTGAATTTCTGATGTACAGCATAGTAATTCATACACACATATATATATTATATATATATAAAATATACATACCTTTTCATATTCTTTTTCATTAAAGGTCATTATAAGGTATTGAATATATTTCCCTATGCTGTACAGTAGGACCTTGTTGCTTATCTATTTTGTATACAGTAGTTAGTATCTGCAAATCCCAAACTCCCAACTTATCCCTCCATCCCCCTTTTCCCCACCAGTAACCATAAGTTTGTTTTCTATGTCTGTGAGTCTGTTTCTATTTTGTAAATTAAAAAAAAAAAAAAAAAAAAAGACACAGATGAACTTAAGATTCCACATGTAAGTGATATCATATGGTATTTTTCTTTCTCTTTCTGGCTTACTTCACTTTAGTATGACAATTTCCAGGTCCAACCATGTTGCTGCAAATGGCATTATTTTATTCTTTGCTATGACTAAGTAGTATTGCATTGTGTCTATGTGTGTGTCTATGTATTTATGTGTATCCAGTCATCTGTTGATGGACATTTAGGCTGTTTCCTTGTCTTGGCTTTTGTAAAGCAGTGCTGTTATGAACATTGGAGTGCACGTATCTTTTTGAATTAGAGTTTCCTCTGGATATATGCTCAGAAGTGGGAATGCTGGATCATATGGTAAGTCTAATTTTAGTTTTTTAAGGAATCTCCATACTATTTTTCATAATGGCTGCACCAAACTATATTCCCACCAACAGTGTAGGAGGGTTCCCTTTTACAGACAGAAAATCAGTAAGGCAATGAGATACTAAATAACACAACAGAACAGTTAGACTTCACTGATATTTTCAGGACATTACTTCCAAAAAACCCAGAATTTACATTCTTTTCAAGTGCCTGTGGAACATTCTCTAGGATAGACCACATACTTGAACACAAAATAAGCCTCAACAAATTTAAAAGGATAGAAACTATTGCAAGCATCTTTTCTGACCACAATGGTATGAAACTAGAAATCAACCACAGAAAGAAAAATGAAGAAAACACAAAAGCAAGGAGACTAAACATGATATAAAAACCCCCAGTGGGTCAATGATGAAATCAAAGAAGAAATTAAAAAAATATCTTGAGACAAATGACAATGAAAACACAAAATCACACAAAATCTACGGGGTCCAGCAGAAGCAGTCTAAGAGGGAAATCCACAGCAATACAGACCTTCCTCAAAAAACAAGAACAATCTCAAATAGACAACCTAACATACAACCTAAAAGAATTAGAAAAAGAACAGACAAAACCTAAAGTTGGCAGGACAGACATAATAAAGATCAGGAAGAAAATAAAAAAAATAGATTAAAAAAAAAAAAAAAAAAAGTCAATCACACGTATGTAAGAGAGACGCCCCGGGCAGGCGCCTCTGCGCCAGGCCAGCAGCGCGTCACCGTAGCCCTTTCAGCTCCAAGGAGCGGCTGCTACATCCCTAGACACCTCTGCTACATCTTCCTACAAGTGTGGGAGTCAGAATTACATCACAGCCTGCTCCGTTCCCCAGACCACTGCCGCTACTAGTAATTCCACTGGTAACGCCGAACAGCCAGAGACGATGGGGATGGTCTCTGTCTGCACTGCCCAGCGTGACAGACGTGAGTCACAGGTGGCTACCGAACACCTGAGACGTGACTACTGTTTGACTGAGAAACTGAATTTTAAATTTTATTTGATTTTCATTAATGTAAATTTAGACAGTCACACATGGTTAGTGAATACAGTTCTGGACAATGCATTTCTAGATCAAGACAGAAGGGGCAAAGATGCTTTGCTGAGGGCCTATGACAGTTCCACCAACCTAGCAGGTGATTGTACACACATCATTCTGAGTCCTTAAACCACCCCTCAGTAAGTATTGTTGTTCCCAATTTTGCAGATGAAGGGAATTAAAGATCAGGGAGTTTACGAGGTCAAAGTTACGTAAGTAAACGGTGAGCCAGGAGTTTGTGGGAAAAGTGGGACTATGGATTGGAAATAAAATTTGTTTTAGCTTAGAGCTCATGCTTCTTGAGCACATGAAACATATACTCGACCCTTTTCCAAAGCAACAAACCTAAAGCAGCGTAACACTGGTGCAGAAAACACAGATGAAAGGAACAGAAAGAAAGAAGTCCAGAACTGTCCCCTACTCTCCAAAGTCCCTCAGCAGAACAGTAGGCTTCAAAGATTCCTTTGATCGATTTTGTTAGGTTAACGGAGAGACAGTTACGTTAGCTTTGCATCTCATAAATTGAAAACATTCCAAAAGAGCAACTATGGAGAAATGAGAACTGTCTCAATCTGAAAACAATGATAATAAAGAGAGGAAAAAAAAAAAACTGGAAGATTTGAACATTTAAAAAATCGACTGCTGTAACAATGACAAAAATTAGCAAAATTAGAATAGCAAAATAGAAAAAAAAAATTGAACCAAATAACGTTAAAAGAAAACCACCTCGCCAGACCAATATAACGAGCTCCCTCATATGTGTAAGAGCTCCACCAGCAGTGTGAGTCGGCTCAGTATTTACGACTTTTGCTCGCTGGGCAGACAGCCCTGCCTCTGTGTGAACCTCCCAGGAGCAGGAATTTGGTCCTGTTGGTCTCTGCTCCTCAACCCTCAGTGCAGCTCGTAACACACACGCTTTAGTGACGAACGAAGGGAAAACAAAACGTTAGGGGAACGGGCTCATCAGTTGGGTTCTATCAACCAGATGAAGTAGCTCACAACCACTCTATGCGAGGATGGGCGGCTGTACAGGCAGAGGGAGAGAGAATGGAAGATGCGCCTAAAAACACGGCAACGCAGGAGAGCCTGTAACTGTGGCTGCAACCGTGAGGAAACGTGCACGTACGGAAAAGGGATAATGGGGGCCATGTGCCGGGGGATAACATTATGACTGATAAAAAATGAATTTTGTTTATGTAAACTGTCTTTTTGATACAAAAAAAAAAAAAAAAGAAAGAAGGGGGACATGGCTGACCCCAAGCTTGCTTCTTTATTCCTTCTGTCTTAGTTTTACCAGTTCATTCTGTGTTTAAGGATTTCAGCTGTACTTTATAGTGTGACAGAAAATGAATAGTTACATACGCTGGCACATGCATTTTTTCAGACATTCTGATAGCCTTCTTCTAATTTTTTTTTATTTTAATGGAGGTACTGGGGATTGAACCCAGGACCTCGTGCAAGCTAAGCATGCTCTGTACCACTGAGCTATGTACCCTCTCCCCCGACACATGCACTTTTAAGTCACCTTCAAGACCCTCACGTCTTCCTCGGAAAAAATTCCATTTTCTGATTTGCCCTATAAGGTTGGCCTTTCTTGGTGTGCGCTCCTTTGCAATACTCTCTTTTATTAACAAAGGTTTCCTTTCATTCATTCTCTTGCTGGTCAATTGCTTATTAGGCGTTCCCTTTTTCATTTCGCTGCTTCTTTCCTTCCGTCTTTCAATCACATTCTCAATCCCCTCCACATTCCTCATCAAAAAGCATTGTATTTACTCCCTCGGGAGCCAATGCTTGCCTTTATTTTCAAAAAAATAAATAAAATAATAATAAACTGATGTCCTGCAACAGGGCTAGAAGCCAGCCCTATTGATTTTAGCAGGTTGGAGTGTTCACTTATGTCTACAGCATCCCATTGCCTAGCAACATGGGCACCCAGAGCTCCAGGTTACTATAGCGATGGTTTCCTGATGCAAGTGCTCGCTCAGAGCAATGCTGGAGAGCAGCCACCTCCTCAAAACTGGGACTCCCTGGGTTTTATCTCCCCATTTTATTCCTTGCCACTTGAAAAGAAGGGGGTAAAAGAAGGAGAGGATACAGACAAGGAGAAGCTACTTACTATAAAGGGTAAGACAATCAATTGCATTTCTTTTGTACACAGCATCCCAAAGAAAATCCTTTACAAAAAGCTCTCCTTGTTTACGCCTTGAAGCCACCCCAAACCCTTTCCTGGCAGGACCCCTGGACTCCGACAGTAAAGATAAGCTGGGAGTGGGGCTGACCGAGGCTTCCAAGGAAGACTGAGTATGCAGGCCCCCCGCACCGGCCCGTAAAACAGGCTTCATTCCACAGTCACGTATAATGAAATTCCAATTCTCCCCTGCTTCCTATGAGCCACACGTTTCATACCATCATCTGCGTGGGTAAGTGAGACTTAGCAACGATCTCTTTCAAAGCAAGAATCAGGCTACACAGAATCACTGAGCCGCTGGGAAGTAAACAGATATGTCTGGACCACAGGAAATAATGGGCCGCCCTCTGTAATTCACTCTGACCACAGGGACCCCTGCTGTGACAGCAGATCAACTCCACTGCTGTCATTTCTGCTAATGCACAGAGTCAGCTCGGTTTCTTCGCCTTTCAGCAAGAGGAATCCTTCATTTCTTTTGACTGAAATACCAAGAGAGATGGAAACAAAAAGAGGGGGAAAAAAAGACTCCCTTTTGCTCAGTGGAAGGTACAAAAGCAGCCAATGAGTGGAGCTTCTGAAAGATAAGTATGTCAGGGCTGCAAAGCAATCTCTGCCGACCTTGTTTTATAGATCAGGAAGTTCTGCTCAGACTGTAGCTGAGTCTTTTCATGGGCAACCTGACCTGGGTAAAAGGCTACAAATGAATCCACACCTCCCACTGTATGTGCGGTGGGAAAAATTACCGTTTTCTCTGAAACCTCCTTTACGTAGGAAAGCACAACGAGCTGATCGCAGAGAGGTGCCAGTCCGCTGACGTGGAATTCAGTTTCAAACTGAGACGCTGCAAACAAAAGGGACAGAAGATTCACCATTAAGAGCAGCAGAAAGCAGCACACACAGGACACACTGACTGCGTATGCTGGGCAGACTCATTTTAGAAATCTAACACAAAGATAAACATACGTTCTTGACAACAATCAGTGCTGGAAAAGAGTATCTGGGAACTTACACTGGAAAATTTCTATTACAGGGCATAGGGTAGAGCTCAAGTGGGAGAGCACAGGCTCAGCATGCGTGAGGTCCTGTGTTCAATCCCCAGTCCCTCCTCTAAAAATAAACAAACCTAATTACCTTCCCACCACCAAAATAAAATAACACAATAATAAATAAAATATTTTAACATTTTCTATTACGAACAAAAAGCAAACTTGACAATAGCAGTAGCATGAATGGTCAGGAGTGATAAGACCTAGTTTAAAAATGACATCGTTAAATCCCACCAAGACACTCTGAAATCCAAAAAGCCCAATGCAAATACTCATTAGTAATGATAATAATTTTACATTTTTAAAAATTAAATATTTTAAATAAACAAAGTTTTTCACAATTAGGACATTATGGTGGTATGATGGTCACAAAGAATGCTATTTGTAATTATGAAACTATTATTATTCCTTTTGTTGTAACATTTAATAAACATTTTCTCCAAAGACATTTTATCTAAGTATTTTAATATTTTATCTAAAGTAAAAAAAAAAGTGTGTAAGTACAGATTACATTATGACGAAACACTGTTATTTCTTAAGTGAAATGCAGGTCAAAGTAAATAAGAAACTTCTCTTTCCTTATTAAAGATAGTCATTAAAGCTTAGAAGAACTATTGCATCACTTAAGACATATATACATTTAATTACAATGGACCGCAAAGATCTTATAGAAGGCTCAATGGTAGAAGAGAAAACATTGCTATAGTATAATTCTGATGATTAGCTGTTGTAAAATATTTTAAATAAGTGACTGTTGTTTTAAGCAGCTAAGTTTTGGGGTGGTTTGTTATGCAGCAAAGGTAACTGATACAGTAGTGGTGCCGGGAAAAGTCTCTTCCAGCAATCATACATGGCACTTACAGATTCATTTGGGAGTAAACTCTCATTTGGACCCACCACATTTTCTAAGAGTTTCTTGATTCAGTTCTTCTCCACCGTTCTGTGGTATCAGCTTAAGGTTTAGTTAACTTTTACCATACAATGACCATCTTTTCCAAACCAGGGGAAGTCAGTATAGCACATTACAAACAATGCTGAATGTGGAGTCAGGAAATCTGGGTTATAACTGCAATTAACTGAACATTGAACCATCCATTTCGATTTCTCTGGGTATAACTTTTCCCATCTACAAAATAAAGGAATCAGAGTAGAAAGAAAACCCCTAACATGGATGAAATGAGGGGGGAATGAATTTTAATTCCTCCTCCTCTCCTTCTCCTTGCAGATCACTTAGTGTTACCTAACTCTGCCTATCTTTAACGGCTGCTCTTTATACAACTGTTTTTAAAACTTACTTTTCACACCAAGATGACACTGAGGATAATCAAAAGGATGCTAAACAGGCAATAACCTAAATGTTAAAAAGGGTAGTATTTCTTAAGCCTTGTCCCTGGTTGGATGGCACAGGTGGCCAAGGTGCTCTGGGCAGGACCACAGGATGGAAGTTCAGAAAGCGACACTGACACTTTCTCCTGAACCTCTGCTCAGCCTGAACTCCTCACTCAAGCACTGAAGAACAGTTTCGGTAAACTGGTGACATGATATATGTTCACAGGAATCACATGAGTAGAGAACTATTTCCACCACAACCACATGCTCAGAAATGAGCACTTTCAAAAAAAAAAAAAAAATGGATATATACAGTTTTATTGTGCCTTTTAATATACTTCTAAAAACCATTTTTTAATTGTAGTAAGATACACATACAAAGAATTTATCATCCTAACCATTTTTAAGTGGTATTAAATACATTCACATTGTTGTGCAACCATCACAACCCAAACCCATTCTCTTTTCATCTTGTAAAACTGAAAAATTTATTAAATTTATTAAAATTAAAATTAAAAAATTATTAAACTTACTAAAAATATTAAAAATTCTCCTCATACTCCCTCCCCCCAGCCCCTATCACCACTCCACTTCAACTTTAAGATTTTTGACTAAATACCTCATGTAGGTAGAATCACACCATATTTGTCTTTTGTGATTCGTTTATGTCACTGAACATAATATCCTCAAGGCTCACACATATTTAGTGTATTACAGAATTTCTTTCCTTTTAAGGATGAACAATATTCCATTGTATGAATGGACCACACTTTGCGTATCCACTCATCCATCACTCCTGGGATTGCTTAAACTCTGGACTTGAGTTCTGTTTTACTAAATCACATTCCATCATTGAAATGCTACACGTACAGTTCCCTTACCAGCAACGTGAATGAAGAACAATCAGTCAGGGAAGCCAGGGTCTGTTTCACGGGATTCACATGAGGCTTTGGTGTGTTTGTCCACAACAGGCACCCAAGGGAGAGCATCGCGCAAAAAGCAGTGGGGGAAGGACGTGCTTTCCCCGTTTGGGATGCCAGTGAGCTGCCTAGGCTCACTGACAAGGAGCATCAGACAGTCACCCCCTAAAGGTAACCAAATACACATCAAAGCCTTGGTTTACATGAATGAGCGATACAGAACAGAGAAGCTAGAAAATAATTCTTCGCAAATCTTTCCTCCTCTACACCCCAATTTCTGTCCTCAACAGCTTGCATTAACAACAGAAAAATTTCCATTCTTTAATTAGTAACGTGATAGAAAACCTAACGTGTTAAAGAAAACAAAGATGTGCAGAAGTATGTATCTATTTTCTCAATTCCACATCCTGTAATAGATGCTTTTTGGTTAAGTATTAAATCCTAGCACTTTCCTAACTGAAAATTAGTAATAATTTAGGTAGAAATTACATGAAGTGATTAAGCTACAAACAACAAAAAAAGCTTTTTATGAAGAAAAGATGTGATATATAAAAATAGCCCTGTCAAGACTTTCAGAGGCACAGTTAAGCAAGGTATCAACATTCAGATAAAGTTGCAATTAAATAATTCTTTTCATTTTATTGAAATGACTTAATATCAACAGAAATCTTCTTACAGGAAACAGAATTGCAATTGTAGTCATACCCAGTATGAGTCACAGATTAAGAGTTCTGAAATAATGACTGTTTCTCTTACCTCTGAATATTCTACCATTTAGAAATTCATCTCCATTAATACCTATCAGAAATGATGTCAGGTGAAGAAAGGACTCACTCCCTAATGTGAGTTCCTAGTTTAGGGAAATGTCTACAGTTATTCTGCATTTAAAAAAGGCATTTCACTAATCAGCCATAAGAAAGAATAGACTAATGCCATTTGCAGCAACATGGATGGAACTAGAGATCGTCATTCTAAGAGAAGACAGAAAGAGGAAGAAAAATACCGTATGATAATACTCACATGTGGAATCTAAAAAAAAAAAAAAGAAAGAAAAAAAGAGGACACTATGAACTCACCTACAAAACAGAAACAGACTTGCAGACATAGTAAACAATCTTACGGTTACTGAGGGAAAGGGGGTGGAAAGGAATAAATTTGGGAGTTTGAGATTTGTAAATATCAGCCACTACATATAAAATTAGATTTTAAACCCCAAGTTTCTTCTGTATAGCACAGGGAACTGTATTCAATATCTTATAATAACCTTTAATGAAAAAGAATATGAAAATGAATATATGTATGTATGTATATGCATGACTGGGACACTGTGCTGTACACCAGAAATTGACACATTGTAACTAATGGTACTTCAAAAGGCATTTCAGAATGAACGGTGCAGCTGTTTTTCCATTACTACTTTCTAATGCAACAAGATTGTTTTAAAATCTATGATGCCGTTTATTTCTTCCAATGCTGAATCCATGAAGGGCTGGTTGGAGACTGGTGTCAGAATGCCCATGAAAAGTATTAAGGAATATTCTTATGAACAGATAATAATGAAAAGATTTAAAGTAAGAAATGCTGAATGGTAATATTGATCCTTCTGAAGAACATACGCAAATTATGTAAAAGTTTATGAGCTGACTCTGTATCTTCAAATAATTATTGCCTTTCTATTTCAAAATTTCAGTGAACCAGTTGAAGTTGCAGTTGATTTATTTTCCCTGAAATTCTAATTTTTTCCACATAACAAACATTTTTAATAATTTTAATGAAAAAAAATTTTGTCTAAAGGGAAACCAGTTGAATATAGGCAGTTTATATATACATCTCATATCACAGAAGCTCACCTTTCCATTATCTGGAAAAGCTAAATCAAAAAGAAAATAAAAACAAATTCTGTTGGAGAGCACTAAAACGAAACAGAAAGTGAAAGCTAGAGGCGAGGAACAAAGGAGAGAAAAATGCAGAATTTCTAGACGGAGTCACTAAAGACAGTAGCTACACATCAGATCAAAGGGTTCTGGAAAGTGAGTCAAAGGCCCTGGGATCCCTTAGGTTACAACAAGGTTAGCAAGGCTGCACGTCACAGCTGCAGCCCAGTCTTCATCCTGATGGAGAGGATAAAGCATTCCTAGACATGCTAAACAAAATAATTCAAGGAAAAAAGCGAGATTCTAAGCAGAGAAAGATTCTAAGCAAGTGAGAAAGCGGAAGCAAGTTCAGTAGGACTATTCACATCCAAATTCTACTCAGAGAGGTCCTTTGGATCCAGAAAGGGCAATTCAGTACACAGCCCTGATCCAAAAGGGAGGCTTGAGTTTCTCATCAGCGTGTCCAACAGAATATTACTGCAAGTCAAACACACAGCTTAACGTGTGTAGTTTCAAATTTTCTAGTAGCCACATTAAAGAGTAAAAAGAGGTGAAATTTTAAAATTTTATGCAATGCAACATATCCAAAATGTGATCATTTCAACATGTAACAACATAAAAAGTTATTAATAAGATACTCTATTTTAAATTTTCATAGTAAGACTCTGGAATCCCACATGCAGCCCCTCTCAGCCCCGACACACACCTGCCACGTGTCACTCAGTGCTTACCAGTGGCAAAGTGGTTACTGCACTGGACAGGGTGGGGGTCGGTCTAGACGCCCTCCAATTTTTTTCCCCCATCTTTAAAGTCGAGTAATTTCACTCAAATACATTTTGATGACGTTCTTGGGTGATCATTTTCAGATACACACTGTACACTTCTAACTTACAGTCTCTAGTTTTGTTTCTCTGTACTTTCAGGAAATTTTTCTTGAATTACTGTTTTTGGTATTGATTCCATTCCCTCGTTTTGTCTTGTTTTGTTTTCCGGGACTCCTACTTGTCGGCGGAATCACCTTTGCCTGTCTTCAGTACTGAATCATACATTTTTTCCCCCTTATTTATTTGTCCTTCACACAGTGCTCCTCTTCTGTTTCTCTTACAGCATTATCTTTGTGTCTGTCTGCTCCTGCGTCCCTTCCAGTCTAACCTTCATTTCTGAAGTCATCTTTCATCTATCAATATTTCCTGAGTTCTGCCGCCTCATTTGAGATTTTTCAATCCTGATTTTTGCTGCTCTTCCAAGCATCCCATCCCTCCTTTAAAATGTCTTGTAAGCTTGTTCTGAAACGGCTGTAAATTACAGCTGTGATCTATTCGGTGGGCATTTCTTTCTGGTGGGCTTTCATTGCGTTTTCTTAAACCTTAGTCTGGGATTTGACCTTGGTACTCTTCTGTGCTTGTTTTTCGGTGCAATCAGTCACCGATCTCTCAGGAGGAGGTAGGAACTGGGATAATCACTCTTCCAACCTTGCAGGATGCCCGCATCTGTAGTTTTCACTTGGTGTTAGAACAATCTGGTCCCTTGCTTCCTGAGACCTCCTGGCCCTGTCTCCTCCCCGCTTTCACCTGGGCCTTCTCTTTCTTTTGTTTCTATCATGCCCATCCTGCCCAGGATTCACTCTCCCGCATGAGCCCGGCCCTGTGTGAGTTCACGGGGACGGCAGCGCTGCCGAGCCCCTCACGCTAACCGCAGCCCTGCACCCGCCCCTCTCAGAGCGGCCTGTGGCCTCTTCCAGAAACACCCGCTGGCTGTTCTGGAGTTCTGGTCTCCAGGGCACCAGATGGCCCCTGTGCTTTCTCTCAGATGCTGGAACCACAGCGGGGCCTGTGGCCATTGGTGGCTTCTGCCATTTGCTAGTACCTTGAGGCTCTTAGGACTCCTGTGTCACTGGTTTTGTTGTAAATGTTGTCTCTGGGCTTTCGGTTGTGTGATCGGGCTGTTCCATTTCGATGAGAGGAATCGGGAGGGTGGAACCATTACACAGTGGCTACCACCATCTTCCCAGGATCCTCCAAGCACAAAAAGGTAACGCATCAGGGCCATCCACCAACCTGATATAATCCAGGGACAAGATCACCATCACAAATACATAAATACTGTTGGGCTGTCAAAAGCATACACACTATCAGTTTCTCAATGACTCATGTGACTGAAATAAAAACGAACGAGAGAGAGCTTTCTTGGACCCTGGGACTTACATCCCTGAGGGTTATCAACAACTGAATCCAGTAAAGAATGACTGAGCACCAATTAGGCACAAGACATTCTTCTAGAAGCATCGGGATGACGAAGAGTCCACCTCTGACTTAAGAGAGATTGTGAGTCTCGATGCTAAAGAAATAAGTAAAATACCACAAGCTATGCAAGAACGGAAACGGGTACAAAGCAAGAAACAGCACAAAGTAGGAAAATTTACTCCTGGGGGTGGGGGTAGGGTGGAAACAGTGGGGACAACCATGACTATATGCCTGTTAAGGGCAGGACGGTGGTTACACATGACAGATGTTTCCTTAAACATCCAACATTCTTTCACAAAAAGACAAACTTCATTTTTAAAAAAGATTAAAAAAAAGAATGTAGCATAGATTGTAAAGATTTTATTTGGGCCTGGATAAAAAGACCATCTCCAAATAATTCAAAACTAGATTATCCTGCTTAATACCATTATATTCAGTCCTATACGATGAAATTTAAATCAATAATCTTGATTATTACTTGTACCTATGAAATGTATGATGAAATGTATTAACTTCTTCAGAATAATTTAGTAAATCCTTATTTATATCTTTCCCCCAATTCTCTTTCAATTGGTTTTATGGAACACAATGTTTTAGTCTACTGATGGTTAAAAGAAACCATTGTTTTTCTCTTTCACTGAGTAACAAAATATAATAGCAATATTAACAATAGGTCCCCTTTAATGAGCATTACTATGCTGACAAGCAGTGTGCTAATAAATATTTTACATACATGATCTTTTTTCAACTTACACTTATTTTAAAGGCTCAGTGATATAAAGTAACTTGACTAAGGTCACTAATGTAGAAGGCGGCAAGAGTAGGAATTTGAAGTTTGACTTTTCCCAGATAGAAGCCACGTTAGAAAACATAAATCAGAACACAGAGGGGCTCAGGGTAAAAGTGCACTACATTACTAGCAAGATGGCAAGTGAAGGGCTTGACAACTCTCCGGCAGCTCCGCTGCATGCAAGGCCCGGGGGCCTGGCTCTTCTCTTGCATTTCCCGCGGTGCTATGACAAGGTGAGAACACTTCAGTACACAGAAATTGTGCTGCTTTTTAATTTGGGGCCCTTGTTTTCCCTTTGCTGGTTGTAAAATGCCCATTAGCTAAGTGTGACCCACAAGGATTTGGTATCGTCACTGCAGCTAAATAAAGTGATACCCTACAGATTTTAGTTTCTATGATTCTTTTATAAAAAAAAGTTTGTTACGCAATTTATAAATAAGAACAAGTATCTTCCATTGTCTTATATTCATGTATGGAAAAGCATCGAGGTCCCTTTACGACAGTGCGTATTCTCAAGAGAATCTGACCCCTGAGTCATGACGTGTTAGTATTTCATAACCAACTGGGTATAACGTCCACAGCCTTTTTGAGAAGTCTGGACACTTTGTCAGCATGACCACTTACCTAGGAAAATATATTTGGAAATCACATTTCAACATCTTCAAAACTGCTATGGAGCAGATGCATTAAAGCATGTGACTTTACGATGCCTTACATCAGCAAGCTAAGGAGAAGACGTAATACACACGAATGAAATAGAAAAGAATGGCTACAATAGTAAATATATAATAAAATAATAAAAACATTCCAATCGGGAGCCAATATTACACGTAAGTCAAAGCCATTTAAAACAAGTTTAACCTGTAATTTAATTCCATGTTTGCTAATCAACAGTCAGCACAGAACTGTGAGCAATGACAAAGCTAAGTAGATGTGATTCTCTCATATACTAAACTCCAGCCCTCACGAAGCAGCACGGATGAAGAGAGACTGAATGAGAAGCTTACAGCACACACACTGCTGCTTACGTGACAGAAAAGGTAATGGTTATGGACCTCTGGGTCAAAAGGTTCAAATCAGTTATACTTTAAGTTGTAAACAGGCTATTTTTTTTTTAAAAGACAAGATGGTAAGTGTTGGTGAAGATGTGAAGAAGTTGGAACCCTAGCGCACCATTTGCTGGAACGCAAAGTGTGCAGCTGCTAAGGGAAACAATACGGAGTTTTCTCAAAAAATTTAAAATAGAACCACCATATGATCCAGAAACTCCCTTCTGGGTAAATTTATCCCAAAGAATTGAAATCAGGATCTTGAAGAGACTTCAGCACTCTCACATTCACTGTAGCATTCTTCACAACAGCCAGGAGACGGAAACAACCTAAATGCCCATCAGCAGAGTGATGGGTAAAGACAGTGTGGTGTATGCATAAAATGCAACGCTATTAAGCCGCACACACAAAAAATTCTGCAGTATGCAACAATATGCATGAACCCTGAGGATGCTACGCTCAGTGAAATAAGCCAGTCACAGAAAGACAAATACTGTGTGATTCCACTTATGTGAGAAAGCTAAAATAGTCAAACCCATAGAATCAAAGAGCAGAATGGTGGTTGTAAGAGCTGGGAGGAGGGGAAATGGGGTGTTGCTGTGGGCATGAAGTTTCAGTTAAGCAAGTTGGTAAGTGCCCGAGATCTGTCCTACGACATTACACGTATCATCAGTAACAGTGTATCACACACTTAAAAATGCATTAAGAGGGTAAATCTCATGTTCAGCATTCATTAACACAATAAAATTGAAAAACAAATAATTTCAGAGACCTAACTCCCCCCCCCAAAAAAAACCCTCAAAACTACCTTGATACATCAACTAAACTTAGCTCAAACACTAAAAAGTAGCACAAAGACCTTTTCTTCTTTTTCAAAGGGCTGGATGAATCACATCACAGTCCGAGTTTGATTTCCTCTCCTTAGAAACAATTCTGATAGCTATCCAAGGCAACTGGGTTCTAGAGATTCCTAACCGTGTGGACAGCGAACAGTGAAGGGCCGTCAACCCCGGAATAAAACGCGGACGTCAAACCGCTACTTTCCTCAATGAGATATTTCACGGAGCCAAAATTGAAACCAAACTCGACTGCATTTCTATTTCATCTGGCTGTCTAAAGAACAGGTAAGCAGACATCATCCACGGCATGTTTAAAAGTCTTCAGGGTCTAGAGAATTTCTACCCCCATGGTTTTTATCTGCAAGCTCAGCTGCTTTTCTTCTCATGTTTTTTTTGGCGGCGCATGAGGGCCAGGGGTTAGGCAGAGGGAACGCAAGGGAAGAACACATGGTGTTAGGAGCAACAGCTCTGAAACCAGGCTCCTCTGAGTTCAAATGCTCCCTTCTTTGCTTTTGAATGCCATCGTCCTGCGCAGGTGACTTGACCCCTCTGAACCTCAGCTTCTTCACCTATAAAACGGGAGAACAGCCCCGACCTACTGGGATCACTGTGAAGATTAAATGAAATTCTGGTTGGAATGTATTTAGCACATGCCTGGTGGTGGTTGTTACAAAATGAACAAAATATATTTATTACTTCGGGTGCTTCAGATTTCTCACTACTTATTGTGCAGAAAATTTATTAACTCCACTTCCAACAAACATTTGAGTTTCCAGCACTGAGTGGGAAAGAGGAGGAGGAACAGACGTGTAATAAAAACAAGTACAGAGGAAGAGACATGTAATAAAACAAGTATAATAAAATCTGAATTGCAGAATCAAGGAGATGAGTAAACAGGTATTCACAGTAATATGAGTACACACACAGTATTATGAATAATTTTCATAATAAAATGTTGGGGAAAAAATTCAATGCAGAACAGAAGAATTAATAGATTATAGAGAATCAGACTGAAAACCATACATAGCAAAGCAAAAAATAACAAAAAAACAAAAAAACTAAAACCAAAAACACCTTGAATGCTATCAGAGCAGTTCTGATTCCTGCTGAGACTCAGACACTGAGATGAACTCCGTCACTCACATGCACAAGAGAACTGTCCCACTGCTAGAACCTGCGTGTCTGGGTCAGAATGCTAACAGGTGGGTGGAGAGAAAGACACTTAGATTCAAGAAAGGCATTGATTTCACAGCTCCCCTCCACCATGTAAACAGGTCATCAATTTCTAGGTCACTGTTTTCCCCAATCAAGTGGCTGAAAACAGCACAGTGTGCTCAATTCTAGGAGCCACAGCACAGCATCCACTGAAGATATGGACGCTGCTTAATTAAAGTGGAAAAGATGTCCCTTTTTTTTCCCCTCCTCCTGCTCTTTTTTCCTGGCTCCTCTGCCATTTGACACAGATTCCCGTATACCTTTCCTTTTGATTCTTCTTATTTTAAAACAAACTTCCATGGGAAATCCAAACTAGGAAGTCAATCATTAATTCCTTGCATGTAAGTTATCCACCCCCAGCAGTAGGTGCCCCCCAAAATGACACACAAATATCGGCTTCATTATCAGCTCCCAACTACCATTCCGTCAAGACCATGGAAGACTTTGGCATAAAGTGCCAGAGGGTTAGGGAGTCCTGTGAGAACAAGAAGCCCAAGTTAGGTTAAAATAAATACAGCAGGCACGCACCACAGCCTACTTTTAACACTGTAATCTGGAAGAAATGACATCCCCAGAGCCTTCTGCGACCTTATGTCATCATGGGTTAGAGATCGACAGTAAGCTTCATCTTTATTGCCCTGATTAGCTTTTATTTTCAAGAATAAATTAGTGTCCTATTAAGAGGAATAACTTTTGCATTGTTTGAGATTCTGAGTTAAAAGAAAGAGTTATAAACATGTGGCTTCTAAGAAATGTAGAGTCACAGACATTTCTTTCATCTCAGTGCCATTTTCACCTCATTTACTAAAGAACAATGGCTCACCTTCTAATATTTCTCTTTTCCTTTATCCTAGTCAAGGACTCTTTTCTAAACCACTTTGCCTCCTGCTGTGGAAATGGTTTGTATTTGTAAAGGTTTGCTCTCAAGAGGGGGAGAAATGGTACTTAACCACTAACCACAGTAGTAAAATGTCCGTAATGTGATATGTTAGTACCCACACGCGATCTATTTCAAGTAAATTGTAGTACAGATGAACTACACTTTAATAATGTGATCCCAGGGCTCCAAAGCCACGACTGGGCCAGTTACGAGCAGTCACGGAGCTGGGATGGAAGTTGGCGCGGTTACAAGAGCCACCAGTGAGCACCTGCGTTACAGCCCTTACTGACATTAAGTCTAATTCTCACCACCACCCAGAAAGGCAGGCATCATCGTCTCCATTTTACAGGTGAGAAAAGTCTGGCTCAGGAAGGTGATGCAACCTTATCGACATCAGACAGGAATTTGGCAAACAGCCTGATCTCCTTGAAGGCGAAATCTGGTGGTTCCGCGGAATTAAGAGTCTATCCAATTTAATGCCACGCCACTAAGACCTTGGGCAAGCTACTTCCCTCCCTAAGACTCAATTCTCTTCATCAATAGAATAAGAAAATATTCCTTGCCCTTCAAAGGTGACAGTAAAGCGAAATAAACCAGGTAATGTACATAGCGCAATGCCCCGCGCCTGGTACAGGAGCAATAACCACCAGCTAAGAAGATGACAACTGCTACATTTTTGTGCCTTTCTGGTAATTTTTACTTCCTAAAATTCCCAGAGTTTTGCTTTTTTCTTTTAACTCATCTGTATTTAAAATATTCTAATACTTATTTCTCAGGACACAACGCATTGAGATGTCAGGTTTGGTTTTTTTTTTGGTTTTTTTTTTTGTTTTTTTGATTGAAGTGTAGCTGATTTACAATGTTGTGTGCTTTTCTGGTGTACAGCACAGTGACTCAGTTATACATATAAACACATATTCCTTTTCATACTTTTTCATTATAGGCTGTTACAAGGTATTGAATGTAGTTCCCTGTGCTGTACAGTAGGACCTGGCTGTTTATCTATTTTATATATATAGTAGTTGGTATCTGCAAATCTCAAATTATCCCTCCCTACCTCCTTTCCCCCCTGGTAACCATAAGTTTGTTCTCTATGTCTGTGAGTCTGTTTCTGTTTTATAAATAAGTTCATTTGTGTCATTTTTTTAGATTCCACATATAAGTGATATCACATGGTATTTTTCCTTCTCTCTCTGACCTCCTTCACTTAGTATGGCAATCTCCAGGGCCATCCATGTTGCTACAAATGGCATGATTTTATTCTTTTTTATGGCCTACTAGAAAAAACCTGAAGAGATATTCATGGTTTGGTTTTGTTTTTTTTTCTGGTAGGCAAGGGAGAGGCAGAAAAGAAAAGAGAGATACTCAAATTCTCATCTTTATCTCCCAGTTCTCAGTCTTAATATCTTGTTCCTCAGTTTTCTCAGTACCATTATATCCTGCGTAGACCAGTTTTGCCCATAGTCCATGCAATCTGAACTATTAATGTATGTATTTATTTATCCTTCTAAGGCAAAAAAAAAATTATTAAAATCCTACCACCAACTTCTCACTTCAAGTATAAAATAGCTCAGATTTCAACATTATAACCATATTAGCCTGGTGGGTAATTCTTTCTGTTTATAGAAATACAGTCATGTGCAAATGATTTATCTCAGCTTCACCTTGTTATAACAAGCTATCAAATTTATATTCCCTATCTGCCATCCAGATGGGTAAATAAACTTGTCAGCTGATTTATAATATAGCAGAGTTTATTTTGCCACAAAACACTGTCTCCTGTTGCTCCGTTCTAAATAATACAAAAAGAGCTTTTACTATGTCTGTTTAATTGACAAAGGTCAGTCAATTTTTTATCCTTTCTGTCTGAACAGCTTTTGTACCAGGTCATAAAACTAAGTTAGAAAATAGTGGCAAAACATTCTTGGCAAACTTTTCCTGAACAGTTGTTTCCCTGAGTCACTGATTCATTCAACACAATATTATTTAGCACCTACTCTGTGCTAGGTATTGTGCCAGATCCTTGAGATAAAAACACGGAGCAAAAACAGACCCAGTGTCACAAAAAAAAAACCCCTGATGCCAAAGAAATTCCATGGGAAAAGAACAAAGTTGGAGAAATAACCCTCCCAGACTTCAGACAATACTGCAGAGCTACGGTAATCAAACCAGTATGGTACTGACACAAAAACAGACATATGGATCAATGGAACAAAATAGAGCTCAGAAATAAACCCACACATCTACAGTCAATTAACCTTTGACAAAAGAGGCAAAAGTATACAAGGGAGAAAAGACAGTCTCTTTGGCAACTGGTTTTGGAAAAGCTGGACAGCTGCATGTAAACTGATGAAGTTAGAACACTCCCTTACTCCATACACGAAAGTAAACTCAAAATGCTTAGACTTAAACAAAAGACAGGACACCATAAAAATCATAGATGAGAACATAGGCAAAACTTTTTCTGACATAAACTGCAGCAGTATTTTCTTAGATCAGTCTCCCAAGACAAAAGAAATAAAAGCAAAAATAAATAAATGGGACCTAATCAAACTTACAACCTTTTGCACAGCAACCCATAAACAATGAAGGGACAACCCACAGACTGGGAGAAAACATCTGCATATGACGTGACCGACAAGGGCTTAATTTCCAAAATATACAAACAGCTCACACAAATCAGTATCAAAAAAAGCAAACAACCCAATCAAAAAATGGACAGAAGACCTATATATACATTTCTCTAAAGAAGACATCCAGATGGCCAACAGGCACATGAAAAGATGCTCAATATCACTAATTATTAGAGAGATGTAAATCAAAACTACAATGAGGTATCACCTCACGTTGGTCAGAATGGCCATCATCAGAAAGCCTACAAATAATACATTCTGGAGAAAAGGGGGAACCCTGCAACACTGTTGGTGGGAATGTAGTTTGGTGCAGCCATTATGGAGAACACAGAGGTTCCTTAAAAAAACGAAAATACAGTTACCATATGATCCAGAAATCCCACTCCTGGGCATGTATATGGAAAACATGAAAACGCTAATTCAAAAAGATAACATGTACCCCAATATTCATAGCAGCACTATTTACAGTAGCCAAGACATGGGCAACCTAGGTGTCCATCAACTGATGACTGGATAAAGAAGACACAATGGAATACTACTCAGCCATAAAAAAGAATGAAATAAAGCCATTTGCAGCAGCATGGATGGACCTGGAGATCATCATACTAAGTGAGGTAAGCCAGACAGAGAAAGACAAATATTACATGATATCACTCATATGTGGAATCTAAAAAACAGCACAAGTGAACTTATTTACAAAACAGAAACAGACTCACAGACGTAGAAAACAAACTATGATTACCAAAGGAGAAGGAGGGAGAGGAATAAATTAGGAGAATGGGATTAACAGACACATGACTGTATATAAAATAGATAAACAAGCACACGGAGCTACATTCAATATTTTGTAGTAATGTATAATGGAAAAAAATTAAAAAAAAGAAAAAATATCTAACTGAATCACTTTGCTATACACCCAGAACTAACACAATATTGTAAATCAACTATACTTCAATGAAAAATGTTTTTAAAAAACCAAAAGACAAAATAAAAGGACAGATCCAGTGTGTGCTCTCATGGAGGTTATAGTCTGGTGGAAAAGACAGAAACACACTGAAGAATCACACGATCACTACAATTGAAACAAGAGTTAGGAAGAGGAGGCATGCACGCCTCGGCCAGGGCTAGAAAGGCGGGTATTCTGCAGGCCTAACATGGCACGACCCAACAAGCTCAGGGAGGCCAGTGGGCCTTCCCAGGAAAGCAACACGAGCTGAGGCATGATTAAAGATGCTCAGTGGTCGAGGAAGTGAAGAGAGGCACGAAGAACATTCTAGAGAGAGAGAAAGCATGCCACATGGAGGAGGCCAGTGTGGCAAGAGCTGAGAGACTGAAGAGAAGCTTGTCATCAGCTGAAGCTGGAAAGGCAGGTGAGAGCCGACGCAGATCCCTGTGGTCACGTTACGGAGACACATTTCTATCCTGAGACCAGTGGGACAGGACTGAAGGGTGGTGATTCGATCTGCCTTGTATCCTGTCTGCAGTGGGGAGACTCTACAGTAATTCACAGTGGAAAGAGATCAACCAATTAGGGAGCAGCTGCAGAAAGATTACGGCAGCCTGGACCAGACCAATGATGAGGGAAATAAATATTTGGAAGGCACAGGTTGACAGGACCAGGTATGAGTACCGCGCTCTGCACGTGAACCCTAGGAATCCTCATGAACACCTGTGGGGCAGATATTCTTTTCTGCATTTTACAGGTGAGGATACTGAGGCGTGCGGAAACCTGTCCAAAGTCCAGGTGGTAAATAACAGAACCAGAACCCAAAGCCAAGGTTATATGACTTCCAAGCCAACTTCAAAATTATTGTCTAATTGTCTAAAAAGTAGAAATACGTTTGAAAAAAAGAACCTCCACAGCAAAGTTTCAGAATTGAAAGCAAAAGCTTCTCGATCTAGTTCATCAAGGTACCAAGTGATGAGCCATGGCATCAGGTTGCCCCTCAGTGACGTGCATTCCCTCTGTAGGCTGACACCACAGAAGGCTTACCTATTTCAACGTATCGACTTGGCAAGTCCCTAATCTCACTGGCGTGCCGTTCCTTCACCGAGCAAATCTAGAAAAGAAATCCAAGGGTTATTTCACTCATTTGATGGAAAACTCTTCAGGACATTTCATCCACTGTCTGATACTTTTGTTAAATTCGCCGCATAGCACTGAAGGCAGAGGGCACAGATTCTACCCTATGACTTCAACGATAGAAATTAATTTCAATGACATACAGCAGCCACGCTTATATCCTCTGACATGATTCCTCAATAAAGTCTTACTCGAAGGCAAAGAAAGAAAGGAAACTATAATTTGGCTTTAACATCTTTCCAATGAACCATTCGCTGCAACTCGACTTGAAGACTACTTCCCCATTATCCAAATAAAGCTCCAGTGGAAGCACAAAGCCAGATGCCCGGCAGCTAATCTGGGCAACATTCACATTAGGTCTTTTCTTTCTGAAGATACATTATTGATTATTTCACGGCTGCTAAATAATACTTTGCAAAAGTGGCACATGCTCCTCTTCTCTCGAGTATATTAAAATCAATATATTATACAATTTAAATCAAGGTTGGCAAACTACAGTCCAGCTCCTGGTCTGTGTTTTTACGGCCTGTAAGCTAAAAATACTTTTTGTATATTTAAGGGCTTGAAGGGATGAAAAGGAAGAAGAAAGGAAGGAAGGGAGGGAGGGAAAAACAAAAACAGAAATTAAAAGAAAGAAAGAAAGATAGACAGATAGATAGATTCAGCAGAAATGGCACATAGCATGCAAAGTTTAAAATATTTACTGCCAGCCCTTTACAGAAAAAGTTTGCCAGCCCTGTTTTAAATTATATGTACACAACAAATTATATGTAATTTATCACATTATACACACACAGATAAATATATACACATACATGTATTTATCACTCATACAACACGTGTGTGTTAGCAATGGTTGTTGTAGAGCAATGACTATGAATACTTTCTACTTTCTCTTCTGTACTTTCTTTCTTTTTTTTTTTTTTACTTATTTTTTAAGTGGAGGCACTGGGGATTGAACCCAGGACCTTGTGTATGCTAAGCAGGCACTCTACCACTGAGCTATCTCCTCGCCCTCTGCTGTACTGTCTAAAGTAAGCATAGTCTATTTTGTATTGAGAAATAAGAAGAAATTCACAAATGCTCAGCCATCCAGGAAAGACTGAACCTCAAAGTTAAGTTCTGATCCTATACAATTTTCACCAGGGATCAAGTTTTTTTTTTTTTCCATCTTGCTTGCAGATCGTACTGAATGTGTTATTTCACAACTGCAACCCTAAGTATAGTTAAAATATGAAAAATTCTAAAATACTGACAAATCCAAAGGAAAAAAACAAGTAATATTGGTTTTCCCAAAACAAAGTGAACATTACTAACAATCCTTTTTGGGGGGGAGAAGCTATTTTTATTAACCTAACAATACTACAGATAATATAATACATTACCTAAATATTCTTATATAATTCTTTAAAGTCCTTACAGTATTTCATTACATGAATGTACTAAAACTTATTTACTAAATCCTCTTTTGGACATTAGATTTTTTGCTTCTATCTCTAATACAAGCAATAGTGGGAACAGCACACTTGTGTATAAGACTTTTGGACTTCAGTTTCCTTGGCATGAATTCCTGAAGGAGGAGTGGCAGACCAATGGGGATGCACATTTTCACAAGGTTTGGTTTTGCCTGTTTTATACACATGTCCAAACTGCTGTCCAGAAATGCAGTGACTACATGACAGCACCGTCACCCCCGGTGTCCGGGGGACTGGTTCCAGAACCCTCACGGACACCCAAATCCACGGACGCTCAAGTCCCTCATATAAAATGCCACTGTATTTGCATATAACCCCCGCACATCCTCCAGTGCACTTCCAGTCATCTCTAGACTAGTTATAACACCGCATAGAGTGGAGGTGCTGTGTAAATAGTTGCCAGTGTGCAGCAAATTCAAGTTTTGCTTTTTGGAACTTCCTGGAATTTTTTTTTTCTGAATATTTTCAATCTTGCTGATCAAGGCACACAAAGGGCAGGCTTTCAAAGGGTTTGAAGGAGAATAACAATAAAAAAAATAGCAATATTACTTAGCACTTTTGAGCAACTACTGGGCACCAGTCTTGAGTTAAGGGCTTTGTAAATCAGAATACAGCTCTGTGCTTAGGAAGATTATGGGCCAATTGGGGAGACACAATTTACAAGGCATTCTCCTCAAGTGCGAAGGGGAAGTGCAGAAGTATACAGCAGGGGCATCTGCAGCAGGGATGAAGGCTTCCTGGAAGAAGTGTCGTGTAAGTTAAAGTAGGAGATACAAGACAGGTGCAAAAGGGCCACTGGACCACATGGGGCTCTCAACTGCAAGGTACTCAGACAGAAGCAGAGTGTGTGGGGGAAGGAGGGGACAGAGTTGCAGATGGAGAGGGACACAGGGCAGTGGTGGTGGGGATCATGCAGAAGCTTGGAAGCCAGGTCAAGAAGGAGGATGTCACCCTATGAGCAATGAGGATCCCTGGAGGGGTTTAAAGAGGGGACTGACATCATCTGCTCTGCACTCTGGAAAGAGCATCCTGGCTGCACAGAATTAAGGTGGGGGCAAAACTAGAGCCAGGGGGACCTGACAGGGGGCTGGAGAGAAGTGCAGAGATCTGAGAGATGGTGACAGAACTTGAGGACGACCCAGGCCTCTTCTAATCCTCCGACAGCCCTGAAAGGTGATGCCATTCACCCTGATCTAGAGGCTCTGAGGGCTGCCCAGGGCCACAAAGCTGGAGGCCTGACGGTGTCTCTGGCCATGCCACAGCCTCTCTCAAGACAAGGACAAGTGACACTCCTGGCAGCCGGGTCATGGCCTGTTGTACCCCGCTCAGCGCTGTGGTCTGAGCGCTCATCCCAGGACCTGCCTCACAGACAGCTGGGAGCCCCTGCCGCTGGATGGGGTAAAGGACCACCCTCCGCTCACGTGCTGCGTGAGAGCAGATGGATGATTTCAGGATCCTTCACATCGACAGGTTCGTTCTCATCTGCGAACTCTCGTGTGCTTCGTCCAACTGTCTCCCCAGCTCCTCCCCTCCGTGTCTAACAGGAGCTCAAGTGCACACATACCAAACCACCTCTGCCCTTTCTCCTCGGACCATCTCCATCAGCAGCCTTTCCCATTTCAGCAGAAGGCAGCTCCGTTTTTCAGTGGCTCAGGTGAAAACAAAGCTGCCCCGGGCATCTTTCTTTTTCTTACATCCCACATCCCATCATCAGCAAGTATCGAGGGGTCAACTGGCAAAATAAATGCAGAACCCAGCCAGTCCTCACCAGCTGCACCGGGCTGAGCCAAGACGCTGTGATCTGTTTACCCGACGTTACTGCAGCAGCCTGCTGACCAGTCTCCCCTGTTTCCTGCCCCTCAGCTGCTGAGCTCCACATAGCAGCCAGAGTGATCCTTTCAAAATCCAGGTTAGGTCATTTGACTAACTCCGCTGCTCGAAACCCTCTGCGGGCTTCCCATCTCACCCGAATCAAAGCCAACGATTTCACAAAGCCCCGTGAGCCCCTACAAGACCTGCTCCACCACGACACCCCTCGCTACCTCCCTCCATCCCCCTCCTCCTCGTCCAGCCCTCTCCTTCACACCTGCTCCGCCTGCTCTGGCAGTACTGGCTCCCTTTATGCTCCACAAAGACTCACCCATCACACTCCTGCTTCAAGAATTTTTGCTGGCTGCTCCCTGTGCTGACACCCTCCTCCCCCAGAGCTGCATGGTGTCCGCCCTCCAGATCTCTGGCCAGATGACGTTAGTTACGAGAGATGCCTTCCCTGGAATGCCCTATATTAAACGGCACCTGCCCAGACCCCCTTTCCCTGTTTTACTGCCCTCCTTGGTATTTACCACCACCACCATGGCATATTTACTTGCTTGTCCGTCTTCCTTCACTAGAATGCAAATCTGCCCAGAGAGGGAAGCCGTCCATTGGTTTAATTATGTACCTGCAACAACAGAACCTTGCCTGGCACGCCAAAGGAACCCGGGTGGCACGGACGAGCAGGTGGAATGGCCAGCTCTCATCACACCTCACTACGCTGTTGTGGTCATTCCTCCCCAGGAACCCGCTCTCTGTGCCCTCTCTCCTCTTCCCTCAGCGGAACACTGTAACATTCTGAACTGAGAAGTGCTCAACGTGCTACCAACTGAGTCTGAACAAAAGGAATTCCCAACATAATTAACATCTGGCGTGAAAAATTATACGTGAGTTGGACCGTGATTTGGGCACAGCAGAAGCGCATTCGTTTCCCATGGCCGCTAACAGATTACCCCAAACTTGGTGGTTTAGAGCAACAGACATCCATTCTGAGTTCTGGAGGCCAGATGTCTGAAACCAGCTTCCCTGGGCCAAGATCAGGGCATCGGCAGGGCCGCGCTCCCTCCAGAGGCTCTAGGGAAGAACTGCTTCTTACCTCCTCTAGCTTCTGCCGGCTGCCGGCATCCTTGGCGGCATCGCCCCAGTGCCCGTGTCCGTGGTCACACTGCCTCCTCCTCCTCCGTAGCTCCCTCTTCTAAGGACACTGCGTTTAGTGCCCACTCAGAGCATGCAGGCTCATCTCCCCATCTCAAGGTGCTCGATTAGTCACATCTTTTGCCCTACTCTTTTGCCACACAGAGAGACACCTAAGGTTGCGGGAATTAAGACCTGCTATCTTTGGGGACCATTATGCAGCCTAATGGTAGCATTTCCGGTAGCAATCTGCAAACTTCTTACATGGTCCCTACAGGCTAATTTCCTTTGTCTTTCACCAAAAAAAAAAAAAAAAAAAAAGAAAATCACAAGTTTAAGACAAAGAAAAAAGCCACTTGGTCCATTTAAGAAATTTTTAAAATATCAAGAAAATAATAAGTTTATGGGGTCAGTAACTACACACATGGGATACAGAGACGGGGGATCTTTTTTTGTTTTTTAAATCCTAGACTATGGGGCACGGCCTCCTTCTTGACACCCTAAGCGTGAATCATGTTGTGTTCACTTAACCCAGGAAAACACTTACCACACGTTCAGTGAAGAAAGAGCCTGAATCATGTCAACGTGCAGGCCCGGAGGACCTGGCCTCAAACTAACAATGCTTATCTTGGTCATAACAATCACTGCATTAGTCCTTTTTAATGCTTTCTTCTCCCTAGAAGAATTTTAAATGGCCACATCTCGCTCATGACTTTTCTAGAATTTTACAGCACAATGGCAGCTGATGGCTATTGAGCACAATATGTCAGATTCTATGCTATGCTTTTCATTGAATCCCCCCAAGACGTGTGATGACACAATTAGTGTCCCCATTTTGCAGATGAGGCGAGTAAGGCTCAGAGTGGGTCCCACAGGCAGTAAGTGGATACGCTGGAATGGATCCCAGGTCTGTCTGACTCCAAAGCCTGAGCTCTTCCGTGAGACTACTGCTCGGATAGTTTCTCACACTGTTTTTAGCTCAGCTAAGTTTTAGCTGACTTTGTTTACATGAAGCTATATATTTTTTTAAAGGGACACAAACAACTTTTGGCTCTGAATTATCTCATGCAGACAGGCACTAGTAGGCATGAGATAAAGGTGAATGAACTTTGGGCCCCCTTTTGCAGAACAGCTACATTTCATTTACCCAGGCACATAAAAGGCAGATAATTATGCACGATTCAACAGCCCTAAATCTTATCATCAATAGTAAGTCTGGTCCTCTACTCTGCAAAACAATTAGCAAGCAGGCAGGATGACTTAGTGTCAACCTTCTTTCTCTACCATTAGGTCTAATGAAGAAGTTCGGGATCAAAGCTAAGGGAAGTGGACAGAACAAGAAAGCAAGGGACGCAGGTGAACCACAACACTAACCACATGCCCTATAAATTGCTAAGGCCAACCAGGTTATGGGGGAAAGAAAAGATAGAAAAGGCAGCACCATTCTGGACACAACAAAGTTCACGATGTGATCTGCATGGCATGGAAAAGGGCAGATCTTAAAAGTTACACCCATAAAAGAATTTGAATATTAAATGATTATCACAGGACGATAATACGCAGGCGAAAATATTCTGGCTCCGAGAAACCATTCGAGAACTCATGTTCCTCTGGACCACCTTCAGTAGATCTACAACCACATGGACTTATGAAAAAGACGAGCAAAGCCACCTTGACAGACGTCCCCCAGCCGATAATCAGGGTCACGCTGTCCTTCCAGCAGAGGCTGCAGGGGTACATATCGGGGCGCAGACTTATATCATCCCGGGGCACGTTGGTGATTCTCTGTTTGGAGGTGATGTCAAAAATCTTCACACCCTGGAAAAGAAGACAGCATTCAGCAACCTCTACTCGGGAGGAGGACAGTAAAAGAGAAGTTATTAACGACCACCAGTCTTTCCGCCAATGATACCAGCACTGCAAAGCACTGACAGTATTTACTGAGCACTGCGGGGAGCTGTGCTGCTGGGAGCCGCGCAACGGGAACGTTCCTCCTCCACACGAACCTGGGAAAACCCAAAACAAAAGAAAACCTCCATCTTTCTTTCCAGGCAAACAAGACTTTACGAGTGGATGGCGCAGGCGACTCTAGTCCAACACACGTGTGATATGTACAGATATCAACAGCTGCATTTCCAAAATGACAGACAAGTGACGTTTCTAATCGTATTGTTCCACCACAACTGTGGGGTTTGGTGTTCAGAAAAGCTTTGAATCCAAAAAGTCACTATGGAAAAAAAAAAAACAACTCCACCTGACATTTTAAAGTACTCAGATGGAAACATCAAGCCGGCAGCGAAATGAAAATAAAGCAAGAGGCCACACGTCTTTACCTTGACTGCGACCCAGGAGAAGTAAGAAAAGTCCTGACTAGCACAGTAGATTCTGCGAGTTTCTAGCCTTTAAAACTGAAGAGAACTGATTTGCTAAATGATACCTCCAAATTCCAAAAGAGGGGCCAGACGTCCAAATGGAAATTTTTAAACTTTCAACTTGGCCGTGACTCAGACTTAGTAAACTTGAAATAAGTGAAGCACCAAAAATGAGGATCCACTTTTTGAAAGGCCTGGGAGTAAAAGAAAAGGCAGCAATATCCTGCCCTTGTTTCTTATCAGCTGGCACTTGCCCTTGGCTAACAGGAAAATGGTATTTTCAAGACCACGTTCCCCATGCAGCCTTTCAATTATTAAGATGCCTTTTCATTTTCTGGGCTGTTCTCCATGCCTTGGGTTTCTTACTCTAAAATCGAGTCCAGAGTATGTTGGCAATTACTCTCTAATGAAAGCCCAAAGCAATCTCATTTCTCTCCCCTTCCGGGTATGATCTCCACCGCCACGTGTATCCTTCAGAAACGGCGGCGGCAGGGGTGGCAGCTCCTCCCTGGGTCACGGCCCTCTCGGGTCGCCCGCCCTCCCGGCTCTGACCCAGCACCAGGGAGACGGAGGCGCGGTTTTACCATATTATTGGCCCAGGCGATCAGATGGCCTCTCCACTTCACACTCCTGATGTTCCCTTCCCCTTCGTGCAGAACGGAAGACTTCCACCTGCTCATCCAAGAGCGCTCGAAGAGCAGCAACTGAGGGCAAATATCATGACACAGAACTTTAGAACCCGAGAATCATACATTAAACTCCTTATTACTTTTGTCTGCCCATACACCACATAACAAGTCATTCTCAACACTTGAAATGTAGACTTACAGTAGGACGTGATTTGCATTTTGGAAAGTATTTCCAGTCTCTCTTATCTCATCCAGGACACTGATTAAGAATGTGTGAGTGCTGCGGCTACTACCAGGTCCCGCCACAAGATGGCACCAAAATACCAAA